>NC_139224.1:155577914-155777914 GCF_055691185.1 Crinia signifera
TTGTCAGAAAGAATGGAGTAGAATAAACCCCAGTGAGAGGCTGCCACCAATATTAGATTCACAAACTACTGTATAAGTTGCAAAGGAGGCATATGCTTCCATGTAGATACCAGTGGATTTGACAAAGAAGATTGGCTCATATAAACAGTTTAGAAAAAATCGAAGACAAAAAAGACATTAATGCTTTAGACTGGTAAGATGCAGGCAAGCACCCAGCTAATTTTCACCTGGCTCATTCAATCATAATAACTTTAAAGTAGTGAAACTGTTCCATTTCTGTGGTTTCTCTTTAGTTTCTTTGCGGCAACTTCTACAGTAGTCTGAGAATCTGATAATGGTGGGCCCATCAAGGACAGCAGCATCAAATCTTTCAATTTACCATCAGTCAGCCTATTGCGAGAAGTAGATTTTATTCGTTTCATACATGAAAAACCACGTTCTGCATCAGCTGAGCTGATAGGAATTGCAGCAGCAATATTAGCTAGCATTACAAAACTGGGAAATTCCTGTTTGTATTCAGAAATTAGGATTTTTACAAAATCATCAACACTTCTCCCACGAAAGTTTAGTACAGATGTGTTTAAATTGGAGAAAGCTACTACGCAAATCCTGCTCATCAATTAGGTTTGAACTACCAAAGTGCTCAATTAGAACTTCAAGTTCCTCATTTCCATAGTCTTTTAATTCAGCTGCTAAAGCTGGATAATGTTTGGGATTTATAATTACATCAAAACAGGTCAGTAGACCCAAGGTTTCCTCAGGGAAACGTTTTTTTCAGGTTGGAAATGACAGCATCAGCAAAGCGATGTTTGATCTCATCTGTACAAAACTTTTTGTTAAAAAGCACACCTCGAAAGGAAAATTTCTGATTGACCAGCTGCAGGCTGGACTCCTCATTTACACCTACACAGTCTTCATGAAATTGTAATTCATGTAGCCCCTGGCAGGTTTTTAGATTCTCAATGGCATATATGCAACTCTGAACCATTGGTTTAATTTTGGAGAACAAAATATTTCTGTACTGAAACATATTGTTCAACTTTTTTATGGGCTCCAAAATATCCAAAATTACAGAAAGGAGTGCTGGAAAACTAGGAACTTTAATTTTAGAAAGTAGCCCTTTTGCTTCATTTAGATCTCTGTTTCTCTCAGCAATATGCTCAAGTGATTGAATTACTGCAGGATAAGATATTAAGACAGCATTAACTGCTTCGTAGAAACTCAACCACCTAATTTGTTTGGGTTCTTTTAATTTAATGTCTGCACTATCATTAATTTTATGAATGGCGTGCAAGACAGATTCCCTAACAGGACTGTCATCAAAGAAGTGGAACAGCTGTGATAGAGCGAGTTCAAGGTTTTTAACCTCTGCAATATTTTTAGCTGCTTGAGAGAGGGCTAAAGACACTCTGTGCGCAGAACAGTGTATTTGTACTAAATGTTTAGCACCTTCTTCCATTAGCTTTACCCCTACACCATTTTTTCTACCCATCATCACAGAAGCACCATCTGTGCCTAAGCCTACCACTTTACTCAGATCAATGCCAAGCTCTCTTAAGGTTTTGAGTATGGCTGCAACAATTGTGATAGCTTTACCATCCTCAATACTAACAATATCTGCTAGTGTTGTTTTTCCAATGCCCTCAGTGGTAACATACGTGATATAAATAATGAGCTTTTTGTAGTTTGCGACATCACAGGATTCATCGCAGATGATGCCAAAGACTGGCGATTTTCTAAGGTCTTCTTTAACCCCTTCATGACAGAGCCAGTTTGTGCCTTCATGACAGAGCCCTTTTTTTCAAATCTGACATGTCTCACTTAAGTGGGGATAACTTTTTTTTGCTTTTACTTATCCCAGTGATTTTGAGATTGTTTTCTCGTGACACATTGTACTTCAAGTTAGTGGTAAATTTTGGTCGATACAGTCTGTGTTTTTTTGTGAAAAATACCAAAATATCGTGAAAAAATGGAAAATTTAGCAATATGCAAAATGTCACATTTTCTGCTTGTGAGACAAATAATCATACCACTCAAAATAGTTAATAACTAACAAAGACCATATGTCTACTTTATGTTGCAATCATTATTTCAACCCCCTTTTCATTTTTTTGGACACTAGGAGGCTTCAAATATGACTAGCAAATTCTCAAATTTTCAAGAAAATTTCAAACTCTGATTTTTTTAGGGACCAGGTCAGTTTTGATGTGACTTTGAGGGACTTGTATGTGAGACACCCCCATAAATGATGCCATTTCAAAAACTGCACCCCTCACAGTATTCAAAACAGCATTTTGGAAGTTTGTTAACCCTTTAGGTGTTTCACAGGAATTAAAACAAAGTGTAGGTGAAATTTCAAAATTTCTTTTTTTTTGCAGAGTTTCAATTTTAATACATTTTTCTAACAAATACAGTACATTTTACTAGAGAAATGTGACTAAAAATTGATTCCCCCAATTCTTTGGTTTTCATAAATATCCTATATGTGGCCCTAGTGTGCACGGTGACCAAACCACAGGCTTCATAATAGAAGGAGCACCTACTTGATTTTGGAGCCTCCTTTTTATGAGATTATTTTTTAGGCACCATGTAGGTTTCTAGGCACCATAAGATGCTAAAAGTTAGGAACCCCCCCACAAGTGACCCCATTTTGCAAACTACACCCCTCAGGGAATTCATCTAGGGGTATAGAGTACATTTCAAACCCCCCGAGGTTTCACCAATTGTGGTACAACTGGGTAGTGAAAATGAAAAAAATTAATTTTTCATTTTCACAGCTCAGTTGTATCAAAATTGGTGAAACCTCGGGGGGTTTGAAATGTACTCTATACCCCTAGATGAATTCCCTGAGGGGTGTAGTTCGCAAAATGGGGTCACTTGTGGGGGGGTTCCACTGTATGGGTGTTTCGGGGGTCATTCAACCAGAATCTGTGCTGCAAAATCCAAAAATCACTCCTTCCCTTCTGAGTCCTGCCATGCACCCAACTGGTATTTTTTGGTCACATGTGAGGCATTGCCGTACCCGGGAGAAATTGGGGCACAGATTTTGGGGTGCTTTGTCTCCTTCATTCCTTGTGAAAATGAAAAATTTTGAGCCAGATCTGCATTTTTGTGTAAAAAAATTTAATTTTTTACACAAAAATGCAGTTCTGGCTCAAAATTTTTAATTTTCACAAGGAATGAAGGAGACAAAGCACCCCAAAATCTGTGCCCCAATTTCTCCCGAGTACGGCAATGCCTCACATGTGACCCAAAAATACCAGTTGGGTGCATGGCAGGACTCAGAAGGGAAGGAGTGATTTTTGGTGGTGGAATGAATGGTGGGTGCTATGTCGCATTAGCAAGACCCCCGAAGCACCAATACAGTGGAACCCCCCCACAAGTGACCCCATTTTGGTCACCAGCTTTGGGAGGGGGGCTGGCGCTGCGGCTGGCGGGGGGGTGGGAGGGGTGCTGGCGCTGCGGCAGCCGGGTGGGTGGGAGGGAGGGGGGCTGCCGGGTGGGAGGGGGGGGGGGCTGGCGATCGTTGGTGATCGGTGCGGTATACACACACACACACATATATATATATATATATATATGTGTGTGTGTATATATATATATATACACACAGATAGCGCAGGCCTTATGCTTGCTGGCGAATCGCCAGCAGCATGCTGCTGGCGATCCGCCAGCAACACGGCGCGCCATCTGACTGAGACGCGCGTGCGTCCCCCACGCACGCGCGTCTCAGTATCCGGGCGGCGAGGCGGACACAATACTGTCCGCCTCCCGCTCGAGGGGGGCTGGGGGGACCCGAGGAGGCTGTGGGGGGGTGCGGGCGCCCGGTGTGGGCACCGGGCAACCGAGGGCAGCACCGTCGGAAGGGGACGCGCGCGCACCTCGTGCGCGCGCACCTCGTGCGCGCGCGTCCCCTTCCGACACACAGATGGCGCGGGAGCAGGGGATGGCGACGCCATCGCCATCCCCTGCAAAGATGAGCCCGGCCCCATCTGTATATATACACACACACACATATATATATATATATATATATATATATATATATATATATATATATATATATATATATATATATATATATATATATATATATATGTGTGTGTGTGTGTATATATATATATTTATATATATATACATACATATACATATATATATATATATATATACACACATTTGCAAAACTTCTTTTTTATTTAATTTGAACTTTTCTAGCAGCATGATGCTGCTGCTGCTGCTGCGGGGGGGAGGGGGGAGGAGGGCAGCGCTGCGTGCGCACCGGGGGAGCTGCTGCCGCTGCCGGGTGAGTGCCCGGCGGGTGGGAGGGGGGTGCTGCCGCTCGGTGGTGATCGGTGCTGCACCGATCACCACCGTTTTCTGTGTTACCGAGCGGCTTAGCCGCCGGTAACACAGGAAACGCTGTGATTGACTGTTCAGATTTGAACAGCCAATCACAGCGATCGCCGACCGGGGGGGGCACCCCTGCCCCCCCTGGGCGACGAGGGGGGATGTCTGCTGTCAGGGACAGCAGACATCACCTAACTGTCACTGCGTCTCTAGACGCAGTGACAGTTAGAAGTCATGACGTATATATACGTCATGTGTCGGGAAGTACTTCCCGACCATGACGTATATATACGTCAAATGTCGTGAAGGGGTTAAGACTTTCTCCAACAGTTTCTGCCAAACTTTTCGTCATCTCTGATACACGTGAATGGTGTTGATTTATAACTCTGTTCGGGAACTGGACACCGTTGGCTTTCTGTAAGGAAACAAAGAGAAAAAAACTTTTGTTAATCATGGACTTACTGTAAATATAAATAAAAATGACTCCCAGAACCACTGCATCAGCAGTCTAGTGACACTGTGTGTTAACATAATAGGAACTGTGTAACAGTACTAACTCAACACTAACTACCTGCAGTTCTATCAAGGAGCAAAATTTAACCTCGGCAATCTGTTCTTTGGCCATCCAATAAACGGTTCTTAATTGTTTTTCATCTGTGTCATCACCAATAGTGACCTGTTTTTCTGCAGCTTGTGTAAAGACTTGCTGTTCTCGCACAATTGAGATAGCTTTCAAATGTTGTCCAGATGCACCGTCTGTACTTTGTAAATTAACATGCCTCTGTAAAGTGCTATGTTGAAAATTCTTACAGCCACTTGTAAAAGAATTCTTCATCCGGGCTTTACAGCATGTTCTACAGAACATTTGACCATCTTTGTACTCTAACCATGGAAATTCAGTTTTCCACTTTTCATTAAATAATCTTTTTTTGGGCATTTCTGCAGCTGGCTGAGGAAAGCTAAAAATGAAAAGAGTGTGTGTGGTTTTTTTTTGTTTTTTTTTTAGAAAAACGGGATGACTCGGAAGTAAAGCAGAATTCCGAGGGGGAAAGTACTCACCAGTCTGAGGTATCTTATGCAGCCAAAGCTGGTCTGTCTGGATAATCACCCCAAAAGGAAGAGCCTGGTGGTTGCTTGATGAGCAGGATTTGCGTAGTAGCTTGTTCTTTAGAATATAAATGTACTTGTGGAGGTAGAGCTGCTGAAAGAGAAAAAAATGCACTTAAAAAACAGAGTTATGGGGGTAGGAAGGAGGACACAAAGGGCAGTCCTACTAGTAGAAAAGTTCTTACTTACCTAGAAGAAAGTTGGGATGCACACAAGAGTCACTGTTGCGGAAGTAGTCACTGCTGCAGCTGCTGGTCACTCTGGAAGTGCCCCAAAAGGAGGAGGAAGAGCCTGCGGTTGGTAATTGATGAGCAGGATTTGCGTAGTAGCTTGGTCTTTATAAATGTTCTTGTGGAGGTAGAGCTGCTGAAAGAGAAAAAAATGCACTTAAAAAACAGAGTTATGGGGGTAGGAAGGAGGACACAAAGGGCAGTCCTACTAGTAGAAAAGTTCTTACTTACCTAGAAGAAAGTTGGGATGCACACAAGAGTCACTGTCGCGGAAGTAGTCACTGCTGCAGCTGCTGGTCACTCTGGAAGTGCCCCAAAAGGAGGAGGAAGAGCCTGCGGTTGGTAATTGATGAGCAGGATTTGCGTAGTAGCTTGGTCTTTATAAATGTTCTTGTGGAGGTAGAGCTGCTGAAAGAGAAAAAAATGCACTTAAAAACAGAGTTATGGGGGGTAGGAAGGAGGACACAAAGGGCAGTCCTACTAGTAGAAAAGTTCTTACTTACCTAGAAGAAAGTTGGGATGCACACAAGAGTCACTGTCGCGGAAGTAGTCACTGCTGCAACTCTGGAAATGCCCCAAAAGGAGGAGGAAGAGCCTGGTGGTTGGTTGATGAGCAGGATTTGCGTAGTAGCTTGGTCTTTATAAATGTTCTTGTGGAGGTAGAGCTGCTGAAAGAGAAAAAAATGCACTTAAAAAACAGAGTTATGGGGGTAGGATGGAGGACACAAAGGACAGTCCTACTAGTAGAAAAGTTCTTACTTACCTAGAAGAAAGTTGGGATGCACACAAGAGTCACTGTCGCGGAAGTAGTCACTGCTGCAGCTGCTGGTCACTCTGGAAGTGCCCCAAAAGGAGGAGGAAGAGCCTGGTTTTAGCTGGGTTGTGGTGGCAGGGGCCGGTCTGGTCCGGCAGATGAATGCAAGTTCTCGGCACTACAGATAAAAAGGAGATGAGACATTTTCAATAAAATTAAGGCAGGTGGGGGAATGGATTTAAAAAGCCACTTTTTTTAATTGCACTAGATTTTACAAATATTCTCTCTGTAAAGCACTGCGGAATATGTGTCACTAATAGCATAAATAAACATATAATTTATAATACGGCATACATTTTTTATCTTAATTTTTTATTTTATAGTTCCAACAGTTTGCAGTTGTGGCGCTTTACAATTATAGACATGGCCGTGTGCAGTGAATAGAAAAAAATACTAGCTAACAACAGAGCTGAGCACATGGAGGTAGGAGGGGCCCTGCTGCAAGCACATCTACCTTAAAATGGGGAAGTCAGGGTTTAGATCAGTGGTAGCCAACCCTAGCCCTCGAGAGCTACCAAAAGTGCACATTTTCCAGACAACCTAGCTGCTGCACAGCTGCACTCATTAATCACTGACACATTTTAAAAGATCCACAGATGGAGCTAATTAGCTCACTTGTGATTCTGTGAGGAGACCTGCAAAACATGCACTGTTGGTAGCTCTGGAGGACTAGGGTTGGCTACCCCAGGTTTAGATAGTTTTAAGAAGGAACACCCTGCCTTTACCCACTCTGAGCCTCCTCCCAACCCGGAGCAGGCAGCCACTGTCCCTCCTCTGCATTATAGAACAGAAATATTATGCCAGCCTGCCCTCCATCCCCAGCTCACATAACAATTCTATACCACGGCACCTCCTCCTCTCACCTGCACTTAGGCCCCCAGCAGATTCATGCCGCACTTCTCTCCCCTGTCCCCAGCAGGTAAATCTGCTGGGGGTAGGGGAGGGATGTACTGCATGAATCACTGATTCATGCTACTGCACAGTGCATGCCTCTCCCCTTAAGCGGCCCCCAGTAATTCATGACGCACTTGTCTCCCCTGGCGTATTAGGGTTAGCAGATTACTACTGCACATGCCTCTCCCCTTAAGCTGCCCCCAGCAGGATCATGCCACACTGTCTCTACCCTCTGCCCCACAGCACAATCATGAATATCCGCCACAAATGCTCTCCCCCAGGCGGCCGACAGATTCATGCCGCACCTCCGCTCCCCTAAGGCAGCAAACGAGGTCAGCATGAGGCGGCAGCTGCACAGATCCCCTCCCGTTAGCCCCCGGTCAGCAACTGCGTGCACTCACAGTTGTCGCGGCTGAGCTCCCAGGCAGCTGTCTCCGGCTTGGCTCTGCGTCCTTCCCGGCAGAGACTCACGGAGGTAGCGCTAGCAGGTCTGGCAGCTTTCTCGTCCACCATCTGAGACAGACGTCCTTCCCTGCAGCGTTGGGCGTTGTCCTCCGCGGCCAGTCGAACAGCAGCAGGTATCCTTCACCGCGCACGTGCTGCACTGTCTCCGCCCTGGGCACACTCTAATATATAAGGTCCTCCCCTCCGCGCACCGCATCACCACTCTGTCCCATTAATTTTGTGATCCTTGCACGTAGAAAATGCTAGAATGCTGCGCACGACGTCCGGGAGGAGCGCGTCCCTGCGGACGCAGCCATTTTCAAAAAATGAGTCCCTGCTCATCAAAAGTGGGTAAAATACGCGCCATAGCGAGTATTTGCGAACCCTGATCTGTATATCATGCTGTACTGTGGCTAGATGCAGAACACCTCTGTATAAAATGCCCTGAAAGCTAGTCTGCTACTTTGTGATTGCGCATGTGCGAGGGATGTATTTTCACTCACTGCCACCAGATGGCAGTGGTTCAGACACACCTACTCTCACAGGAGATGCCTCAACCTGCCTAATATGCCATTATAGTGACAAGTGTGTGATTGTGGTTACCTCACCTCTTACCCATACCGTGTATAAACATTACTTACTGAATGTATAGACTACCATGTGTAATCTGAGTTAGAGTGCCCCAAAGAGTCTTTTTCTTTTGTTTCTTTGCAACACATATATAATGCACATATTCCACAGTGCTTTGCATGCTGCATCCTTTCACTACAGCCCCTGCCCTAGTGAATTTGTTCTCTACCACATGTAAATGCACACACAATCACAGACAGGTTAATATTGTTGGGAGCCTAATAAACTGCCAGTGTATTTGTGGCATTAAACTGGAGTACCCGAAGAAACCTATGGAACGCACTTCCTTGCACAGTGCAATAAGCTTCCACTCTGGAAACATTCAAAAATAGACTCAAGATTTTCCTAATTTCACTTATGTCCCTTGTTATGTTTGTGCAGTAGGGGGAATTGGCTCTAAATTGCACACCCTCAGTAATGAAAGGTGCCATCTGCTGAGAATAAAACGGGTTGCAGAGAGAGAGGGTGCAAATGCACTATGCTATCATTACATTATAATATATAATAAGAGGTTGTTGGTATATCATTGGCCAGTGATATTGGCCTGCCCACCAATCGTCCAGGTCACCTCTTGTCGAGCAGGTCCCTAACACTCTGGGGTCACCACCTGGGACGCAGGGAACCCCGAAACACGATCCAGCTAAGGATCCCCCCAGGGCATCACAATAAAGAATATGGGTAGTAAAGTGGTGAAATTATAAGTATGGAGGTCCCTACTATATGAAGGTAGAGAAATAAAAAGTGCATACATAAATAATAGACATACAGGATATAAAAAGTGACTGTGTATTTAAGTGGTGATGCCCTGAGTCCAGCCAGAGCAGCCCGGGGCCCCAACGCCCAGATGCCAACCCCAAATTTTCTGACACTATGCACAAATAAATAGGACTTACTTGGTATTATGCCTCTGTCTCAGTGCAGTCCATGCTGGTTCCCTGCTTAAAAACATAGAGGGTGGTGGGGGAGGGGTGCTAATCTAGAGTGAGGCATTCTCAAACCTCAGGTGTGTATTGCTACACAGATATATGGCAAATCAATCAATTTATTTGTGCATACTGTCAGAAAATTTGGGGTTGGCATCTGGGCGTGGGGGCCCCGGGCTGCTCTGGCTGGATTGTCTCAGGGCATCACAACTTAAATACACAGTCACTTTTTATATCCTGTATGTCTATTATTTATGTATGCACTTTTTATTTCACATACTCTCTACCTTCAAACATATGGTAGGGACCTCCATACTTATAATTTCACCACTTTATTAACCCTATTCTTTATTGTGATGCCCTGGGGGGGTCCTTAGCTGGATCGTGTTTCGGGGTTCCCTGCGTCCCAGGTGGTGACCCCAGAGTGTTAGGGACCTGCTCGACAAGAGGTGACCTGGACGATTGGTGGGCTGGCCAATGATATACCAACAACCTCTTATTATATATTATAATGTAATGATAGCATAGTGCATTTGCACCCTCTCTCTAAGTTTGTGCTGTAAAAGCTAATGCATTATTAAACTTATGCAAGCATATACAAACTCCACACGGGTATTGTGGAAATGTAATCCATGACTTCAGTGCTGTGAGGCAATAATGCTAATCATTACACTGTTTGCTGCCCACAGTGATAGTATGGGGTGAACAAAAGGCCTCCCAGAATTGAAAATAAATTAGATTCCTTGCATAGGAATAGCATCTAACATGCTGTTTTTCTTTTATACTCTAAATTCTGGGAGGTAGTTTTTTTTTTTTTAATTTAAATTTTTGCCTCCACCTGTACAAAGATGGTTGTCACACTGACGCATCACATGGAAGCACATGCTCAGACACTGCATGGAACATGAACGCACCAATCAGCTGCATGATTAGAGGTTGTGCCAGTTGGTGGAGTGGGGGAAATCAGGTTCAGACATCTAAAGACCCCCATGTGCTAGTCCAACTTGTCGTGGGATTAATCTCAGTGACCATTGTCTGTTTTGCAGCGTTTGGTTGTCCGTTCTCTCATATATTTCCAGATAGATTGGACAGATAAATCTTTAGGTGTGTATCCAGTTTTAGGCACAAATCAGACCTGAATTCCCTTGACATTTCCAGACAGGTTTTCCATCTGCCTTTGCATTTGATGTGCCATTTTTACATGCAATTTATTGCATGTAAAAGGACTGCTGGGGGAAATCGGATGCGATACATCGCAGATGATAAAAAGCACCCGCAATGTGCGCCGACGGCTGCACAAACCATTTAACTATGTGCAGCAGTTTCAATCTCTGAATCCAATGTGCACAGGACTACCGATTAGATGGGATGTCGAACACCTGCAATCTGGAAAAATTTCTCAGACAAATCCGTCAGAATCTGCAGAAATTGGACAAAATCACAAAAGTGCATGGCCACTATAGTGGCAGAATGGGGTTGGAAGCACCCAGGACCGTTGCAAGCTCTGTCAGGCGACCCCCCCCCCCCCCGCTTGCCACTGACTAGCGGGGGGGGGGGGGGGTGCGATCATAATCCACGTGGGGGCTCCAGGGAGGGGTGCGGGCGCTACCCCACACTGAAGATTGCCGCTGACGACCAGCACGGGGGCATCGGGTTTAACGCTGATCCAGGGGAGGCATATGGCTCACTGACTCACCTGTTCCCTGCTGGGTTGAGTTCCTAGGTACCATACTTGGCAGCTGCTGCAGTTTTCGTCCTGCATTAGTGCTTAGCATTACTGCCTTACAGCACTAAGGTCATGGGTTCCATTCCCACCATGGCTCTAACTGTGCGGAGTTTGTACATTCTCCCCGTACATGCGTGGGTTTTCCCCGGGTACTCCGGTTTCCTCCCACGATCCAAAAATATACAGGTAGGTTAATTGGCTCCCAACAAATTAATCCTTGAATGTCTGTGTGTGCGTGTACATGTGATAGGGAATATAGATTGTAAGCTCCTCGGGGCAGGGACTGATGTGAATGTTCTAATATTCTCTGTAAAGCACTGCGGAATATGTGTGCTATATAAGAAACTAAATAAATAATGCTACCAACAAGTCTACAATAAGTTCCCAGAGATTTCACCATCCTACGACCTCTACATTAACATCCCTATATGCAAAGCACTGAAGCTAGCACAATTGTATTACACCACTGTTTACACAGAACCTTTGTTAAAACTGGCTACACACTATATATGTGTGTGCCCAGTGATGATGTGCGACGGGACCCGGCAGAGTGCAGAAATCGGCAAGTGCATACACCCTACTTAATGATGTCCCTGTCTGTACGTGCAGAGCAATGTTAGGAGTGTGCATCATTAATGATACAGGCCCTTATTCAGATCTGATCGCAGTACAAATTTGTTCTCAAAATGGGCAAAACCATGTGCACTGCAAGTGGGGCAGATGTAACGTGCAGAGAAACTTCAATTTGGGTGGGGTGTGTTGAAACCCTCCCGGGGTCATGTGACATCAGCCGCCCGCCCAGCATTTTTATGGGGACGCCCATAAAACGTTGGGAGTTCCCCTGCCTGCCCCCAGCTCTCCCCTTGCTGTGTTTACGTTTCAGCAACTGTGATACTCGCCGAAGGCGTTTGCATATACACACATGCACAGCCCCCACCACCTCCAAAAATGGTTCCGGACCTCTGAATCAGGCCCAATATGCACTATTACTCTGCTCTTAGTGATTCTTGAAATTATATATTTTTCTCAAATGGCCAAAATGGTTACTCTGGGGGGGGGGGGATATATGTTATATATCGCATGCAATCCCAGCAAGTGCTGCCAGTGGCTGTCCGATCTAGCTGCACTTGCAATCTAGAGGCTCAAATCCAATAGGATCGCGCACATATGCTGTTTGACCGATGCGTCGGAATCGTGCAAAATCGCAGTAGTGTACGACCACCTTTAGGGCTATTTCACACGTTCCGGCTCCTGCCGGGCGGCAAAAACCCGTACGGCCAGGAAGCCGTACCGCACTCAGTAGTTTAGAATGGTGGGGACGGCTGTCCCGTGTGAATAGACACAAGTGTCCATTAACAACTACTGTGCACGGCTTTTGGCCGTGCGGGATTTCCCCGCCCGGCAGGAGCCGGAGCATGTGAAATAGCCCTTAGTGTGTTCTAACAGTAATCTAAATTGCAGCATATAAAGCAGCCAGTATTTACCCTGCACAGAAACAAAATCACTCACCCAAATCCAAAAGTGCATACACACGGTGCAATTTGTGGCCGATTTTGACTGATTTCCCTTGAACTGCCCGGAGCCCAAAACCACCGATATTTACTATATATTACTTGAGATGCACCTGGTTTTGCCTATTTGAAAAAAAAAATTGCCTGAATAAGGCCCTAAAAGTCACCATGAATAAGCTCTTTTTGGGGCAAATTCAGTTTAGGGTGGTGAAAAAATCTTCAAAGGTTTTTGAGGCTGTATATTCCCTGGACAGCAAAGTATTTCAGGTACTTGTTTCCTAGCAGGGCGCCCAGTTTTCTTACGTACGCTACCGTAGCAAAATCGCATTGCATTGCATCTCATGGGCCATTATAGTGCCATGTGATGCAATTTTTTAATGTAATTTATTCACTGCTTTGTTGGCCCTAGCCGATTGCATTGCACCTCCTGAAAAATTGCATGAGACTTCATAGGGTACGATGCCATGCCATAAGCTATACACTTGTATGACATACAATGAGGTTTCACTGACCCCCCCACTATCCACACCACCCCGAAGCACAATGAGGTTTCACTGACCCCCCCACTATCCACACCACCCCGAAGCACAATGAGGTTTCACTGACCCCCCCACTATCCACACCACTCCGAAGCACAATGAGGTTTAACTGACCCCCCACTATCCACACCACTCCGAAGCATGGCGTAAAGCGTCCTCCCGACCTTTTCATACCCCCCTATCCACAGCGGCGTGGAGTTGATTGTATATAGTGTGGCGAATACATGTAAAGTAATCTGTGTCCCCTCACGGGGCTCAGGGTTCGCTCTCCACACTTCAGGCTCGGTGGATCGCTGCGCTCGCCACACTATATAAAATCAACTCCACGATGCGCTCGCCACGCTTGGGGGTGGTGTGGATAGTGTGTGTGTGTGTGGGGGGGGGGGGGGGTCAGTGAAACCTCATTGTATGTCATACAAGTGTATAGCTAATGGCATGGCATCACACCCTATAAAATCTCATGCAATTTTTCGGGAGGGGCAATGCAATGCAATCCCCTAGGGCCCAACAGAGCAGTGAATAAATTACATTCAAAAATCGCATTGCATGGCACTATAATGGCCCATGAGATGCAATGCGATTTTGTTACGGAGAATAGCCCTGTACGCTTACAGCGTACTGGGCGCCCTGCTAGGAAACAAGTACCGTATTTCATATGATGATGATTTAAGCCTTGTCGCCCCAAAAAGAATTAGGACTTAGGGCCTTATTCTGGTCAGTTCGCACAGACCAGAATATTCCCAGGGGCTCCGATGGTGGGTGTGTGCTCATGTGCACGGTCATTTATGTGCATCCGCCAGGTGCGTGCGGCCACGGAGAACAGGGTGTTCGCTGGGTGCATGCACCCAAGTGTGGGGGCGGCGGGCCGGGCCATTTGCATATGGGAACACCCAGCATTTCATGGGTGTTCTGCAAATGAAGTGGGGGCGGCCAGCTGACATCACCGGATGTCAGCTGCCCGCCCACTTCCTCCAGAGCATCCAGCAGATGTAAGTGACTTGAGAGTGACTATTTTATGTGTGCACCTTCGCCATCATTCGATGGTTGCCAACCATCGAATGATGTGGGTGAATCCCACTAGGCTGCAAGTGTATGTTACTGTGTGATATCTGTTCGCAGGCCCTGCGAGGGAATCGCCCTTGCGAATGAGAGGCGGCCAGGCTGGGTTTGGTGGATTCGCAGCCTTGCGAATCAACCAGAATAACCCCCTTTGTCTATTAGGTAAAGCAGGCAGTCCCAACCTCGGTCCTCACGGCACACTAAAGTTGCCCACTTACAGGCCTTTATTCAGATCTGATCGCAGTACAAATTTGTTTGGAAAATGGACAAAACCATGTGCACTGCAGGGGGGCAGATGTAACATGTGCAGAGAGAGTTAGATTTGTGTGAGTTATTTTATTTCTGTGCAGGGTAAATACTGGCTGCGTTATTTTTACATGGCAATTTAGATTTCAGTTTCAACACACCCCACCCAAATTTAACTCTCTGCACATGTTACATCTGCCCCACCTGCAGTGCACATAGTTTTGCCCATTTTCCAAACAAATTTGTACTGCGATCAGATCTGAATAAGGCCCCGGTGTGATTCCCACGTGCGCTTTGCACTGCATCTAATTAATTCGAATCGCAACGTGTTTATTGCAGCATCCTTTAAGCCTGGACTGTAATGGCAGAATTTAGTATACGCTTCCTTACACTTAGGTGTGTGATGTGTGAAAATGCCAGTTAGCTGCACCCCTTAAGCTGGGCATGTTTTTGAGGTTTTATCTGCTATATCTGAAGTGTTTTCTCAAATACACCTTTCAGACAAAAAAATCCCAAAAACCCAGGTATTTCCCAGATACAAAAACCCGGGTAAGACTCAGCTAAAAGCTCTGACCCCCTTTCACACAGCATGCAAAACCCGGGTATTTCCTGTGTCGACCCCTTTCACACAGAAGCCTGATTTTTCCTGCAATATACTGCATACTTGCCTACCTGACCCTCTCCATGCGGGAGAAAATGCTCTGTTTCTGGACTTCCCTGGTCATGTATGATTGCCATCACCTGTGGGGAAACACCTTTACCTAGCTCCCCACTGGTGATGGCAATTATACATTACCAGGGAAGTCCAGAAACAGAGCATTTTCTCCCGCATGGAGAGGGTCAGGTAGGCAAGTATGATATACTGCAGGGGTGTCAAACTCAAATTCATTGGGGGCCGCATCAGCAGTTTGGTCACCCTCAAAGGGCCGGTTGTATCTGTAGGACTATGTGTCCACTCTTTATTATCATAATAGTGTCCTTCATACAAGTATGTCCCAAATAATACCACTGTAACTCAGCAGTAGTATTTCCCTCCTGCTATTGCTGTGAACTGCAGTGCATTAGGGCACACGCTGCCTGCACAGGGGGGCAGCACTCAGTCTTAGGGCATATGTCCTGCTTATTATCATGGGACACAGCAATTAATGATGGGCTGTAATGTGCCAGTGCACACACACACACATAGGCAGAGAGTTTGACACTTACCCGCTCTGATGCGTCCACTCCAGTCTGAGCTGCTCCACCACCAAGGACACAGCTGCGCTCTCACACAGGCGCATTTCCCCCTCCCTCCTGTGAGTAGCGCTCCTCGTACTATCTATCCAGGAGTGGGGGGCAGCGTGCTCCCGGTCACTGTGCAGTGCACACTCAGCAGTAAGTGACCTGGAGCGCACAGCAGCAGCAGCACCATTCACCACGACGGACCTGCTCTTTCCTCTCTCTGGCTCCTATACAGCAGGTGGGAGCGGAGGAGGGGTTGACGACCGGCGGCACTGCGCTAGAGGGCAGACGTTCTCTGGCTTGTAGGCTGCCGTGCAGGCGCTGAAGAGGCGGCTTTCTTGTTTAAAAAAAATAAAAATCGAGAATAAAAGGTGAAGGCTGGCGGCGGCTGCGCGGGCCACATGAAGAGGTCTGGCGGGCCAGATTTGGCCCGCGGGCCTTGTGTTTGACACCCCTGATATACTGTGTGTCATAAGAAAAGGACAGTTTTAAAGTTACACAGAGATGAGGTCATGAAAAGTGGGCGGTGACTGCTCACTGCATTGCATTAACCATGACATGACAGTACGATATGTTGTAAACAAGTTTTATTGTTTTTATATACTGTAGGTACATGTTACCTCACATGGCTGTCAGTATATTTGCAATGTTTGAGTACACTGTGGCATCTTTGACTGTCCCAGCATACCCTCCAACATGACCCATTGCATTCGGTACACAATGCTCTGCTCCTGGACTTCCCTGGTAATGTAGGATTGCCAGCACCTGTGTAGAACTAGGTAATTGACGAGAAGGTTGTTTCAACACAGGTGATGACAATCATACATTACCAAGGACGTCCAGGAACAGAGCATTGTGTACCGAATGCAATGGGTCATGTTCCAGTCATCTGTTTGTGGATCTCCTCCCCCCTCAATGCCAGCAGCTCTCACCTCTTGCTCCTTCCAGTGGGCCATGTTATCCTTTCTTCAGCTCCCTAATGACCTCAGAGGCCAGCCCCATTGCCATGCCCTCCCAGCCAATCAGAGAGGCCCATCCTCACAACCAATCAGCCAGCACCCCACCAGGAGAGCCAATCAATGCCTAACAATGTGTAATAATCCCAAAAACCCAGGTCGCACCCTTTTAGGTAAATTCCCGGGTTGAAGCCCTGGTATTTTAGACCCGGGTTGACCCTTTCAGGCAGAAAAAAAAACCTTCCTGGACCAGGGAAATTCCCGGGGTTTTTTTCTGTCTGAAAGGGATATAACATGCCCAAGCAGTAGCTTGGGGGTACATTTCTTAAAGCTTTAAAAAAAAAAAAAAAAAAAAGGGAAGTTGCCCATAGCAACCAATAAGATTGTGTCTATCATCTCTTTTGCACCTTAGAAAATTATAGAATCTGATTGGTTGCTATGAGCAACATCAACTATTTTCCTTTTTAGAAGCTTTAGTAAAGTTCCCCCAAGGTCGACCTGCATTGGGTCGACTACTGAAGGTCAACATGGCTTAGGTTAAGGTCATACCAAAACAAAGAGGCATGAGTACAGAACCTAAACAAAAGTGATTTCCTATTTTACATCAGTACTGGCTGTGCAGAGAACAGCAGTCTATAAAGACGGGTACGTGTCTACAGTCAGCCGGCAGGGTGACTAGGGACAGATACCGCAAGCTGACTGTAGTCGCGTACCCCGTCTTTATAGCAGTTTGCCGTATCTGTCCATAGTCACCCTGCCAGCTGACTGTAGATGCTTTCCCCCGTCTTTATAGCAGCTGGCAGGGTGACTAGGGACAGATATGTCAAACTGACTGTAGTCGTGTACCCCGTCTTTATAGCAGTTTGCCGTATCTGTCCATAGTCACCCTGCCGGCTGACTGTAGATGCTTTCCCCCGTCTTTATAGCAGCTGGCAGGGTGACTAGGGACAGATATGTCAAACTGACTGTAGTCGCGTACCCCGTCTTTATAGCAGTTTTCCGTATCTGTGCATAGTCACCCTGCCGGCTGACTGTAGATGCTTTCCCCCGTCTTTATAGCAGCTGGCAGGGTGACTAGGGACAGATATGTCAAACTGACTGTAGTCGCGTACCCCGTCTTTATAGCAGTTTGCCGTGTCTGTCCATAGTCACCCTGCCGGCTGACTGTAGATGCTTTCCCCCGTCTTTATAGCAGGGTGACTAGCGACAGATACGGCGACCTGCTATAAAGATGGGGTGCATGTATATTATAATTATTTATTTCTTTAAATATACATGGGGAGAGGTGAACGCTTCTTGTGCTGTAGGAGAGATCATGCAGCTACGGAACACACATGCCACATGGGCGTTCCTGCTTTGCCAGTATAATCGCAAGAACGGCCAGCATATCGATCGAACGTGCATACACACTGCACTTTTGTTCCGATATAGGCCCGTCTTGTCGGATGAATATTAAACAGCAAAGAACCTTCGACTGACCGAGTATGGACAGACAAGACCGTTTTTGGCCATTTATCGATCATACAGAGGGAGTCGGGACAGTGTACACACCTACACTACAGCTGTTGGGAATAATTAGTTAAAATTAACTTCACCTATAATTACTCCATTAGATCTTAGAGCACAGTCATTAATGTAGTAAAAACAATGCTTAATCATGATGCTGGATATGATATAACCATTTGGGTAATTAAAAGTTTTATCTAATATAAGGGTCATTAACTGTTTTCTGTCCAAAACAAGTAACATTTATGTGGTCTAACATGATCCTGCTCATAGTTGCCTACCCTCCTGCATTCTGCAGGAGACTCCCTGAAATAGCAGCAAACTCCCTCTCTCTCTCATTAGTCCAGCAATCTCCCTCATTTCACCTAGCCCACATTACACTGTTACATCATATTTACCCCCCCCCCCCTGCATTCTGCAGGAGACTCCCTGACATAGCAGCAATCTCCCTCTCTCCCTCATTAGTCTAGCAATCACCCTCATTTCACTTAGCCCACATTACACTTTTACATTTTTGGGGGAAAAAGGAATGAGAGATAGATACGTTTACATTGAATCATCAGCCTCATTTTTGGGGCTCATCTACATTTGCATATAAGTCATTTTAAATTACACACCCACCCTTCTAGATGCCACGTTCACAACCTCTTTTCACAATCTCTCCATATATGTAACTAGACACGCCCTTTGGGTGGAGCATGAAACGCCCTCTCAATGGGGCGCTTTGCAAAATTCTACTACCAACTATACTCTCCCTGAAACTAGTTTTCAAAAGTAGGCAAGTATGATCCTGCTGTATGAAAGTGACAGATTTGGATTCCGACAGATAACAGGTCTGCTGTAGCATACAAATGAAGCAAAGAAATTTGGATTCAAACTTCTATGGATTACATGGAATGGGATAATTTGGTCTACAGTAAGTTGGTCGACAAGCATTAAGTAGACACCATTAGGTCGACATGGTTTTATGTCAACATGGCTAGGTTTGCAGGTCATTAGGTCGACATGGGTTTTGTTACTGGTTTTTGACCCGAATGTTGACATGGACACAGTTTGAACTGCACCTCATCCCCTCGCATTGCTCGCTGTGCTGACGATGCTTTGGGGTCTATTTTTTTTCTGCCTCCACGCCCTAGTGGATGGGAGGGCATGAAATACTGCCTGTCGGCACATGTCGGCTCAAAAAACAGTGGAAAACCCCATGTTGACCTTTTGACTGTCGACCTAATGCTTATGTTGACCTAATGGCCTGTTGACCTTGACCCATGTTGACCTATCCTCATGTCGAACTAACTCTTGTTGACCAACTTGATGTAGACAAAATGACCGTATCCCAAATACATTGGGGTAAAAACATGAGGTGCACTACTGTATCCAGTAGATTAGTCACCGGTTTGCAAATGGCTGCAGATTGCAGGGGACCGTTACTACACACCCAGGTACCCTGCAGGCAACTCCACATTCACAATCTCTAGTTACTGAAGAGAACATTGAGCTACCTCTAGCTCCCTGTTAAGGCCCATACACACTGGGTGGCTTTGAGCTGAAAGTCGCTCAAAACAGCAGGTTTGAGCGGCTTTCAGCTCAAAGCCGCCCAGTGTGTATGGTCCGGCGGTAAGCGCTGCTGCGCGCTCCCGCAACATCGCTGGGAAAATGTTCATCTGCTGGTTATACCAGCAGATGAGCGGCTTTCAGGATGGCTTTGCATAGTGCTCCAATATGCAACGCCGTCCTCCCCTCCGTCGGCACCGGGCAGGGGGAAAGCCACTTAGTGTGTATGCACTGAGCGGCTTTCCCCCCAGCGATGAGTGCGATCATCGCTGTCCATACACACTGGGCATAGTCGCCTAGTGTGTATGGACCTGAAGGGGATTTTACCACTGTCAGTAAATAATAATTCAACGACTCAATAAAGATAGTATATAGCTGCGCAGTTTGTTTCCAGGCGATCCACAGGTTTCCTATCTCTACTAGAGGTTTAATGACCACTGTAGACATCTCTCTTTACTCTTCCTTCTGGTCTGGATCCAAGTTCTCCTCAGAAGGTTCCTCAACAGTGATCAGAATAAGAGAGACCTTGGGCTGCTCCATCTTCTTCTGCTTCTCAGAGGCCTCAAGCCTGGGTATGACTTGAGGGGTTGGTGGCTCACTAGCCCTACTCTCATCCTCTGTGTTCTCATCAATGTGTCCATCTGGGTCAAGATCACTGTAACTGGCATTTGGATTGGGAGACGGGAATACATCCCCTCTGAAGCGGACAAGGTGGTGGTTCCACACACCCCGGTCCATGAAGTTTTTCATGCTCACTGCTGGGGGAGGGGCGGAGGACAGAAAGCGGCTGAGCATAGGAGTGCGAGCTCGGGGGAGGTTGGGAGTGGCTGACACTTGCTGACTGCTCAGAGTCCCCAACAATGCTGAAAAGAAAGTACACACATTCAACTCGGTACAAATTTGACTATTTCAATATATATATGCATGACTGAAAATGAGAAAAAGCTGATTTTATTAGTAATATATGAAAGAGATAATGTAGTTACTGTTACTGATGTGCAGACAATGAAACTGGCTCTTCCAGTAATTGTCCATGAAGCCTGCCCTTCACATTCTTGTATTCTCCCAGTTCAATTATTCCCTGTTACTGCAGTATCAGCCTCCGGCCTACAGAGGGTGCTCTCAGGCTGTATCCTGTATTAGATATTATGGTCACCCATCGCCTAGATCAGGCTAGGGATGGCCATCGATAGTCATAAGCTATGTGATGGATAACTATCAATAGTTTTAGCTATCGATGGTTATCCATTATCTTGGACTGAATGGCCCGTGGGCCAATCGGAATGTGGGGCGGGGCTTCTGGGTGTCGTGTCCCAACACATTTACAAAAAAAAGGAACATCGGTTCTCTTTTTCCATTGATGTAGGTAAACTATCTGGTTCTCCCACATCGATGGCAAAAGTATTCAACATCGGCCATAAACCATCAATGATTTCAAATCATCGATGGCCATCCCTAGATCAGGCTGAATCTGCCTCTGTTGCATGTCCCCTCAACTACTGTTTCTGTTACTGACCCTATTGTTAAGTGGCCAAGATATTTATCGGTAGTTCCTGAAAGACTACAATCCCTATATACCATATTTACTGAAGTTTATTATAATCTCCTGATATTATTGTAAGAAGAGGAGGAGGGGCTGCTGACTAGACCTCTAGGAAAAGTGGTCCCAGAAGAGCTTTGTGGTGGAAATTAGCCTATATGAGTTCTGGATTAAAGAGAATCCCCTAACTTTGGGGAAGGATGAACTAAACACCCACTATTAGGTCACCTTTTCATTTTTGGGAAAGACCCAAAGTATCAATCACAGACAAACTAAGATTTGACTATACAGCATGCCTCCATTTTTAATAAGATACAGAGTGAGTCACAGAGTCCATACCGCATGTCGAAGGTGGAGCCCATGAAGGATGGTTTCAGGGTTTCGGATGCTGTTGCCACGGTATAGGGAGGTAGAGCACTATGCTCGTCCCAGTATTTGTCTTTTACCATTGGTGGTAGGATTTGGTACATGTCATCCACAGATAAGAGAGAGACCTATTGGAAGAGAGCAGAGGATGAAACCTGCCCTCTGTGAACAGTACATGTTTTCCGGATGTTCCTCCCATCAATTTCCCTTTCATATTCCCTCATTCATCCATTCATCCTCTAACCCGCTCCGTGTTCAGTGGTTTCAAAACTACCCTCCATAGGAAAAATGAACATTGCATGTAGTATTAGCTGTAGATATATTTTAGCACACCTTAGGTTTAATAATGGTTTGCGTACTGTACTCCATGAATGTGTGCTGCTGCATTCACATAAAACCTTATACAAATCAATGCTGGTTTAGGTAATTTCAGCATGGATGTGTAATGGTTAGCATTACTGCCTCACATTCTTGAGGTCTTGGGTTTCACTTCCACCAAGGCCTTAATTGTGTGAAGTTTTTATGTTCTCCCTGTGTTTGTGTGGATTTCTTTCCAAAAAAATTAACAATATGTTTTTTGTATTCCAACAGCACAATAACCTCCTGTTACAGTAACCATGTCCCCTCACTTTCAGGATTCATGTAATACAGACAGTCTCAATCAGGGCCATCTTAACAGTATTGTAGACCTTGGGCAAAGATATGGACTGGGGTCCCTACAAATTTATTCATGGAAATACGTAAAACATCATAAATTACCCCTCCTGCAGTCCCGCACCGTCTCTCACTATGTTTCCATACAGTGACTGGTTTTCCATACAGTGACTGGTTGTCAGCACTGTGATAGCGCCAGCCATCCACCAATCATCATGCTGATAGCCTCTCACTGCCTGGCAGCAGGATGAGAGGCTGGTAGAGAATGCTGCACTCTGATTGGTAGATAGATCTAGCCATCCACCAATCAGCATGCTGATAGCCACTCACTGCCTGGCAGCAGGATGAGAGGCTGGTAGTGAATGCTGTACTCTGATTGGTAGATAGTGCTATCCATCCACCAATCAGCATGCTGACAGCCACTCACTGCCTGGCAGCAGGATAAGAGGCTGGTAGAGAATTCTGCACTCTGATTGGTAGATAGTGCTAGCAATCCACCAATCAGCTGTCTGGCTCACTCTCTGGCAGCAGGAAGAGAGGCAGGTAGAGAATGCTGCTTGGCCATTTATTCTGATTATGTGCAATTCACAGTCACAGTTGGTGGACAGAATTCTCTACCAGCCTCCCAAAATAGGTTCTGGATACACAAGCTCACCCCTGCTCAACTAAGAACCCTAAAATCGGGTCCTGGTCTCAACATCCCCTCTCTAATGACACATGTGCTACAGACTATCTAGATGGCCACTCATTTTCATGACTGGTAATACAAACAGTCCCAGTGTCCACTCTTTCCAGGAACACATGTAATATGGACAGTCCCACTACGCCCACTCTCAGGACACAGGTCACATCATTAGGCCCCACCCCCATAATTGGAAATGCAACTATCCATGGGTCCAGGGGCAGGAGATGGGGCTGAAATGGTGCAGTTTGCACATTTATACCCACCGCCTCAGGTGACTACCTCCCCACCCTGCCAGCTGCAGCAGCATGGGATATGGAGTGGGCCGGCGCTGGAGAAGTCAATACCGTCTCCATGGTAACCCACTTCCTGAATAGAACAAAGTAGTAAAAAGCCCTGTGTTCAGTTCAGTGACGTGCGGTGAGGACATTGCCTGGGGAGGCACTCACCTCACCGCGGGCACCGGCAGCAGGGGGTACTTGCGTCAGTCTTCCCCCCTCCCCGTCCCTGTCCCCGCACTGCCGCGGTTGGGCACAGGCAGCAGGGGGTACATGCGGGAGCCTACTCCCCCCCCCCCCTGCACTGCCGCGGTCGGGCACAGGCAGCAGGGGGTACATGCGGGAGCCTACTCCCCCCCCCCCCCCTGCACTGCCGCGGTCGGGCACAGGCAGCAGGGGGTACATGCGGGAGCCTACTCCCCCCCCCCCCTGCACTGCCGCGGTCGGGCACAGGCAGCAGGGGTTACATGCGGGAGCCTACTCCCCCCCCCCCCCGTACTGCCGCGGTCGGGCATGGCACAGCACAGGCCTCTTCCCCCCCTCCCCCCCTCTCCCCTCCCGGGCGGACTCACCTGTCCTCTCGGCTGTGGCTTTCTCCCAGCAGCGCCGGACTCAGTCCCCGCTGCCCGCGCTGCTGCATCCTCTGCCCTGCATGTGTGCATAGGCGTGCGCAGCCCATCTTATTAGAGGGTGCACAATTTGAGGGGCGTGTCTATCGCCACCTACTGGGCGTGTATATCACTGCCCACTTATCTATGATATATAGATATACATATATAAGTTTGTGATAGATGATAGAATGAATATATATATATATATATATATATATATATATATATATATATATATATATACATATACATATATCCTGATGACAAATACAGGTTATTATTTTAGTGGAGTAAGAAACAGGCGGCACTCGGAGGTCTTTTCAAATACGTGTATTCAAGCAGAAAGGCTTAACGTTTCGGAGCAAAGCTCCTTTGTCAAAAGCGTGCGGTGAGACAGTGAGGTAAGTAAACATCTTACCTTATGTAGGGTGCCCTCCATTCCGTCCACCGTCCTGGTCCCCGCCTGCCGCCGGCGCCGTTGTCTATGGACCGGATGTCGAAGCTGCGTCGCCTCCGGAAGTGACGTGGGGAACTGGTCCGAGCCCTGCGTGGAACGCAAGCCCTCGCTCACCATGGTTACCGTTCCTCCAATACTGTCTGACGCGCGTCACGGCTGGGTTGGGGACCTGAAGACGGGGATAGAAGATTGCAGGGGCTTAGTTACAGTGCACACAATATAAATGTGAAATAAAACATGGGTTAAGTATATCAAATTACATGGCAGTTGCAATGGTGTGCACATTCCTTATGTGATGTAGACAAAAACGTGATGTGAAAAAAACTTATAACGAAAAAACCATGATGTGACAGGCAAAACATAGTGTGTAATGGCATAAAAGGAATGGCTATGTGTAAGTGTAGGTTATAGTGTCCTGGGATATAGCCCAGGTTATAAAATGGTGATTTGGTTTAAAATGAGCTGTACTTAAGTGACAGCTGTGTTTAAAAAGGATGCAAGAATGGCATGTGTGACTCTTTATTGGGTCACAGCTGGCTATCACGCTCACTAGCCCATGTAATGTTTTATGTGATTAATGGTAAGGGCTAGGGTGAACACTCGCTTAGGTTCCTTGTATTTATATTTGTTAAGGAGAGTGTTGGTTTAAGCCTGATTCTCACTGCTGCTTGGCGGACATCATATGAAAGACTATACTGTATGTGTCACTAATGTCTCAATAGACGTTAGTGCGGTTCCCTAGTGGTCCCACTTCTTCTTATGGGATCTGCAACAGATAAGGGTCTTCATGAGCCCCAAGTTCTTGAATCATACAGGTGTCGGTGGTCCATGGTGAGTCTTGGCCTGGAATTGACCTCTTGGTGGTGTCATGCTAATAAAGTCCCCAGTGGTAGCCTCTCATTGAGGTCTTAAACTCCACACAGACATAGGCATTCATCCACACTCACACTACTTATCTAAGAAATAAAGACGCGTACAACTGAATTGGGCTTAAAGGGGACGGCTTATTTATTTTGAGCAGGGGCGGCCTATTTGAATCTAACTAAAATTTATGTCCCTGCTCTAACTAAGGTGGCGGGCAAAGAACGGCATGCAAGATAAATAACATTGCTGGAAAAATAACAAAGTAATAAAAATAACAAACTCCGGATCTAAGGGCCTCCTGCCCTTAATTGCCAAGGACCGGCCACCTGCCAGCGTCCAAGACAACGGCACAATTTCGAAGCAGACTTTTCAAAGGGGCCACTTGCCCTTAAGGTCAGGGGGTTGACCTTCTGCTTCTGCCCCTGACCTCGCATATCACTAAGGCAGAGCTCACCACTCTGCCCGAGTCAGCAAAAAATTGGGCCACCTGCCCTAAACTACAAATGTCCGCAACAATTTACCCTATCCGAAGTAGATGATCGTTAAGGTCCAGATGTGGGCCCACCTGGATCGGTGATGCCCACATCTCGACATCAACCACCAGCTAAGTGTAAATGCAGCTCTAATTTAAACTACCGTTCTTTCCGCCATATCAGTTCAACTTGAACTGACCCGCCACCAACCTACTGACAACACTCCCTCAACTAAACCTCTAAACTTCTCAATGCGTCTATCAGATTCTGAAAAAACAAATCCATGCCGACTATAGAGAGATGCACCCCATCCGGCCTGTACAGGGTCTCGTTTCTAAAGGATATGGCCTCGTGCCTGACGACCACTCTGCCCTCCGTTACTATAGCCCTGCCGACTACGGAATTGATCCGCCTCCGTACCAAATCGATGGCACCCGGATTGAGTGCATCTCTCCAAACCCTCCTAGGTATAATCTCTGACCAGAAGAAACGGCAAAATCTCCATTCTCTGATCAGGTCCAGCAATAAATTCCTAATCTCAAATCGTATATTGAGACCGGAATTATGCGTGAGGTCGTTGCCCCCCAAGTGAATGATGACGAAAAGTGGGTAACCAAACGACCTAACCGACTCATCCAAAAGACCCCTCAACGCGGACCACCTCATACCTCTACGCCCCAGCCAACGGATAAATCGCGTCTCAGGGAAACGTTCCGTATCCGTGGTTACCTGGGACAAGGACAACCAATAAATAAATGAATGCCCCACCATCCAAATCATATTGGTGTCCAAGCGTTGACCTGTAATTCGAAATGATAGATACTGTTAGAAAGATTGAAATGAAGGCAAACATCTGGAAAAATTTAACGGGCCCGGGAAATTCCCTTAAAGGTGATTTTGGAGTTCTATATTAAATTGTTGATAACTAATAGGACTGTGATTTGGGTGATCTATTTAGGACTAATTGCTTTTTTGACCCACTTAATTAATTTATAATCCCTACTTGTTGTTTCCTGTGGAGTGGGGGGTGGGGGGGTCACCCGATTTGACTTGAGGCAAAAAACACAAATCTTCCACCAGTTGGCTAGAGCCTAATTTAAGACTGGTGATAACGCAAAAAATTCCTCAAGGCCCCCCAAACACTAAAGCGCGTTTGGGCGAGCGGCTACTCCTCAAATGGGCTCACTGGACTATGTCGGCCTGATGTATCGCTTAAATGCACCAGACCGCCATCTTCCGAGTGCTCGTATGTCGACCTGAGACCAACCCGCTGCAGCGGCTGCCGAAGCGGCGCCGATACGGAAAGAGTGTGTCCCAAAGTCAGCTGGAGAAAGACCCTGATGCAATATACAGCGCCTGAAAACCGATCTGAACTGAAAGTTAGTAAGGGGGGACCCGTCGATGTGCATCAGCCAGGCCCCGGGCAATTGGGGCCGCAACTCCACGTAAGCCAGAGCCGCCGCCACCGGACAGATCCGGCGGTCGCCACTCCGACCCAAATGGACCCACTGCCCCCTGCCTGCTACATCGGTCTTTGAGCGCTGTATCTTGCACCACAAACCGTCGTGGTGCACGTCGACATGGCTGAACAGCATAGGCGAGGGAGATGCCCTGGTTGCGGACACCAGTTCGCCTACTCTGAACGCCCCATGGAAAGCCATGGCAAAGGCCAGCCTGAAAAGTCGAACCTCGTAATCGTTTGAGCAAATTACTCTTAGGGACCTCGAGATTCGACGCAACAGGCCGGCATCAATCGGCCGTCGCCTGTCGGGCAAAACCGGCCTGATTCTGGCCCATCCCTTTAGCATCCTGGAAAGGATGAAAGACTTGGTGATGTCTCTCTTCCCACCAAGACGCAAAAAGAATGATATGCCTGCCAGAGAGCGTCCAACAAAACTTCTGGACTTACCCTCCAAGTACAGGCTCCATACATAGGCAGTAGTAAGACGCTTAGAGCTCTTACCTGTGCCACCCTGTTCAAGCATGAACTCGCTCCAGCGCTCCCATGAGGCCAGATAAGCTCTTAAAGTCGCCGGCGCTAACGACCGCAGGGCCAGCTCCTCTACCCCTCCAGAGGCACCTGCCATAAAAAAGATGGACACTGTTCACCATACTTCTGGGCTAAAGGCACAAGTTGCCAGAATCTTACCCATTCGAAACGGGACAATGCATCCGCTACTTCGTTAAGCACGCCTGGGACGTGCTTGGCTCGCAACGTAATGTTGTTCGCCAAGCACGTCATCACTATCCGTGCTAAAATACGCAAAACTGGGAGAGAGGTTGATTTTAGTTGCGTAATGGATTGAACCACCCCTAGGTTATCACACCAAAAGACAACCTCCCTGTTTCCCAATTCTGAGCCCCAGAGCTCTAAGGCGACCATTATTGGAAATATTTCCAATAATAGCATATTCCTAGTCATGCCATCTCGTGCCCAAGATTCGGGCCAGGCATCTGCGCACCAACGTCCCGCATAGAATGCGCCGAATCCGAAAGATCCTGCAGCATCTGTATATAATTCCAACTCCGCATTTGCAACGGCTGGAGCCTGCCATATGCATATGCCGTTAAAATTATCCAGAAACATTTCCCACACTTTCAAATCCCTCTTCGTTTCTGAAGATAGACGTAGAAAATGGTGGGGTTTGCGAATCCCGACGGTCGCTCGCTGAAGTTTTCTACAAAATATTTTGCCCATGGGTATAACTCTACATGCGAAATTAAACAAGCCCAATAGAGATTGGGCCTGTCTAAGTGTTAACTTGGCAGCCGCGATGGCATAAAGTATTTCGTCATGTAGACGGCGTACCTTATCCATAGGAAGTTTACACAGACCTAGCTCGGAATCAATTTCAATTCCAAGGTACACCAAATTCGTAGTAGGTCCCTCGGTTTTTTCCCCTGCCACGGGAACCCCGAAATCCCTAAATAAATCAAGCGCTGTTTCTAGTAACTTAAAGCACAGGTCAGAACCTGGAGGACCCACTAGCAGAAAGTCATCCAAATAATGAGTAATGCTGTCAGCTCCCGTCACTTCCTGTAGGCACCACTGCAAAAATGTGCTAAAGCGCTCAAAATAAGCACATGAAATGGAGCAACCCATGGGCAAACATTTATCGATGTAAAAACCCCCATTCAATTTAAATCCCATGTATTGAAATGCGTTCTTATTTAAAGGTAATAGTCTAAAAGCTGATTCAACATCCAATTTGCACATGAGGGCACCAGGACCAATTTTTCGAATGATGTCTATAGCGTCCTCAAATAAAAAATAATTAACAATGCACAAATCATCATCGATGGCGTCATTGACAGACGACCCTCTAGGACAAGAAAGATGTTGAATCAGCCTGAACTTCCCCTTAACCTTCTTGGGAACCACCCCAATAGGGGACAAAATTAGTCCCTCAATTGGTGGTGTTGAAAACGGGCCTGCCATACGACCTAGTTTTACCTCGGCTCCAACTTTTTGGGATATTATGTCAGGATATTCCATGGCGGAGCGTAAGTTTCCCCTGGTTCCCGTATTAATTGGAGCGGAAACCGGTAATTGGAAACCTTCAGAAAATCCGGACTGCAAAAATTTTGCTCCATCTCTGTCCGGATACCGCTCGAGCCATGGTAACATCCTGACCAATATTATTGGAGTTGGGGCTCTATCCAACGACAGGTGCCGCTGGACCGCGGCTCTGTTTTGCCGTGGACTGACCCCCACCTCCCCCACCAGTTGGTGGTTTTGTGCAATCCTTGATTGCGTGTGGACCTCCGCATCTGAGACAAAGGTGCCGAAAACGACACCGATTTCCCAGGCTGCACTGCCCATTATTAAATGAGTAGCACTTACCATGGCCAGGCTTAGTATTACCTCCCTTACTAATGTTATTGTAAGGCCTACTCCCATACTGTCTTACCCACCCCTTATTCTCAGCAGCCCTAAGGGGTGTAGCTGATTCGGTAACTTCGACATATAATTCTACGTCTTTCTTACCAAAATCAAACACCTCTCGGCCATGCTGCTTCCTCCTAAATTCTTCGTCATAGACCCGCCAACCGGGACCGACGTAAGAGGTGTAGAGTTTATGAATAAGAAACTGGTATCTCACCAGGTTCACATATTCATCTGGATGTGTCTCTAAATAACAAGCCGCAAAAATAAGTATGCCTCGTACCCAGGTATTATAAGTGCGAAAAGCATCCTCGCTAGCGGGTCCTTTCTTCCTTGCGGCTAGGAGGGCCCGCCTATCTTTGCTTGTTAAAGCAAAGATATCTACATAGCGCCCTTTTCTGATCCTATCCCTAGCCCTAGGGCGCAAACCCCGCTTAACAGCGGTGTTTGCGCACTGCACTGCATCGGACTCGACCGATACATTAGAGGAGCCGGAGCTATGGGACCTATATTCTCTACGCCTCTTTCGCCTTCGTCTCCTCACGACGCCGTCCGAAGATGACTTATCTTCGGAAGACGTCGATGCCAACGAGGAATCCGAGGTCTCATTTCTGCGCCGTCTCTTCCGAGACTTTGCCAATCTTTTTCGCCTAGCTTTCTTCTCTTCAGATGAGTCCTCAGACCCACTGCTGCTAGACCCAGCATTATCATCATTTGTCCAGTCAGGATCATTCGTGGACTCACCAGTATCAGATGATGCTGCCCTCCTTCTTCCACGTTCACCCCCTCCTCGACTTGACGATGGTCCTTCCATGGCTTGCTCCGCGGAATCTTGCCCTGTCAATAGAGGTTCAGTAACAACCCCCATCACAGTTGGAACATTCGGCGATACCCTTTCCGCTGAGGAAATGGCATTTCCCCCTCGCGCCGCAGTAATAGTCGGAGCTATCGCTTTGGCTATGAGGTCAGATACTGACTCCAGAGTCGCCGAAGGAGCAGTGTTCCTCTGCCCACCTGGCCCGGTGGTTAACAGAGGAGCCACTGCCGACACCACTGCTGCGCATATTGATGTAAGCGCCGATGCGTCTAATGACACAGTGTTACCCTCTGTGTTCCTCCCTGTAACCGCGTCCGCATATGAGCGACCCGGTTGCCGTCTGGCCCCTTGTGGGACCCTATTGATCTCCTTAGCCTTCTCTGCGACCAACCTTCTCCTCGCTGCCCGTCTAGATCTGGCGTTAGAATTTCTAACCCCCTCTACCGGATTCATTTCTGAATCACTTTGTTGGTCCCTGTCACTACCCCCACCTTCTTCGTTTGAACCAGCAAAGGGGCCTTGCTCTTGCGGACCGGATTCGCTGCTCAGCGAACGCACTTCACCTGATTCACTGCTTGAGGATCCGGATTCAGTCGAATCCTCGCTATTAGCCTGCCATGTAGCTACGGCCGATTTAAGCATTGCAAATTCGGCTTCAGTTAGCTTATGTCTCATGTCCTCAATAAACTGTCCCCTGGGGTTGCTATCATACCTAATACCACCAGATGGCGCTGCCCCCTCATTCCTTTTCTTCCCTTTACCTTGGGACCTCCTGCCATTTCCCCTTCTTACAGCAGAGGGCGCTCCAGGCATAGAAGTGCCTGCAACACCCTCTGCAGCGTCTGTGGCGTCACCCCTGCGGCCACTTCTTCCCCTGGCGGCCATTACACTCTCAGTGCTCATAGGCACTGCACCCCCCTTTTTGTTTTTATTGCGCGCTCCGGTCCCCCGACCGTCGCGCCGTGACCTCCTTATTTTTTCTACTTGTAGTGCGGATACGGGTCCGGAGTGACTCCTTGCACCCGCATCCCTCCTTGCTGCTGCGGCGGATGCTACAGGCCTAGCGCCTGAGCTCCGCCGATTAACGCGGTTTGACACAGCGGGGACGGGCGCCGGCTCAGACGCGCTAGCCGCTCGCCCCCTTGTGCGCGACTGACGTGAGCGGGTTGCCGGAGGGATTCCTGAGCCTCCGGAAGCACCGCCACGACGCCCTGACCTGCCGGGCAGACCCCTGCTAACCGCCGGAGCGGGCGGTCCCGCCTGCACTCCGGCAGCCCTCCGGCGAGGGGAGGGGGATAGCCCTCGCTCATCGCCTTTGCAGGGAGGCCTAGCTCTGGCCCTGATAGACTCCACAGCTTCGCCTAGCGCAGCATATCTAGCGGGAGCCCCCGCAGTGCGCTTAGGCCTGGCTGACATAGCAAACAAGAAATCAGTTTTTGGCTAGGTTTTGAAAAGATGTTAAAGTGGTGATGATAGTTTAGCAGTAAGAGTATAGATAAATAGGGTGAGAGAGAAAAGAGATAGGTAGAGATAATATAAAGAAATATTAGATCTCTATACAGGCTAATAATTGTCTGTACTCAACAGTCCAACGTTTCCTGAAGCAAGAGGCAGAATCTTCTGGAAGCAAGAACATCACCCCATCAATCTCCACCTCTGACCTCCACCAGCCTATCCTGAACCGTCATTCAAATCAGCCAACCCGTCAATCAAGATAAGCCGAACCCCCGGGCCCAGATCCAGTGTGTGAGCTAAGGATTCCTGCCAATAGCCAGGTGAGTTTATGCTGTTTTCAGCCAGACAAGCTGGCTTCTACAGTCTTTCGGTTTGGACGCATTCAGTTTGTAAATCCACTTGGTTTCAAGCCGGACAAGTTTACCACCTCGATCTCCTCCTCTTATGGACTCCGGGACGTGATCGATGGCCATGTGTTTAAGGTCGCTGAGTTTATGCTTGGCCAGAGCGAAGTGTCTGGCCACCGGCTGCTCGTTGTCCTTACACTTCGCTCTGGCCAAGCATAAACTCAGCGACCTTAAACACATGGCCATCGATCACGTCCCGGAGTCCATAAGAGGAGGAGATCGAGGTGGTAAACTTGTCCGGCTTGAAACCAAGTGGATTTACAAACTGAATGCGTCCAAACCGAAAGGCCTCAATGAGAGGCTACCACTGGGGACTTTATTAGCATGACACCACCAAGAGGTCAATTCCAGGCCAAGACTCACCATGGACCACCGACACCTGTATGATTCAAGAACTTGGGGCTCATGAAGACCCTTATCTGTTGCAGATCCCCTAAGAAGAAGTGGGACCACTAGGGAACCGCACTAACGTCTATTGAGACATTAGTGACACATATAGTCTTTCATATGATGTCCGCCAAGCAGCAGTGAGAATCAGGCTTAAACCAACACTCTCCTTAACAAATATAAATACAAGGAACCTAAGCGAGTGTTCACCCTAGCCCTTACTATTAATCACATAAAACATTACATGGGCTAGTGAGCGTGATAGCCAGCTGTGACCCAATAAAGAGTCACACATGCCATTCTTGCATCACTTAAGTACAGCTCATTTTAAACCAAATCACCATTTTATAACCTGGGCTATATCCCAGGACACTATAACCTACACTTACACATAGCCATTCCTTTTATGCCATTACACACTATGTTTTGCCTGTCACATCATGGTTTTTACGTTATAAGTTTTTTTCACATCACGTTTTTGTCTACATCACATAAGGAATGTGCACACCATTGCAACTGCCATGTAATTTGATATACTTAACCCATGTTTTATTTCACATTTATATTGTGTGCACTGTAACTAAGCCCCTGCAATCTTCTATCCCCTTCTTCAGGTCCCCAACCCAGCCGTGACGCGCGTCAGACAGTATTGGAGGAACGGTAACCATGGTGAGCGAGGGCTTGCGTTCCACGCAGGGCTCTGACCAGTTCCCCACGTCACTTCCGGAGGCGACGCAGCTTCGACATCCGGTCCATAGACAACGGCGCCGGCGGCGGGCGGGGACCAGGACGGTGGACGGAATGGAGGGCACCCTACATAAGGTAAGATGTTTACTTACCTCACTGTTTCACCGCACGCTTTTGACAAAGGAGCTTTGCTCCGGAACGTTAAGCCTTTCTGCTTGAATACACGTATTTGAAAAGACCTCCGAGTGCCGCCTGTTTCTTACTCCACTACCCATACCTAGAGAGGGCACCGGGGCAGCTGTCAAGGGGACCGGAGAGTGCCAGGCCGTAACCCCACTATATATATATATATATACAGACAATATACAGACAATATACCAATCTGCGCAAAGTCCCAAAATATTTTCAAATGGGTTCCGTCCACGGAAAGGTGATAGGTGCAGCTCGACTTCAATGGAGGTTAGCTTGTACCTCACAGGGTAAAGGACATGGAAGAAAATAGAAGGAGCGCACCAATGAGTTTAACAGTTTAACTTTTACTAATAAAAGGTAATAAGAGTACATACATCGAGGTAAAGAATAATCAGCATATCCACCGTATCATATTGCGCAAGCCACGTCTGGACAAGGGCAGCAGAGTCAGCAGCACTGGCGAGGTGGTCACAGTGGGTCCCACAGATGGAAGTCAGCCAGGCGGAAGAACGGTATCAAGCGTGTCAAACGAAAAGATCAAAACCGGACGGAACAGCTGATGGAGCAGTAGACTCGTCGGGAAACCACGCCCCAACGCGTTTCGTCACTACGGACTTCGTCAGGAGGCGTGGTTGTAGGTAAGTATGACAGGGTTTAAATAAGGTGCTGATTGTCTATCAGTTTGATATAACAAGTATCAGGTGAAGAACAATTATACATAGACATGTTTAATTAACAGATTCAGACCAGTGAGAAAAAATCAAATCACCGGCTGAAGTTACAACAATTATGACAGAACAAGTTTCATTGCAGTATCTAAAAAACTATCTAAAAAAGACAGATATTATAATACATATAGAGGTTCTAAAAAACCTAATGTAGCAATTCATTAATGATAAAAGAATTGTATTTAACGGTAAAGAAGAGAAGGAACAAATAAAAATATATATATATATATATATATGTACATAATAGGTATATACAATACAAATTTAAAAATAGATCAAACTGCATATACATAATATATATGTCAGAATGTGCCTACGGAATAATATAATCCTAGACACTATATATATGACATGAATATAAGGAGATAAAAAAGGGGGGAGAGAGGAAAATATAAAAATCGGAGAAAGAAGCAAGAAGAGACAATATGTTAGTACATTAATATAGAACTCGTAAAGACATTTATAACATTATAAGACTATGGTAAAAACATAGTTACTTTATTAAGCAACAAGACAATAATGTTATATCAGCATTAACAAGTGTAGTCGGCATCATCCTGCAAGACACATGCAGCAGCCGTAACATTAAAGAGAAGGCGAGGGAGTGTTACCTCAAGCTACAACGCCTCTCAATGGCCCTTATTCTGGTTGAAGCGGTAACGGCCGCATGCGGCCGTTCCGCCGATGTTTTCGGTCTGCGCATGTGCAGAGGCCACTCTGCGCATGTGCAGCCGAAATCGCCGTACACGTATTTTGTCCGCCGCAAAGGGGGTGGATAGGGGCGTGAGGGGCTACGAAGCCTCATTTGCATATGCATACGCCCCGCGTTTCATGGGCGTTCCCATGCAAACGCGGGGCGTACGCATGCTAATGAGGCTATGACGCGTGGGTACAGGGCGGGCATCTGACATCGCCGGATGTCAGCTGCCCGCCCCCATACAAGATTTCACACGGACAAGTGTCCGTGTGGTCTTGTGTTGCGGGACCTGGTGGAGCGTGCGGCCCTGCATTCGATGTTCGGCGACCATCGAACGCAGGGGCTGCTCCCACCATGGAGGAGGCGTATCCCCGTCCACAATCATGCGGATCGCCACATGGCCGCGTACGGACGGCCGTGGCGATCCGTATGGAAGGCGGGGATTCGTCTGGTGCGGTCGGAGCCGCATATGCGGCTCCGGCCGCACTGATCAGAATAAGGGCCAATGTCACAACTGCGCTAGTATCCTAGTGCAGGAACGGAGTGATGTCGACACCTTCGTTAAGACCACTAGGAGAGAGTGTGTTTAAAGTGTATATCCAGTAGGTTTCTCTCCTACTTAACTTTCCGAGTATATCTCCTCCTCTCTCATCCATAGTAATATGTTCTAAGGCTTTAAATGTAAAAGAATTTAGATCTGATGAGCAACAAGTAGAAAAATGTCTAGGGACACTGTGAGCCAAAATTTTGTTTTTTATACTCCTAGTATGCTCCAAAATCCGCAGTTTTAAAACTCGTTTAGTCTTGCCGACATAACTCATCCCACATTTACACGTCAACATATATATGACGTGAGTCGTGAGACAGGTCATCCGACTCTTAATACTCCACGATTTTGTATGGTCTGCATTCCAAAACAGTGTCCTTTCTCGGTCGGCATATTTGCACACTTTGCATTTGTTGCAAGGGAAAAAAACATTCGTAATTTGAAGCCAGCCACTGTTTTGGAATGCAGACCATACAAAATCGTGGAGTATTAAGAGTCGGATGACCTGTCTCACGACTCACGTCATATATATGTTGACGTGTAAATGTGGGATGAGTTATGTCGGCAAGACTAAACGAGTTTTAAAACTGCGGATTTTGGAGCATACTAGGACAGGGGTTCTCAAACTATTTTGCTCGGGGACCCCGTCAGACAATAAAAATTATTACAGGACCCCAGCAAGTTACCACAGAATGGCCGCACAAGTGTGGTCAGTGAAGTGAAGTGACCGCTATTGTAATAGGGAGGCAGTGGGTAATGAGGTTGTGTAAAAGTGGGAAAGGTGGATGGAAGAGGGAAGCAGAGGGTGTTTACTTAATGAGTTATCCCCTGACCCCCCCTCCACAGACACATTAATCTGATGGTCATTAACATGGAGTCGTGACCCCATGCTGAGGTGGTCGGGACCCCCTATGGGGTCAGGACCCACAGTTTGAGAACCGCTGTACTAGGAGTATAAAAAACAAAATTTTGGCTCAGTGTCCCTAGACATTTTTCTACTTGTTGCTCATCAGATCTAAATTCTTTTACATTTAAAGCCTTAGAACATATTACTATGGATGAGAGAGGAGGAGATATACTCGGAAAGTTAAGTAGGAGAGAAACCTACTGGATATACACTTTAAACACACTCTCTCCTAGTGGTCTTAACGAAGGTGTCGACATCACTCCGTTCCTGCACTAGGATACTAGCGCAGTTGTGACATTGAGAGGCGTTGTAGCTTGAGGTAACACTCCCTCGCCTTCTCTTTAATGTTACGGCTGCTGCATGTGTCTTGCAGGATGATGCCGACTACACTTGTTAATGCTGCTATAACATTATTGTCTTGTTGCTTAATAAAGTAACTATGTTTTTACCATAGTCTTATAATGTTATAAATGTCTTTACGAGTTCTATATTAATGTACTAACATATTGTCTCTTCTTGCTTCTTTCTCCGATTTTTATATTTTCCTCTCTCCCCCCTTTTTTATCTCCTTATATTCATGTCATATATATAGTGTCTAGGATTATATTATTCCGTAGGCACATTCTGACATATATATTATGTATATGCAGTTTGATCTATTTTTAAATTTGTATTGTATATACCTATTATGTACATATATATATATATATATATATATTTTTATTTGTTCCTTCTCTTCTTTACCGTTAAATAAAATTCTTTTATCATTAATGAATTGCTACATTAGGTTTTTTAGAACCTCTATATGTATTATAATATCTGTCTTTTTTAGATAGTTTTTTAGATACTGCAATGAAACTTGTTCTGTCATTATTGTTGTAACTTCAGCCGGTGATTTGATTTTTTCTCACTGGTCTGAATCTGTTAATTAAACATGTCTATGTATAATTGTTCTTCACCTGATACTTGTTATATCAAACTGATAGACAATCAGCACCTTATTTAAACCCTGTCATACTTACCTACAACCACGCCTCCTGACGAAGTCCGTAGTGACGAAACGCGTTGGGGCGTGGTTTCCCGACGAGTCTACTGCTCCATCAGCTGTTCCGTCCGGTTTTGATCTTTTCGTTTGACACGCTTGATACCGTTCTTCCGCCTGGCTGACTTCCATCTGTGGGACCCACTGTGACCACCTCGCCAGTGCTGCTGACTCTGCTGCCCTTGTCCAGACGTGGCTTGCGCAATATGATACGGTGGATATGCTGATTATTCTTTACCTCGATGTATGTACTCTTATTACCTTTTATTAGTAAAAGTCAAACTGTTAAACTCATTGGTGCGCTCCTTCTATTTTCTTCCATATATATATATATATGTCTGGGAGACCCCCCTGGCTGCCTGCCCATCGACCACCAGTGACAGACATACCTGGTGCTCACGCAGACAGAGAGACAGACAGTGACTGAGGAGGACTCAGGAATCAGATCAGAATGAAAGTCACAGCAATGAGATCAGGAGCACTACTCTGGAGCCGAGCGGGCGGGCAGGCTGTCGGGCGCGGGGATGTCACGATAGAGGTGGGGGCTGAAACTGAAAGGGCAGCGATGGATCCAGCGCTCCAGCACCCTGCACCCTTCCGCGATGACGCCGTGTGACGGCTTTTATCTGCTGCAGGCTGGAGGTGAATTTAGCAGCGTGCGAGCGTGAGGGGGGGGGGGCGCACGCCTATGCATGTGTGTGATAGGACAGCGGATCGCTGGATCCGCTGGCCCAATCACATCTGGGGGCGTGCATTCATACTGGTGCCCCTGTCATTGCGGCACCAGTATGAATGCCGCTTCCCCATTCATTTTCAATGGGCTTTTACAGCCAATTGCTGCACCCTGCCCCCTACCCGCCCCCCGCTGCCCGTAGTTTTAATTTTAACAGCGGGAGGCACCTCTCCCGCTGCCTCCCACCCTCACATGCAGCAGTGTAAGAGGGTGGGAGGCAGCCGGAGAGGGAGAAATGATGAAAATAAAAGAAGATATATAAATATATCTTCTTTTTATTATTTTCATCATTATGACAGGGGAGGCTCTGCCTCCCCTGACTGCACGTCCCTGGTTCAGTTACTCATGGTTACTTACGGCTTCATGAATAGTTTCCCCCCCCCCCCCCCCCCCCACACACACACACACACACACAGATTATACTCTGGGGCACATTTACTAAAATGAGAGATTTTAGAATTGAGAGACATTGCAACCAATCAGATACTTATGTATCCAGCGCCTTTTAGAGGATAATATCTAGAATCTGATTGGTTGCTAGGGGCAACATCTCACTTCTAAAAACTCTCACCTTAGTAAATTTACCCCTCCTGATTTCCTGTCACATTTTTGCGATTCATTAATGTTCTTACTTGCAGATTCCTATCAATCAGTCTGTTGGTTTCAAAGTCATCATCGTCTTCTCCAAAGGGATTAATGAGCTGTTCTGCCACCTGCGACGGAGGGTCATGTGTCACGTGCAGTTGTATTATTATTATTACTATTATCAGTGGCGTAACTATAAATTTTGCTCCCCCCTGCCAAAAATTTTATTGCAATATATATATATATATATATATATATATATATATATATATATATATATATATATATATATATATATATATTAGTGTTTGCGAAAACCACCCAAAAAAGTGGGTCCCGGGGACTCTTAACTTCTTAAAATTGGGGTCCTACCTGACCTTTTCTGGGTCCCAACGGAATAAAGCCTCCTCTCCCCTTCTTCCCAGCATGGCATATGTGGGTCGGGGGGAAGTATCAATTGGCCCACTTGCATAAAGATACATATATACTAGAAACTATATAAACCTGAAAACAGGGACAGTGCGTGCCGAAGACGTGCGCTAAAAATTTAGGGCATTTTTTTGGGGGGGAAGTGGTGTGGTCACATAGTAGTACCAATTCACATTCCAGCACACATCGTTATGTCCAGTACACATTACAGCAAGCACCGTTATGCCCAGTACACATTATAGCACGCACCGTTATGCCCAGTACACATTACAGCACACACCGTTATGCCCAGTACACATTACAGCACACACCATTATGCCCAGTACACATTACAGTACACACCGTTATGCCCAGTACACATTCCAGCACACACCGTTATGCCCAGTACACATTCCAGCACACACCGTTATGCCCAGTACACATTCCAGCGCACACCGTTATGCCCAGTACACATTATGGCACACACCGTTATGCCCAGTACACATTATAGCACACACCGTTATGCCCAGTACACATTATGGCACACACCGTTATACCCAGTACAAATGATAGCATACACGTTACGCCCAGTACTCATTACAGCACACGCCGTTATGCCCAGTACATATTACAGCACACACTGTAATGCCCAGTACACATTATAGCACACACCGTTATGCCCAGTACACATTATGGCACACTTATGTCGAGTACACATTATAGCACACAGCGTTATACCCAGTAAACATTATAGCACACACCGCTATACCCAGTAAACACAATAGCACACTCTGCTATACCCAGAAAACATTATAGCACACACCGCTATACCCAGTAAACATTATAGCACACACCGCTATACCCAATACACCTTTTAGCACACACCGTTATGCCCAGTACACATTATAGCACACACCGTTATGCCCAGTACACATTAAACCAGATAAGTGCTGCTTACCTACATGCTGGTTGCAGGAGTTACATGCTGGTTGCCACTGGGGGGTGGGTGTTTGTATGCTGGTTGCAAAGGGGCATTTCATGCTGGTTGCAAAGGGGGCATTTCATGCTGGTTGCCCAGAGGGCATTTCATGCTGGTTGCAAAGGGGGAATTTTATGCACTTTTCCCAGGGGGGCAGTCAGGTGCATCCCAGCCAGACCCGTTCCACCCGTGCTCTTAGCAGCAGACTGTACTTATGTAAACAGCGTGGTGGGGTGGCGGAGGAGCGCACAGCCGCACACTCAGTGAAACCTTGTGTGCTCTGCTCCCTGAGGCTCCCTCCCTGCCTGATCATCTTCCCGGCTCCTCTGCCTGGCCTCTCCATCGTGTCTGTGACGTCACACGCATAGGTGATACATTACTGAGGCAGCGTAACCAGCAGTCACTGCTGCTGCCTTACCCCCGCCTGCTCATTGGACAGCCGCCCGCCCGCCTACCCTCCCATTGGACAGTCTGACACTGAGTCTGTCAGACTGTCATGGCTGCGCCCGTGCCCCGGCCGACTCTCCTGTGCGGCGCGGCGCACGGTCACCAGCAGCACATAATGTCAGTCTGACTGACACAAACCAGCCACCTCGCTTTGCTCAGTGCCCCGGGCGGGAGCAGGGGCCCACGCAGCCCCCGCTCCCCCAAGCAGTGGCGGGGGCTGCCTTGCGCAATCTACGCCACTGACTATTATTATTATTATTGTTATATTATTGCATTACATTTTGTATTAATACATTTTTTGGAAATTAAAAAATGCTAGTTGTTCCCCTGGGGATGCAGGCAGACCATTGCCTGCTGGGGGCAGGCAGTTGACGTCACATTATGTCAGCGCCCGCCCCATCTTCATCGGACTCCGTCGTAAATAAAAGTCAGTTTAGACTGACTTATTTCTGATGGAGAGAGAAATCATTCGATGATCGGTGACCATCGAATGATTTCTCTCCCCTTTGGCTGCATGAGAGGGGATGTGATCGCATACATCCCACGCATGTTACCGCGGGGATTCAGTGACAGGGGGGGGTCAGTTTGGGCATTCGGACGGGCGACGGGTTGGGTTAAGCTGCTTGCTAAGCGGTACTGAATCAGGCCCACAATACTATAAAGATACAGCATTTACAAAAACAGTAGACGCCTGGTACAGAGAACATAAGTAATAAAAACTTTTTTAAAGACAAACAGACAAAAACCCAGCTAAAGGTCCCTTGGTGACACAAAAACCACAGGGCCGCCTGGTCTCATATATTGAAAAATAATAAAAATAAAAAAGTAAAAAATAAGGAAACACTAACAGGCCGGGGGGAGGGGTGGGGGATTGAGAACCATATGTTGTGAGAAGTGTTCACGGCGTTATTTTGCAGTCAGGAGATGTAATCATGTAATCCATGGAAGCCACAAATGATACGAGCATGCAGGACATTCAGTGAAGGAGCCACCAAACATTTCCAATTTTTGGCAATCAAAGATTTGTCTGCATTGTATACATGGACTATAAACTTACTAACAGATATACAGTAACCGGGGCACAAAGTATCGCCACAGAATTATCACTCGACAGAGGTAGGCCTACCTAGTATACTAGACAACATTGCAACAAGTCATTTAAACGCCGCCTGCATTTAGCATAAACATCCATCCGCAGCCTTGGGTGTGGGGGTGAAATCATTTCTCAACTGCTCGCAGACCTAACACACTTCTCTGGTGTCTTACATATGTGGCGTCCCTGTATGGGAAGAGGGCAGGCAGGGGACATCTGCTGACATCAGCTGCCCGCCCCCGGCACGCACGTCACGGGCGCATTTCCATGGGAATGCGACACCACCAAGTACCATCTTGAATATACCTCATAGTAGGACGTCTCTCTTATGACCATGCTTGTAGAAGCTTTAACAAATCTTGACCTAATGATGGACCTTCCCTCTTCATCAATAGGTGTGGAAAGGTCTGTGAGATTAACATTAACTTGTGTATTACCGTGAGGTATTTGTGTTGCAGCAGCTCTTCTGTGGGGCTATCCGGACACCGGGTCAACTATCTTTACACGTCTAACTAAGCTGGGACGACTAAGGGTGGTCGAACATACCATGGTCAATCTAAACCCTGTCGACCCACGATACTACAGCCGGTTCTTGTTTAGTTTCACAGCAGCAGCATGTCCGCCCGCTACTTCCGGGTTCGGCGCTCGGAAAACTATCTAAAATAAAGTCCATGCCAACGTGAATTGGTTCATACCCCCACTATTCACGTTGGCATGGAGTAGATTTTAGATAGCGTGGCGAGCGTACCGAGCCCGTAGCGCAGGCGAGTGCAGCGAGCCCCGCAAGGGGACACAGACGCTGCTGTGACTGAGACGCTGCCGCCGTGAAACTAAACCCTACAGCCTCCTGTGGGATAGGACTAGATGGGCCAGCCATCAATCCCCACATTGAAGGTCCTTGTCCCCGTTGCCAAACATCAGTTGTCCTTTCATGGACAACGTTTGGTAGGCACTAACCACTGCATACCGGGAACACCCCATCATTTGGAGCATGTGAGTGTCGCCAATTTACATCTATTATACAGAATTCTCTTGATGTCACCACACTGGCTGTCATCTGAGTTGTTTTCGGTGTATTATTTATTTATTACCAGTTTCTTACATAGCGCACACATATTCCACAGCGCTTTACAGATATTTGAACTTTCACATCAGTCCCTGCCCCAGTGGAGCTTACAATCTATATTCCCTACCACGTGTACATGCACATGCAGACATTCAAGGGTTAATTTGTTGGGAGCCAATTGGCCTACCAGTATATTTTTGGATTGTCTGAGGTAACCCATGCAAGCATAGGGAGAATAACTCCGCACAGATAGGGCCATGGTGGGAATTAAACCCATGACCTCAGTGCTGCGAGGCAGCATACCCTCCAACTGTACCGATTTTTCCTGTACAGTACCGGTTTTTAACAGTCTGTACCGGCAAAAAACAAAGTGTACCGATTTTCAGCCGGCCCTGGCCGCGGGTAGTAAACAGTAGCACCCAGTAGAACCCATTCCCAGTGGTGCTTTGAGGGCCCCGGCCAGCGTGCGTCACGCTGACGCCACGCGGCTCCGGCACGTACCCTCCCGCACTCCTCCATCGGCACATGCTCTGCTGAGGCGCCATGGAGCAGGAGGACCTCCCGCACTCCTCCGCGGGCGCATACTCTGCAGAGTATACAAGGTGCCATGGAGCAGATGGACTGTGGAGCACCTGCGGCGGGACACAGTGAGAGGGGAGCAGTGAGCGGCACACAGTGAGTGGGCAATGGCACACACAGTAATTTAACTTGACATTATTCGGCCATGCCCCCTTTCTGTGTGTGTGTACCGATTTTTGCAGTCCAAATGTTGGAGGGTATGAGGCAGTAATGCTAACCATTACACCATCCGTACTGCTGTGTGTGTGTATATATAAACTAGGCAACGTGCTGTGATATAATTTCAGAATTACAATAATGCATTTTTTGTTTAGTGTGTGGGCAGAAACCCCCTCACAAAAATCCTGCATTTGCTCCTGCTTTCTGTTGGGAGGCTTACACCTAACCCACCAGCTGTTGCTAGGTGGCAAGCCTCCCAACAAACAAATATATTTTAGCATGTTGTTCCTTTGTGTATTTGCTGTGTCCATTATACTTGTACCTATGAGTATTAGCTGAAATATAAGCTCAGCCCCACCCTGTGTGGAGAATATGAGTCCAGCCCACTGAGTCAGAAACTTTCACTTTCATTTCTCTCTTCTGCTACCAGCTATGGCGTCTGCTGATCTGAGACGGGAGCTGGACTGTTCCATCTGCCTGAACATTTATACAGATCCTGTCACCCTGAGATGTGGACACAACTTCTGCCGGGCCTGTATTGATCGTGTGCTGGATACACAGGAGGGGACTACAGTATTTACCTGTCCAGAATGCAGAGCAGAGTATCTGAATCGTCCTGCACTAGAGATAAACAGAAAGCTCTGCAATATAGCAGAACGTGTACGCTCTATTCCAGAGGAGGGAACTGGGATGTTCTGCACTTATTGTGTCCACTCTCAAGTACCTGTTCTTAAAACTTGTCTGAAGTGTGAAGCTTCTCTCTGTGATATACATTGGAGGACACACAACAAGTCAGCAGAACATGTCTTGGTCGATCCCACCACTTCCTTGGAGAAAAGAACATGTTCCCTGCATAAAGAGATCTTGAAGTATTTCTGCACTGAGGACAATGTCTGTATCTGTGTGTCCTGCAGTTTGGCCGGAGAGCATCGGGGGCACGTGGTGGAGATGCTGGGTGAGGCCTCTGAGAAGAAGAAGGAGAAACTGAGAAATGTTCTGCAGAAACTGACCACAAATAGAGACGAGACTGAGAAAAGTATCCAGAGTCTGCAGAAACGCAGGTGTGAAGTTCAGAAAAAAGCAGCTGGTTCAACAGAGACAATCACTGCTCTGTTTAGAGACATCAGGAGACAGCTGGAGGACCTAGAGAAGAGAGTGCTGAATGAGATCTCTAGGCAGGAAGTGAGTGTTTCACTCACAGTCTCCGATCTGATTCAGCAGCTGGAAATGAAGAAGGATGAGATTGCCAGGAAGATGTGTCAGATTGAGGAGCTGTGTAACATGTCTGACCCAATGACTGTCTTACAGGAACCAGACACAGGTGACTTGTATGATACAGAGGAGCCATGTTCCATGACTGATCCAATGACTACTGGCCAAAAACAGGATAGTGAAGAGAGCGAGGAGGAGAAGGTGGTGGAGGGAGGCACAGAGGAGAACAACAAGGAGGGCATTGAGAAGGGGGATATAGAGGAGGCTGAAAGTTATGATGAGCATGACCATAAAGTGGGAGATCTGGATGTGGGTCTCCTCTCAGGGAAATTACAAACATTATCTGATATAATAACAGGAATAAATGTATGCTTCTATGTGCAGACACCAGAAGACATATCACTGGATGTAAACACAGCTGGAAAGAATATAATTATATCAGGTGACATGAAAACTGCAGCCAGGTCTTCAATAAAACAGAAAAAGCCAGAGACACCAGAGAGATTCCAGGTATGTCCTCAGGTGTTAAGCACCAGGGGATTCTCCTCAGGGCGAGATTTCTGGGATGTGGATGTCAGTAAGTCAAAGAGCTGGCGTGTGGGGATGTGTTATCCCAGTATAGACAGGAGAGGGGATCAGGCACAAATTGGACGTAATAACAAGTCTTGGTGCTTGGATAGGACTGATGATAAGTATTCAGTGATACATGACAGGGAGATGATCCCATTACCTAGCAGTATTCCCTATGCTATAGTGAGGGTGTATGTGGATTATGAGGCAGGACAGCTGTCCTTTTATTCTGTGTGTGACCTGATCAGACACTTACACACCTACATTGCCACCTTCACTGAGCCCCTTCATGCTGTATTAGGTGTATGGGAAAGGGATTCTGTACAGATATGTGTGGATAGCCTGGGGCAGTCAGGGAGAGGAATCTGATTGGTCGCATTACATAGTATGAGAAAAAGGATCCAAACTACAAAGATCATGCGCTGATTAGCAGCCACAGTAACCACCTCCAAAAAAATTGAATCACCAATTCAACAAATAGACATACAATACCAAATAGGGTTTTGGCAGGTTTCCACGGCGCTACTTCTCAAACAAATAGGATTACACAATATGGTGTACCCAAAAAATGAAAAGAATTTGCAATAGTGTAAACCTAACAATATTACACTATTGCAAATTCTTTTCATTTTTTGGGTACACCATATTGTGGAATCCTATTTGTTTGAGAAGTAGCGCCGTGGAAACCTGCCAAAACCCTATTTGGTATTGCATTACATAGTATGATGCAGTGGATACAGATGTTTATATGTATATACAGACAGTGAGTCAGGTGCAGGGAATTGGTGTATAATTGTGTGGGCACTGCAAGTTGTGTATTCAGTGTTACAGTAGTTGTGTGTCATGTCCAATGTTATCTGTTGTTCTATTCCTGACAGGGCAAATATGTATCCTTCATAGTCATTTGTACCAATCAGCGTAATATTTCTATGTAACTGTAAAGTTATGAGTATTCTTCAGTTATTTGTTAGTGATGTAACTAATAAAGGTTCCGGAATGTTTCTGGTATCTTGCATTATTGTCTCAGTAGCTGTTGTGGTGCGACAGTCCTGGTTTTTCTGTATGAAGACATAAAACATCTCTATGGTAAAGCGGTCACCTAGAGAAGACCTACCCCACTTCTGTCAGGGATCAGCATATGTTGTGGGCACAGGACTGGGGAACCAATGACATGCTGGTAATGGGTGTGGCTCAAAGGGTCTACAGTATCTAGGTCAACAGTCAAATTACCATCCACATATTGACTCTCGACCTACTATCCGTATCCCCTGGTAACAGACTGAAATCAAGTGATACTGGACTGGAGTATATAGGCTGCATTGGAATGGGACTTCAACATCCTTGATGCCATATGCCTGCATGGGGGGGGGGGGGGGGGGGGCAATGTGCAGGCCATTGATATTGACCACAGGCCACACACACTAGACCACAGGTTCTCAAACTCAATCCTCAGGACCCCTTACAGTGCATACTTTGCCGGTCTCCTCACTGAATAGAAAGTAAAATAATAATTAGCTCTAGCTGTGAATCTTTTAAAATGTGTCAGTGAGTACTGAGTGCACCTTTTGGGTGACATGGAAAATGTGAACTGTGTGGGGTCCTGAGGACCGAGTTTGAGATCCCATGTACTTGACAATATTATAAACGAAATCGTTGAGAAAGGCCAAAATGAGTGATTTATGGTTTATAATAGTGGTTCTCAAACTCGGGACCCCACACAGTTCACGTTTTCCAGGTCACCCGACAAATGCACTCATTACTCACTGACACATTTTAAAAGCTCCACAGGTGGAGCAGATTATCTCACTTGATTCTGTGAGGAGACCTGCAAAACATGCACTGTGTGGGGTCCTGAGGACCGTCCTTGAGAGCCTGTGGTTTATAATATTACTAATGCTGTGTACACATGGGGGCTGAAATCGCTGGAAATATGGTCGCTGGCGACCATATTGCCAGTGATTGGGAGTGTGCCCCGGCGATAAATCGCTGTGTGCGCGCTCCCGTTTTCAGCCCCTTTCAAATCGCTGGTTACCTCTGCGGCACCGCCAGCAGAGGTTCCTTTTTATCAGCGACCATCTCTGGTCGCTGATGAAAAGGAGACACTGGGCAATATATTGCTCAGCAATATATTGCTAATAATATATTGCTGAGCAATATATCTCCCCCCGTGTGTACGGGGCTTATAGGCCTGATGCATGATGCACTGCAGATGGGAGAGGTGTGATGTGCAGAGAGATAAAGCTGTCTAAAGGCTCATACACACTAGAAAATGATCTTTATAATATGGATGGTTGGAATGAAAATCTGGATTTTTTGGGGAGCAAATGACAAATTGGTCCTACAGACAAATTGGTCATACACACTAGAACAGTGGTAGCCAACTTCAGTCCTCAAGAGTTCCAACAGTTCACATTTTCCAGACAACCTAGCTGCTGCAAAGGTGCACTCATTACTCATTGACACATTTTAAAAGATCCACAGGTGGAGCTAATTACTTCACTTGTGATTCTTTGAGGAGATCTGGAAAACTTTAATGCCCCGTACACACGGGGGGAGATATATTGCTCAGCAATATATTGCCCAGTGTCTCCTTTGCATCAGCGACCAGAGATGGTTGCTGATGAAAAGGAACCTCTGCTGGCGGTGCCGCAGAGGTAATTAGCTGGTCGCAGGACCAGCGATTAGAAAGGGGCTGAAAACGGGAGCGCGCACCCGGCGATTTATCGCCAGGGCACACTCCCAATCACTCGCAATATGGTCGCCAGCGACCATATTTCCAGCGATTTCAGCCCCTTTCGCCCCCGTGTGTACACAGCATAACTGTTGGTAGCTCTCGAGGACAGGAGTTGGCTACCCCAGCACTAGAAGATATGAAAGACGAAAGATATTTCTGAGATAATTGGTAGGGGGGTGCAGTATACACACAGGAGATATAGGGAGAGGCCCTATACAGCACTCCCTTTATAATGAGAGGTGTTGCCTTGCTGAGACTTATAGTGCCACACACTAAGAGGGGAAAAAAAAGATGCAGGTGCCCTATTCACCATTACTAATTACTAGTTATTCATTTTGTAATAAGTTTAGAAATAAATATTTTTCTTTTCACAATCTTGTTCAGGTTTATGGGTTTACACACCACGTCCCTAACATTCTAAAGGCACCATACACTTGTCTCTTAAGCCCCCGTACACACGGGGGGATATATGGTCGCTGATGAAAAAGAAACTGCCGGGGGAGCCCGGCAGGGAAAATCAGCTGGTCGCAGGAGCATGTTCCTGCGACCAGCGATCACTACGGGGGAGAAAACGGGAGCACGCATCTAACACTATGCAACTTCACTGAGTCAGTAGGGACACATATATCATGTGCGGTCCTTCTGTATATGATTTATCGTATGCGATTCTGTTCCCCGCTGCCGGGAGGGTGGCCAAATCGGAGATCGTACATTCAACATATATGATCTCCAACTCCGATCAAATGCGCAGGGAACCGCAGGTCGGATCGGATGTCAAACTTCTCCCATGGATGTGTACACACGGGGGCGATAATGTCTAATATCGCGGGCAATTTGCCGGTGCACACTCCCATTGCGGGCAATATGATCGCTCAGCGACCATATTGCCCGCGATATTAGACATTATCGCCCCCATGTGTACACATCCATGGGAGAAGTTTGACATCCGATCCGACCTGCGGTTCCCTGCGCATTTGATCGGAGTTGGAGATCATATATGTTGAATGTACGATCTCTGATTTGGCCACCCTCCCAGCAGCGGGGAACAGAATCGCATAGATAAATCATATACAGAAGGACCGCACATGATATAGGTGTCCCTACCGACTCAGTGAAGTCGCATAGTGTTAGGTGGCCTTAAAGGTTCAGGTCTAGGTCGTGGGATTTCTTACTAGTAGAACAAGTGATGTGGTAAAGTGTGTTGGATAGATCAGAGCAGCTACTGCAGGCATTAGGAGTGTTGGATAGATCATTGCAGCTACTGCAGGCGTCAGGAGTGTTGGATAGATCAGAGCAGCTACTGCAGGTGTCAGGAGTGTTGGATGGATCAGAGCAGCTACTGCAGGTGTCAGGAGTGTTGGATGGAGCAGAGCAGCTACTGCAGGTGTCAGGAGTGTTGGATGGATCAGAGCAGCTACTGCAGGTGTCAGGAGTGTTGGATGGAGCAGAGCAGCTACTGCAGGTGTCAGGAGTGTTGGATGGATCAGAGCAGCTACTGCAGGTGTCAGGAGTGTTGGATAGATCAGAGCAGCTACTGCAGGCGTCAGGAGTGTTGGATGGATCAGAGCAGCTACTGCAGGCGTCAGGAGTGTTGGATGGATCAGAGCAGCTACTGCAGGTGTCAGGAGTGTTGGATGGATCAGAGCAGCTACTGCAGGCGTCAGGAGTGTTGGATAGATCAGAGCAGCTACTGCAGGTGTCAGGAGTGTTGGATAGATCAGAGCAGCTACTGCAGGCGTCAGGAGTGTTGGATAGATCAGAGCAGCTACTGCAGGTGTCAGGAGTGTTGGATAGATCAGAGCAGCTACTGCAGGCGTCAGGAGTGTTGGATGGATCAGAGCAGCTACTGCAGGCGTCAGGAATGTTGGCAGGGCCGGTGCAAGTCCCCCTGCCGCCCCAGGCAAATCCAGCCCCGCGCCGCTCCTCACTCCCCTCTGGTTGGGGGGGGATTTCAGAGCGGGACTACCCGCTCTCTGGGGTGAAGGGTGCCGACGATTCTGTGGCACGGGGATGGGTGGGGGGTTGCGGGCGATGCTGAGGCGGGCGCCCGCACCCCCTGTGTCCAGGGGCAGCGTTGATTCACGGGCGGGATGGGGGAAGGGGGGGCAGGGAAAATCACAGACTCACCTGCTTCATGTTCCCGGCTTTCTGGTACCTCTCTATGGTACCTCTCCTTCGGCAGCTCTGTACCGCCCTCCAGTGGCCGGCGCCCTAGGCAAATGCCTAGTCCTGCCTAGTGGTGGCGCCGGCCCTGAGTGTTGGATGGATCAAAGCAGCTACTGCAGGCGTCAGGAGTGTTGGATGGATCAGAGCAGCTACTGCAGGCGTCAGGAGTGTTGGATGGATCAGAGCAGCTACTGCAAGCGTCAGGAGTGTTGGATAGATCAGAGCAGCTACTGCAGGTGTCAGGAGTGTTGGATGGATCAGAGCAGCTACTGCAGGTGTCAGGAGTGTTGGATAGAACAGAGCAGCTACTGCAGGTGTCAGGAGTGTTGGATAGATCAGAGCAGATACTGCAGGTGTCAGGAGTGTTGGATGGATCAGAGCAGCTACTGCAGGTGTCAGGAGTGTTGGATAGATCAGAGCAGCTACTGCAGGTGTCAGGAGTGTTGGATAGATCAGAGCAGCTACTGCAGGTGTCAAGTGTGTTGGATAGATCACAGCAGCTACTGCAGGTGTCAGGAGTGTTGGATGGATCAGAGCAGCTACTGCAGGTGTCAGGAGTGTTGGATAGATCAGAGCAGCTACTGCAGGTGTCAGGAGTGTTGGATAGATCAGAGCAGCTACTGCAGGTGTCAGGAGTGTTGGATGGATCAGAGCAGCTACTGCAGGTGTCAGGAGTGTTGGATGGATCAGAGCAGCTACTGCAGGTGTCAGGTGTGTTGGATAGATCAGAGCAGCTACTGCAGGTGTCAGGAGTGTTGGATGGATCAGAGCAGCTACTGCAGGTGTCAGGAGTGTTGGATAGATCAGAGCAGCTACTGCAGGTGTGTAAGTTCCGTAGCATAAGCTGTGGCCGCAAAGATGAGGAAGTACCTAAAGACAAGCAATAGGATTGCTACACAGGAACGGGGTGTCACGGATATCGGGGCGGAGCTATGATCTGTGATCAGGTTCTTTGGGGACAAAAAAAATTAAAAAGAAAATATTCGTTTATGCTTGACATTGATGGAGGGAAACCATCTGGTTCTCTCCCCATCGATGGAAAAACTATTCTACATCGGCCATAAACCATCAATGATTTGAAATCATGGTTGATGGCCATCCCTAGGGCGGCTGGCAGAGAAGACCGGCTGCTGCAGGGACCAGCAGCAGCAGTGGAGGGGGAACGGCACTGGCATCGCGGCCAGTGGCAGCCTACCTCCTACATGGAGGTAGGAGCCGCCACAAGTAATATGTATTTTATATATAACTATGGGGCACATTTATCAAACTATATTTGCGGCTAAATCCCCAAAAACACATGTTTTCGGGAATTAGCCACAAATATTAAGTATCCCACTAATGTATCAAAGGGGGATCCTTCCTGCAGCGCCGCCGCCGGCCGCCTCCCAAATAGGTCTGTACATCGGGCAGCCTGGCTTTGCATCCCTGGGCTATCACCATTCTGAGATGGCAATAGCCCATTGTAGCCTATGGGCTACACAACCCACTGCCCCGGCAGCAGTGCGGTCAGCGGGGTTGGCGGGGGGTCAGCGCTGACCACGCATGCACAGACCCCCTGGCTTCTTGCTCACGACCTCAGGTATGATACATACCTCCGATGGGATCGCATTATAATGAGATTCATGATGAATGGGCCACTATATCATCAAGGTCTTACCAAGATTAGTGGGGAAGGGAGCAGGATCAAGGAAGGTGCCTACTGCCCCTGGGAGTCCTTAAATGTATCAGTCTACATGAGATGAAAGAGAGAGGAGACAAGTGTGTAACCATATCCGCATCTACCCCTGTGATACATTCTGTCTCTGCAGACCCTCTAATTCACTCTCATGATGTAGCCACAATTGTTTTTGACATTGCTATTACCATAGAGTTCGGGGTTTCCAGCTCAGCCATAGAAAACCAGACACTGATCTCTATTGTGAATGGATCAGTCACATAAATCAGTATTTCGAAAACAGAGGGGTAGAGACCCTTTTTCTGCGCTAATGTGGGGGCAGCACTTCTATTATGCCTTGCTGTTAATAAAGGCACGATGGATACAAATAGAGATGAAGAAAGTAATAGGAGTGCGCCCTAAGAACAGTTTAACACCACAGAACATGTACAGTTAAAATATCTGTATTTATTACAGCAATAGAGTACATATAAAAAACAGTTTTGACATAAAATTTGATCGGTAAGTCCAAACAGAATGATCCCAGAGCAGGAAACAACACTACGCGTTTCGTCCGTTTAGGACTTCATCAGGGGTAATTCTGGATCTAAGTGGTGAAACATACATCAAAAATTATATAAAATCTTTATCTATTAAAAATTAAAAAAAATGCTATAGTATATAGTAAAGTAAAAAAAGCCTTTAGGGCAGGAGATAAGACATCAAATGGGAGGAGAAGGAGGAATAAAGAACGAGAGGATGTGGCAGTGACATGGTCGGAGGTTTTAGGGAGAAACTCAAAAAGATCCCGAAAGTCACCAATGTTTTGTATAGGAGTTCGAAGAAAGTTTTTATTTACATACCCAATTCTATTAAATGAAACGATTATTTTCCCGCATAAGATGGTAATTGGGGGAAATATGCTGTTAATAAACGGTCTATAAGGATTATCAGCTTATACAGCTCAATGCATACGGCTGTGGCCGGATAGGCTGTAGGCAGATTTTATCTGTGGGCCTAGATTGAAGTGGGCCGTTATTAAAGTGGGAAAACTGATTCATAACTACAGCGTTATACCAGATTCATCTGACTCATCATCTCTTGTCTCCAACAGAGCATTACATCTATTGTGTGGGATTGATTTGTATATCTAGGTAACACACTGAACATCTCCTCTGTACTGCAGAGCATTACATCTATTGTGTGGGATTGATTTGTATATCTAGGTAACACACTGAACATCTCCTCTGTACTGCAGAGCATTACATCTATTGTGTGGGATTGATTTGTATATCTAGGTAACACACTGAACATCTCCTCTGTACTGCAGAGCATTACATCTATTGTGTGGGATTGATTTGTATATCTAGAGCATTACATCTATTGTGTGGGATTGATTTGTATATCTAGGTAACACACTGAACATCTCCTCTGTACTGCAGAGCATTACATCTATTGTGTGGGATTGATTTGTATATCTAGGTAACACACTGAACATCTCCTCTGTACTGCAGAGCATTACATCTATTGTGTGGGATTGATTTGTATATCTAGGTAACACACTGAACATCTCCTCTGTACTGCAGAGCATTAAATCTATTGTGTGGGATTGATTTGTATATCTAGGTAACACACTGAACATCTCCTCTGTGTACTTTACAACAGTACCTAGCCTGTGTGTAGGGGGGAATTTATTTTTATTCTAGATGATATATAGTATCCTGGAATGCTAGTTTTGTTTTTCTAAGCCACTTTTATTGCTATGTGTTGTAGGGGGTGGGGACTGAGTGAGTGGATTCCAATTATTGGGAATTGGGAACTCATGGATTGTTAGAGTACTTAAGTAGTCATTGCATACGGCTGTGGCCGGATAGGCTGTGGGCAGATTTTATCTGTGGGCCTAGATTGAAGTGGGCCGTTATTAAAGTGGGAAAACTGATTCATAACTACAGCGTTATACCAGCGTTAAACCGAAGTGTAACTGAAGGACAAAACAACAACGGAGAAAACCAAAGTCTGCTTTGAGTGTGTTAAATTCATTCACACAACATACTACTCCTGGCTACTTAATCTGGCAATTCAACCATAACATCAGCATTTTACATCTGCAAACAACTTTTACTATCACTGTTAAAGCTTGTACTTGCACTGTCAGTTTTGAAAATGACCAGCTGTACCTCTAATGACCTCACCTCTCCTGCTCTTCCATTGATAGTAGGTGTCCTCTTTCTCTATATATCCTCTCTGGGTGAGCTTATGTGCTCACTCGACTTCCGCTATCACATCTATGCTGATAACACTGAAATCTACCTCTCCTCTCCTGATCTCTCTCCCTCTATCCTCACTCATATCTCCAACTGTCTCTCTGCTGTCTACTCTTGGATGACTCAGCGCTTCTTTAGACTTAAAATATCAAAGACTAAGCTGTCATCTTCCCACCCTCCTGCATAAAACCTGACCATCTCTCATCCTAACCTACTGTTTATGCCCACTTCTTCCCCTTCTGTGTCACCCCTGTCTGTCTTACCCTCCCCTTTTAGAATGTAAGCTCTCACGAGCAGGGCCCTCTCTCCTCATGTGCCTTTCTTACAATATATAAACCACTGCCACCCTGATAATTGCTTCAGTGTCCTGTCCCCTAATGCAACTATCCGTATTAACCATGTACTTGTCCTAAACTGTCTTGTACTGTAATTTGTTATGTGTTTTTGATTATAACTATGCTCTGTAAAGCGCTGCGGAATCTGTGTGCGCTATATAAGAAACTGTTAATAAATAAATAATAAATAAATCAGCTTCAATTCTTGGGCGTGGTATCACAAAAAAGCTCCAAGGTAACCTATAGGTAGATAAAGTCCCCGTGAATCCTTATTCTAGGGCTTAATAGTGTAGTGCCACATATAAAGAAAAAGGAGAGAGGCATACCAAAGTTTTTGTACTTAGATGTTGAGCGAGGATGCAGATGAGCATAGGCGACAGTAAATAATCGATATGGGGTAAACAATATCCAGTTCAATAATCACGTAATGAGCTTCTACAAACAAATAGGGTAGTGCATCAATTTTACACATATTTTACATAGTCAGTTCAATACAGCGAAAGAGTCATTAGATATGTATAGGAAGCTAAGCGCTGATATGTCATAACATTATTCTCTTAATTTAATTATATACAAGAAAGGTTTTAATCCAAAATGAAGAAACAAAAAAAGGGTGATATAGATTCCACATTGGTATTTCTAAGACCAAATAAGCATGTCTATAAAGCAATCTAATATAGGTAGTTTTACACATCACAGAGCCAGTGGATACTGTGTTACAAACTTACAGGCATAGTTAAACACTAAATAGTCAACAGTACATATAGTATAGCCTATATATAGGATCAAACAAACGCAACCTTACCAGGGAGCCAAAAGCTGTGTGTATTCCAATGGAAGTACCGCGTACAATGAAGCGGTGGCTCAAGGGGTTTAAATACCCTGTGGCTGATGATCATCACTTCCTATATAATTAGAAAGGAATGAGTGCTGAACAGCTCCTCTATCCAAGATAGTGAGAAACCCTAAATGGGGAATGAAGGGGTAGTGAGTCTGACTCAAGGGGCTATAAAAATTAAATGGAAATTTGAGGCAATCGGACCAAAAACTAAGTTATCCGCAGTTGGAACGCACTCGATCGCGTTGTGCTTTCCACCTGCAGCGGGACGTCATATCCGGTTCCGGTATGTGTTTCAATTGCGGAGTATTAACTATAGCTGATACACTTAGAGCGTGCGTAATAAGTATCTCAAACTAATCATATGTACACAGTAAGTACAAAATGGGCTGGAGCGCAAAAAGATAATAATATATAAGCAATAAATGCAGACGGGCTGGAGCGCAGAGAGATGACGTCATGCGTCTCACTCTGCGTTCCACGGCTTCCAGATATGGAAGCAGCATATTATACAGACGTGGGCAATATCTAACCTATGAATAGAGCTCTAATAGAAAAAAAAAAAAAATATATATAAAAGGCAACAGTACATATATCGGACTGCACAAAATAAGTAGGATGTGCTACAATAAATGTGAATAATATACAGGTACGCATGGTGATGACGTCATGCGTCTCACCTGCGTTCCAAAACTTCCAAGTAAGGAAAACACCCCATAGTGTTGAAGTGGGCAGTGTCTAACTATCGGACCTTATTGGTCCATATTACTATAAAAATTAAAGGGGAAAGGGGTTGAAATACATAAGTTACAACTAATATGTAAATATACATGGGCTAATATTAATATCAGGGTGACCATCATATATAAATATAGTCTAGTGAACAGGTGTATCTAGTGAAAACGTCAAGTAGCTCACCCTACATAACTAAATGTGGAAACCACACACTATACTAACATAAATAGTATTAGGTCTTATAGGTTCTATATAATTTTATTTAAAGGGGAATTGGACAATAATTTTATAATAATAATATTTATACAGTGTGGCCAAAAAACTTATATGACCGAAAGTGGAAAAAATAAATATATATATAAAAAATAAAAAAATACATATATATAAATAATATGAAAATATACATCTACAACCAAATAAGGGGAAGGTATGTATGTGTCTTATGAATATATAAAGACAGCAAAAGTAAAAATACCCTTGATGTCTGTTAGACCAGGTTTATAGTTAGTTTGATCCCATATGTACAATAATTTTTAGTGGTATGGACCTCCAACTAAGTCCATAAAGGTACAAAAACAGAAGGGCTGAGTAGACCAATAGGCAAGAAAAAGGAAAAAATAATAAGGAATGGGCACTTAAGACAGTATATACAGATGCCTAATGTCATCTGAGGTATAAAATAACGAAGCGGGAGTTATTCTAGGAAGGACACTATGTCGATATTTTCGTTGAGTCCTCTAGGAGAAAGGGATTGTAAAGAATAAATCCAAAAGGTCTCACGTTTAGATAACGTGAGCTCCCTATTGCCCCCTCTTGGATTAGGTGGAACATGTTCCAAAGCGGTGAAGGAAAAATTGCTCTTATCAGGGGTCGCATTATGTTTTTCTAAAAAATGGCGTGGTAAGTTGTGAGAGATCAGTTTGTTCTTAATATTCCTCAGGTGTTCCTGAATCCGGAGTTTCAACATTCGTTTGGTTTTTCCGATATAGTGCATCCCGCATCCGCAGGTAATCCTGTAGATTATAAAGTTAGAAGTGCAAGAGCAAGAATAGTTAAGGGAATAGACTTTATTTTCCTCGGATTTCCAAGTGAATGTTTTCCTTTCTAAATATTTGCAGCAAATACATTTAGTGCACGGGGAGCACTTAACTGCACTTAAAAAATGTTTGCTTTGTTCAGGTTTGTTCGGCCGGAACTGACTGGGGGCAACTAGGCTTTTTAAATTGGCCGCTCTACGGTTGACAACGTTTGGTCTTGGGGGTAGTGTTGGCCCCAAGATGGGATCCTTTAATAAAATATGCCAGTGTTTATTCAAGACTTTTTTGATCAGGTGATTCTCTCTGTTGTACTGGGTGATGAAGGGGCGGACCTGCTGCTTTGTTTCTTTAGGTGTTTTAATGGATAGCATTTTCTTTCTGTCTAGTAATGCTGCCTTAGATCTAGCTTCATTAATTTTCTCAACATTATATCCACGTTCGATGAATCTTTTCATTAAAATTTCAGACTGATGTAGATACACCTCATGGTCAGAGCAATTCCTCCTTAGTCGGGTAAATTGTGCATATGGCACTCCATCTTTCCACCTCGGGTGGTGACAGCTGTCGTAAGGGATGAAGCTATTCGCATCCACGTCTTTAAAAAAAGTCATGGTGCTAACTTGTTCCCCTGGTATCCCCCTCAGGGACAGATCCAAAAAATCGATGTTTGTTTTATCTGCCTTTAAAGTGAACTTTAAATTGAAGTTATTAATCTGGAGGTAAGCGTTAAACTCAGTGATGCTTGATAGGTCGCCTTCCCAGATGAACAATAAGTCATCAATATAGCGCTGGAAGAATTTTATATGCCGTTCGAATCTTGAGCCATAGGTGTAAGTGTCCTCCCAGACGCCCATCAGCAGGTTAGCGTACGATGGGGCAAACTTAGTCCCCATCGCAGTACCGTTTTGTTGGAGGTAGAACCCCCCATTGAACTAAAAAAAATTGTGCGTCAAAATGTACTGGATACAGGTGAGGATAAATTGGCGTTCTTGTGCCGACATAGTGGGATCTTTTAATAATGTAGCCTCCACTGCTTGTATTCCTTTAAGATGAGGGATCGAGGAATAAAGGGCCTGCACATCAACAGTTATCCAATAAAGATTTTCTTGCCAAATGAAAGGTTCTAGTTTTTGTAGCACAGACGTAGAGTCCTTAAGGTGGGATTTATTAAGGATCACATAGGGCTGCAATAAAAGGTCAATAAAATGTGACAGGTTGGCGCTGAGGGATTGGACCCCTGCAACAATTGGTCTTCCCGGTGGACATTTCTTATCCTTATGGATTTTTGGTATATGGTAAAAAACCGCCATAACCGGATGTTTAACAAATAAATATTCAAATTCTGTTTTTGTGATGAGGTTCTTCTTAAGTGCATCCATTAGTTTTATATAATTTTTTATGTATGTTTCACCACTTAGATCCAGAATTACCCCTGATTAAGTCCTAAACGGACGAAACGCGTAGGGCTGTTTCCTGCTCTGGGATCATTCTGTTTGGACTTACCGATCAAATTTTATGTCAAAACTGTTTTTTATATGTACTCTATTGCTGTAATAAATACAGATATTTTAACTGTACATGTTCTGTGGTGTTAAACTGTTCTTAGGGCGCACTCCTATTACTTTCTTCATCTCTATTTGTATCCATCGTGCCTTTATTAACAGCAAGGCCCAATCCCTCAGCGACAACCTGTCACATTTTATTGACCTTTTATTGCAGCCCTATGTGATCCTTAATAAATCCCACCTTAAGGACTCTACGTCTGTGCTACAAAAACTAGAACCTTTCATTTGGCAAGAAAATCTTTATTGGATAACTGTTGATGTGCAGGCCCTTTATTCCTCGATCCCTCATCTTAAAGGAATACAAGCAGTGGAGGCTACATTATTAAAAGATCCCACTATGTCGGCACAAGAACGCCAATTTATCCTCACCTGTATCCAGTACATTTTGACGCACAATTTTTTTGAGTTCAATGGGGGGTTCTACCTCCAACAAAACGGTACTGCGATGGGGACTAAGTTTGCCCCATCGTACGCTAACCTGCTGATGGGCGTCTGGGAGGACACTTACATCTATGGCTCAAGATTCGAACGGCATATAAAATTCTTCCAGCGCTATATTGATGACTTATTGTTCATCTGGGAAGGCGACCTATCAAGCATCACTGAGTTTAACGCTTACCTCCAGATTAATAACTTCAATTTAAAGTTCACTTTAAAGGCAGATAAAACAAACATCGATTTTTTGGATCTGTCCCTGAGGGGGATACCAGGGGAACAAGTTAGCACCATGACTTTTTTTAAAGACGTGGATGCGAATAGCTTCATCCCTTACGACAGCTGTCACCACCCGAGGTGGAAAGATGGAGTGCCATATGCACAATTTACCCGACTAAGGAGGAATTGCTCTGACCATGAGGTGTATCTACATCAGTCTGAAATTTTAATGAAACGATTCATCGAACGTGGATATAATGTTGAGAAAATTAATGAAGCTAGATCTAAGGCAGCATTACTAGACAGAAAGAAAATGCTATCCATTAAAACACCTAAAGAAACAAAGCAGCAGGTCCGCCCCTTCATCACCCAGTACAACAGAGAGAATCACCTGATCAAAAAAGTCTTGAATAAACACTGGCATATTTTATTAAAGGATCCCATCTTGGGGCCAACACTACCCCCAAGACCAAACGTTGTCAACCGTAGAGCGGCCAATTTAAAAAGTCTAGTTGCCCCCAGTCAGTTCCGGCCGAACAAACCTGAACAAAGCAAACATTTTTTAAGTGCAGTTAAGTGCTCCCCGTGCACTAAATGTATTTGCTGCAAATATTTAGAAAGGAAAACATTCACTTGGAAATCCGAGGAAAATAAAGTCTATTCCCTTAACTATTCTTGCTCTTGCACTTCTAACTTTATAATCTACAGGATTACCTGCGGATGCGGGATGCACTATATCGGAAAAACCAAACGAATGTTGAAACTCCGGATTCAGGAACACCTGAGGAATATTAAGAACAAACTGATCTCTCACAACTTACCACGCCATTTTTTAGAAAAACATAATGCGACCCCTGATAAGAGCAATTTTTCCTTCACCGCTTTGGAACATGTTCCACCTAATCCAAGAGGGGGCAATAGGGAGCTCACGTTATCTAAACGTGAGACCTTTTGGATTTATTCTTTACAATCCCTTTCTCCTAGAGGACTCAAAGAAAATATCGACATAGTGTCCTTCCTAGAATAACTCCCGCTTCGTTATTTTATACCTCAGATGACATTAGGCATCTGTATATACTGTCTTAAGTGCCCATTCCTTATTATTTCTTCCTTTTTCTTGCCTATTGGTCTACTCAGCCCTTCTGTTTTTGTACCTTTATGGACTTAGTTGGAGGTCCATACCACTAAAAATTATTGTACATATGGGATCAAACTAACTATAAACCTGGTCTAACAGACATCAAGGGTATTTTTACTTTTGCTGTCTTTATATATTCATAAGACACATACATACCTTCCCCTTATTTGGTTGTAGATGTATATTTTCATATTATTTATATATATGTATTTTTTTATTTTTATATATATATTTATTTTTTCCACTTTCGGTCATATAAGTTTTTTGGCCACACTGTATAAATATTATTATTATAAAATTATTGTCCAATTCCCCTTTAAATAAAATTATATAGAACCTATAAGACCTAATACTATTTATGTTAGTATAGTGTGTGGTTTCCACATTTAGGGCCTTATTTTGGTTCATTCTTTCTGACAAAATCCTTCTTAGATGGGCAAAACCATGTGCACTGCAGGTGGGGCAGGTGTTACTTGTGCAGAGAGAATTAGATTTGGGTGGGGTTTTACTTCAAAGTGAGATCTATATTGCAGTGTAAAAATAAAGCAGTTAGTATTTTCCCTGCACAGAAACAAAATTACTCACCCAAATCTAATTCTCTCTGCACATGTTACATCTGCCCCCCCTGCAGTGCACATGGTTTTGTCCATCTAAGAAGGATTTTGTCAGAAAGAATGAACCAAAATAAGGCCCTTAGTTATGTAGGGTGAGCTACTTGACGTTTTCACTAGATACACCTGTTCACTAGACTATATTTATATATGATGGTCACCCTGATATTAATATTAGCCCATGTATATTTACATATTAGTTGTAACTTATGTATTTCAACCCCTTTCCCCTTTAATTTTTATAGTAATATGGACCAATAAGGTCCGATAGTTAGACACTGCCCACTTCAACACTATGGGGTGTTTTCCTTACTTGGAAGTTTTGGAACGCAGGTGAGACGCATGACGTCATCACCATGCGTACCTGTATATTATTCACATTTATTGTAGCACATCCTACTTATTTTGTGCAGTCCGATATATGTACTGTTGCCTTTTATATTTATTTATTTATTTTTTCTATTAGAGCTCTATTCATAGGTTAGATATTGCCCACGTCTGTATAATATGCTGCTTCCATATCTGGAAGCCGTGGAACGCAGAGTGAGACGCATGACGTCATCTCTTTGCGCTCCAGCCCGTCTGCATTTATTGCTTATATATTATTATCTTTTTCCGCTCCAGCCCATTTTGTACTTACTGTGTACATATGATTAGTTTGAGATACTTATTACGCACGCTCTAAGTGTATCAGCTATAGTTAATACTCCGCAATTGAAACACATACCGGAACCGGATATGACGTCCCGCTGCAGGTGGAACGCACAACGCGATCGAGTGCGTTCCAACTGCGGATAACTTAGTTTTTGGTCCGATTGCCTCAAATTTCCATTTAATTTTTATAGCCACTTGAGTCAGACTCACTACCCCTTCATTCCCCATTTAGGGTTTCTCACTATCTTTGTCACACGCAGCCGCGACGGAGCGCGGCGGGTACAGTACTCACCCGTCCGCGCCCGCCGCCGGCTAGCGTGTGCAGGCTCCACTCTGAGGCGGGCAGGTGGGGGCAGCGCTGGGTAGAGGCGGCAGCGACGGAGCATCAGGTAGCAGCGTCCTTGACGATTGCGGCGCCGGGAGGCCGGCGGCGCCATCTTGAGTAAGGGCAGGTAGCGGATTGGGCCAGAGTAGAGAGTTCCTCCTCATCCTGCACGGACAGCCAATGGCAGCCACTCCCTGGGGATTTAGTGGAGCTGCCCAGGCTGATCCGTGTCAGTGCAATGAGTCTTCTGAGTCGTTCACAACTCCGAGCTGACTCCTGGATCCTGGTTCTCTCCCTCCTGACTCTGGTGCCTTGCTCCCTGCACCTTATCCAAGGAAGGTTTTCTCCTGACACCAATGCTGCAAGCGCTATCTAGTGCTGGTCCCTGCTTGTTCCAGAATTCCCTTTCTTCATCATCCATCCATTCCATCCTCTTCCAGTCTTCCGGATCCATTTCTTCCCTCACCAAATCAACCTCTTCCTGCATCTTCTTCTATGTACTCTGGCTCACCTAAAGACTGGTTCCAGAATTACCACTGGCAGTATATTGTGCTGGACTTATTGATTTATTCTTTTGCCACTTAAAGAAGTATTTAAGTGAACTTATTATTTATGAAATCAGTTATTAAACCTGCACGTTTCAATCCTACTCGCCCTGGTCCGTCTCCAGCTTCTGTGCACCACACGACTCCATCCAGCCCTTCTGCCGTGACAGTTTGCACTGACCCGATGGAATCGGGTGAAGCACAGGCTTCCATGACGGATGTTCTTCAAGGCATCATGGCTCGCCTGGAACAAGTAGAAACCACCCAGCGTCAAGTGGCTCACTTCCTCCAGTCCTTGTCACCACCTCAGGCGGCTCCCTCAGCTTCGGCCGCACCCACTGCTGGAGTCTCTGCCCCTCCTGCTCCTGCGAGTCCATCTGTTCCTCACCATCTACAGCTGTCGACACCCAGTAAATATGACGGGTCTCCGAGAGGATGTCGAGGATTCCTAAATCAATGTGACGTGCATTTTACCCTCCAGCCTTCCAATTTCCCTTCGCCCAAAACCCGGGTGGCCTACATCGTATCCCTACTGGCTGGTCCAGCCCTGGAGTGGGTGTCCCCCCTCTGGGAGCGTGCGGACCCTCTTCTCAATAATTATGAAGAGTTTGTGGCCTCCTTCCACATATATTCGACGAGCCCGGCAGAGTGTCCTCTGCAGCCACGGAGATCCTGAGGATTCATCAAGGCAGTCGCCCTGTGGGACAATATGTCGTACAGTTCCAAACCCTGGCGTCCGAACTTCGATGGAACGAAGAGGCTCTCGTATCTGCCTTCTGGAACGGTCTGGCTGGGCGCATCAAAGACGAGTTAGCAACTCGCGATCCTCCTTCCACCCTGGCAGAACTCATCTCCCTATGTACCAAAGTCGACCTGCGACTCCAAGAACGCCAACTTGAGAGGAATCGTTCTGATCGCCTTCGTCCTCGTTTCTCTCCCAATGTTGCTCCGGGTCCCAAGGCAATTCCTTCGCCTGCTGCACCAGCTGATGAACCCATGCAAATCAATCGTTCCCGCCTGTCCCTCGAGGAGAAGTTCCGAAGACGGCGAGAGAATTTGTGTATGTACTGTGGCTCATCTGCTCACCTATTGGCTGCCTGCCCACTGCGGCCGGGAAACGACCGCTCCTAATCCCCCCGAGGGAGGTCCGATTAGGAGTATTGTTTTCATCTCCCTCTTCTACTGACTCTACTATTCCAGTGACTCTTGTGTGTCTCTAAGGCGAGAGAAGACTTCAGGCCTTATTGGATTCTGGAGCAGCGGGGAACTTCCTTTCTTCTTCTTTTGTCAACCAGCATGCCCTGCCTGTGCAACCTCTGGATCATTCGCTGGTCCTCACGGCTGTGGATGGGAGTCGAATTCGGAGTGGACAAATCACTCATCAAACCATTCCGCTGAAGTTGCTCATCGGAGCCTTACATCAAGAGACCATTCAATTCTTCATTCTTCCACAATCTTCTCATCAAATGGTCCTGGGTCTTCCCTGGCTCTCCAAACATAATCCACAAATTGATTGGACCACTATGGAGATCAAGGCCTGGGGAACAGTCTGCCAGTCTACTTGCATTCCTCAGATCCTTCCGGTCTACCAGACCCATCCACAATGTGGGGATAACTGCTCTTCATCTTCTTCAGCTCCACCCTTGTCTATACCCGTACCGTATCGTCCATTTACAGATGTCTTCAGTAAAGGAGGTGCTGACACTTTACCTCCCCACTGGCCTTGGGACTGCCCAATAGAATTGATGGCTGGGAAATTTCCTCCTCGTGGCCGCATCTATCCTCTGTCGCTACCCGAGACTGAGGCCATGTCCTTGTACATCCAAGAGAACTTAAACAAGGGGTTCATCCGACCTTCTACCTCTCCGGCCGGGGCTGGGTTTTTCTTTGTGAAAAAGAAAGATGGCGGTCTTCGGCCTTGTATCGACTATAGAGGTCTGAACGACATCACTATAAAGAATCGCTATCCCTTACCCCTTATCACAGAACTGTTTGATAAGATCAGAGGAGCGACTGTCTTCACCAAATTGGACCTACGAGGGGCCTACAACTTGATACGAATCCGTTCCGGTGACGAGTGGAAGACGGCTTTTAATACAAGAGACGGTCACTATGAATATCTGGTGATGCCCTTCGGCCTTTGCAACGCCCCTGCCGTCTTCCAACAGTTCGTGAATGATATCTTCCGGGACTTGCTGTACCATTCCATTGTAGTCTATCTAGACGATATACTCATCTTCTCCTCCAATCTTCAACATCACAGACAGACCGTGTCCGAGGTGCTACGACGTCTTCGTCAAAATCAACTATTCTGTAAGTTGGAAAAATGCGTTTTTGAAGTCACCTCCATTCCATTCTTAGGCCACATTCTCTCTGCTACTGGTATCGAGATGGATCCAGAGAAGGTGAGAGCGATCCAAGACTGGGCACCTCCCACGACACTCAAGGGAATTCAGAGATTTTTAGGATTCTCAAATTATTACCGGCGATTCATCCGGAACTTCTCTACCATCGCTGCTCCCCTCACAGCTCTTACCCACAAAGGAGTTGATCCAAGTCAATGGCCGCCAGAAGCATTCTCAGCCTTCCAACAGTTAAAGAGGGCGTTTATGACGGCACCCATTCTCCTCCAACCAGATCTCGACAAGCCCTTCATCCTCGAGGTGGACGCATCCTCGGAAGGTATTGGGGCCATCTTGTCACAAAAAGGAGAGGATCAAGAATTACATCCTTGTGCTTTCCTCTCCAAAAAATTCCTTCCGGCAGAGAAGAATTACCCCATTGGGGAACAAGAGTTACTTGCTGTCAAAACTGCGTTAGAGGAGTGGCGATACCTTCTGGAGGGTGCGCGGCATAAGATCACCGTGTATTCAGATCACAAGAATTTGTCCTTTCTCAAACAAGTTCAATGCCTCACTGCTCGTCAAGCCCGATGGGCTATGTTTTTCGAACGTTTTAATTTTCAAATTAAATTTCGACCTGGCACCACTAATATTAAAGCTGACGCCCTATCCCGTTCCTTTGAAACGACTTCTGATATAGAGATTCTTCCTCGTCCAATCCTTGATCCAGTGGTTTTTGCTCAAGTGTCCGTACAGCCAATTCCTCCTCCAGGCAAGACGTTTGTGCCTCTCGAACTGCGAAAAAAAATATTATCATGGGCACATTCCTCCCGTTTCGCAGGTCACGCAGGAATACAGAAGACCTTGATGTTCCTGTCACGTTCTTATTGGTGGCCAACCATTCGTCACGACGTCACCAACTTCATCGCGTCTTGTGTAAAATGTGCTCAGCATAAGGTGCCCAGAACAACTCCTGTTGGTCCTCTCCGTCCTCTGGCCATTCCCACAGAACCATGGACTCATCTATCTATGGACTTCATTTGCGAGTTACCTCCTTCCAAAGGTCATACAGCAATCTGGGTAGTGGTTGACCGATTCTCAAAAATGGTCCATTTCGTCCCACTAAAAGGTCTTCCCTCTGCTCCAGTACTGGCTCAGCTATTCATTTCCACCATTTTTAAATTACATGGTCTGCCCAAAGAAATTGTGTCTGATCGCGGAGTACAGTTCGTGGCGAAATTCTGGAGAGCTCTCTGTGCCACGGTAAAGGTTAATCTCAAGTTTTCTACTGCCTTTCATCCCCAGACCAACGGCCAGACGGAACGGGTGAATCAGGACTTGGAGGCCTTTATTCGATTGTTCATCTCGTCCTCTCAAGATGACTGGGTAGATCTCCTCCCGTGGGCAGAATTTATGCATAACAACTCCTATCACTCTTCCTCCGGAACCACGCCCTTCTTTACCGTATTTGGTAAACATCCACGATCTCCAGACTTCTCAGAATTACCCTCTTCTGAAGTTCCTGCAGCGACCACTTCCCTCCAACGCTTTGCGAAGATTTGGTCGGATGTCCACACCGCTCTCCTTAAATCTTCTGCTCGATACAAGAGAATGGCGGACAGGAAAAGAAGAGCAGCGCCCAGATTAAAACTCGGGGATCGGGTATGGCTATCTACCCGTCATATACGCCTCCGTCTGCCTTCTATGAAACTGGCTCCCCGGTACATTGGTCCATATGCTATCACCCAAGTCATTAATCCAGTCGCTTATAGACTTCAACTTCCTCCTTCCCTAAGGATCTCGAATTCCTTTCATGTGTCCCTCCTCAAGCCTTTAAGATTGAACTCTTATCAGAAGAAGGTTCCCAAACCACCCAAGATTAACTCCGAGAGTGGGATCGAATTCGAGGTAAGACGTATCATAGACTCTCGTCACCGCAATGCTCGTACTCAGTATCTGGTGGAGTGGGTCGGTTTTGGTCCTGAAGAGAACTCTTGGGTGGACTCCGTTGATTTGCATGCTCCAAAGCTGATTAAGCAATTTCTGCAGCGAAATCCTCACAAGGCCCATAGGCGTCCTGGGGCCACCCTGAAAAGGGGGGGTACTGTCACACGCAGCCGCGACGGAGCGTGGCGGGTACAGTACTCACCCGTCCGCGCCCGCCGCCGGCTAGCGTGTGCAGGCTCCACTCTGAGGCGGGCAGGTGGGGGCAGCGCTGGGTAGAGGCGGCAGCGACGGAGCATCAGGTAGCAGCGTCCTTGACGATTGCGGCGCCGGGAGGCCGGCGGCGCCATCTTGAGTAAGGGCAGGTAGCGGATTGGGCCAGAGTAGAGAGTTCCTCCTCATCCTGCACGGACAGCCAATGGCAGCCACTCCCTGGGGATTTAGTGGAGCTGCCCAGGCTGATCCGTGTCAGTGCAATGAGTCTTCTGAGTCGTTCACAACTCCGAGCTGACTCCTGGATCCTGGTTCTCTCCCTCCTGACTCTGGTGCCTTGCTCCCTGCACCTTATCCAAGGAAGGTTTTCTCCTGACACCAATGCTGCAAGCGCTATCTAGTGCTGGTCCCTGCTTGTTCCAGAATTCCCTTTCTTCATCATCCATCCATTCCATCCTCTTCCAGTCTTCCGGATCCATTTCTTCCCTCACCAAATCAACCTCTTCCTGCATCTTCTTCTATGTACTCTGGCTCACCTAAAGACTGGTTCCAGAATTACCACTGGCAGTATATTGTGCTGGACTTATTGATTTATTCTTTTGCCACTTAAAGAAGTATTTAAGTGAACTTATTATTTATGAAATCAGTTATTAAACCTGCACGTTTCAATCCTACTCGCCCTGGTCCGTCTCCAGCTTCTGTGCACCACACGACTCCATCCAGCCCTTCTGCCGTGACAATCTTGGATAGAGGAGCTGTTCAGCACTCATTCCTTTCTAATTATATAGGAAGTGATGATCATCAGCCACAGGGTATTTAAACCCCTTGAGCCACCGCTTCATTGTACGCGGTACTTCCATTGGAATACACACAGCTTTTGGCTCCCTGGTAAGGTTGCGTTTGTTTGATCCTATATATAGGCTATACTATATGTACTGTTGACTATTTAGTGTTTAACTATGCCTGTAAGTTTGTAACACAGTATCCACTGGCTCTGTGATGTGTAAAACTACCTATATTAGATTGCTTTATAGACATGCTTATTTGGTCTTAGAAATACCAATGTGGAATCTATATCACCCTTTTTTTGTTTCTTCATTTTGGATTAAAACCTTTCTTGTATATAATTAAATTAAGAGAATAATGTTATGACATATCAGCGCTTAGCTTCCTATACATATCTAATGACTCTTTCGCTGTATTGAACTGACTATGTATAATATGTGTAAAATTGATGCACTACCCTATTTGTTTGTAGAAGCTCATTACGTGATTATTGAACTGGATATTGTTTACCCCATATCGATTATTTACTGTCGCCTATGCTCATCTGCATCCTCGCTCAACATCTAAGTACAAAAACTTTGGTATGCCTCTCTCCTTTTTCTTTATATGTGGCACTACACTATTAAGCCCTAGAATAAGGATTCACGGGGACTTTATCTACCTATAGGTTACCTTGGAGCTTTTTTGTGATACCACGCCCAAGAATTGAAGCTGATAATCCTTATAGACCGTTTATTAACAGCATATTTCCCCCAATTACCATCTTATGCGGGAAAATAATCGTTTCATTTAATAGAATTGGGTATGTAAATAAAAACTTTCTTCGAACTCCTATACAAAACATTGGTGACTTTCGGGATCTTTTTGAGTTTCTCCCTAAAACCTCCGACCATGTCACTGCCACATCCTCTCGTTCTTTATTCCTCCTTCTCCTCCCATTTGATGTCTTATCTCCTGCCCTAAAGGCTTTTTTTACTTTACTATATACTTATAGCATTTTTTTTAATTTTTAATAGATAAAGATTTTATATAATTTTTGATGTATGTTTCACCACTTAGATCCAGAATTACCCCTGATGAAGTCCTAAACGGACGAAACGCGTAGGGTTGTTTCCTGCTCTGGGATCATTCTGTTTGGACTTACCGATCAAATTTTATGTCAAAACTGTTTTTTATATGTACTCTATTGCTGTAATAAATACAGATATTTTAACTGTACATGTTCTGTGGTGTTAAACTGTTCTTAGGGCGCACTCCTATTACTTTCTTCATCTCTATAAATCAGTATTTGTTTAAAATAGGTTTTAAGCTGTCAGATAAATGACATTAGTTGAAATATAAAGAGATATGTAACATCAGTCATATGAGATGATACTGTTAGCATTAGATAGTATTAGTGATGTCACAGGGGATGCTACAGGTAACACATGTGATGTCACAGAGAAGGTACAGGTAACATTAGTGATGTCACAGGGATGCTTCAGGGAACAGTAGTGATTTCCTCAGGATAGTACATGTGTAGTGGCCGGTGCACGAAGGGAACGGGTTCCCCTTACCTTGCCTCTTCAGGGCGACTCAGGTTCGTCCGCTCTTCTATTCTCCGGTGGACGGGATAGGGACACTTCAATGAAAGGGGACAACACTCTGCGGTACAACTCAGATTTATTGTGAAATAATGGTAACTTATGCCCACTGACCCTCGCTGCGCAGCAGTACTTGAGAGTTATGGCACATTAGTAAGTAACAACAAATAGGAACATTTACCCTGACAGTTGGTATCTATGACAGGAAACAAAGAGTCACCGTAATATGTTACTAGGGCAGTCAGTTGACCATTAGCCTCGGTAACATCAACAGTAGGCAACCTAACCAGGCTACACACGTGCCCGCTTGGGCCTACAGGCTCCACGTGTTCAAGGTACCGTGGCGGCGTTCTGGGTCAAACACCCCCACTTTAAGATTACTACTGGGTCGGTAAGCCGACACGGTACCGTCAACACTGAAGACTACTTTTGGCAAGTACCCAAACCAAACCGAGTATGGTATACCACAACAACAATCGTAACAGCAATAATAATTGGGATAACTGGTGTACCCGTATAACTAAATAACCGAGGTGACGTCACCTTGTATGGGGCTCAGTCCTGCTTAACCTGTGCACAGGGACTTGGAAATGTAAGTCCAATCGAGGAGTCCAGCATTTACAACAATCCGGGCTCCGAAGATTAGTTGGAGGCTGAGAAGCCACTAAGCTGACAATTCACAGTCCTCTTGTGATGGGGAGCCGTACCTCCATTAGGTCACAAGATGGCAGTAGTTCCACACCAGCCTAGTAAACGGCTGGCTCCAGGGTGCTGGAAATGTGCTGTGCCTCTCCGGGGTCTGAACCCCCTTTTGTTACAGTTCCCCTGCAGTGCCCGAGGGGTTGTAGGCTGCCCGGTATCGATAAAGGCCAATGCAAGGGGGAAGGTTCCCCTGTGGTGCCCAAGGGCACGCCAGTGGGTAGGGGAGGATGGCCTCCTATGGGACCAAGGTCTGGGCCCCGGCGTGCAGGAGATGGGCTCCTGGGCAATCTAAGTCTCAGTACAAGTGGGCAGGGAGTGGGCCAAGTCTGGGTACAGGTGGGCAGGGGTGACTGCCTGGAGGCTGTGAATACCTGTAGGCGGCTCTCTGGTGCAGGCTCCCGCCCGTCGCGTTCTGCTGCCGGAACTGCGTCTCCCGCTTCAGGGGGTAGCACACCAGTGTGGGCGCCACAGCCGTGGCGTTGCCGCACTCGGTGGCTCCTCCGGTCCCCCCTCTTGCTGCTGAAGAGTCTGTACCAGCTCTCTCTCCCCTCTCCAAGCCCCGCCGTGTCTTCCTCCGCGCCGACGGGTCTGGATGACACGTCACTCGGCGTCCTTCTTCCACGCGACATGCAGGGCTCCTCCGTCTCTCGGCGTCTCACTCTCCTTCCCCTGGTAGCTGGCGCACACCTCGGCTCTTCTCCTCTTTTTCCTCGGAGGTACGCCGCACTCCGTCCCTTCTCGTCTTCTCGCTTCCCGGCACACGTGAGAGCGCTCTCCACCTTCTTTCCTCACAATCCCCTGTTAACAGCGCCTTCCAGTCACCTCGGGGGCGCGAAATCCCGGGGGAATATTAACCCCGTGCATCCTGCACCAGCATTAACTCCCTAGCGTCCAGAGAGGGGGACGTTCGATTAAAGCAGTTCTGGGGCACCACACATGTAAAAGTAGTGATGTCATGGTGATGGTAGCGGTAACATAAGTGTCACGGGACTGGTACTGTTAATATTGGTACAGGGACAATAACTGGGTGCTGGATGACAGTCCGACAATCAGGATTCCGACGTTCATTTGTCTGACAGCAGAATCCCTACTGTTCAATGCCCGACAGTTGGGATCCTGACTGATGGGCTATTCTCCCTCGTGGGGGTCCACGACCCACATAGGGGGAGAATAAAACCTGTGGCAAGTGCAGCGAGGTAAGCCAGCAAGGGGCTTCGTAGCGGTCGCCCTCCTGTTGGACTATCGGCAGTTGGGATTCCAATGTCGGGTTAATGACCTTCGGAATAATACCACACCCCAATAAATCTTTCCCTTAGCAGCAGCTCACCAAACACCAGCTTCAGCATTACTGCAGGCAGTACTATTTTTCTGGAAAAATAGGTCCAGGAACTCCTCGTTTGGGGGCGGATCGATTAAATAGAAAAAAATATATATAATAAAGAGAGGGAGGGAGAGATAGATGTATATATTGTATTTAGAAACTAAGGCAGTCACAGGTGACTTTACAATAAAACTTATCTTATGGGAAATACATTTTTAGTTACTGATGATGTCATATTTAATTAGAGGTTCAGGAACTGAGTTCCTGCTGGTTCCTGCTGAAAAATAGCACTGACTGCAGGGAACACATGTCCCCATCAGCAGCTGCCCTGGGACCCTTGAGCATGCACAGGCTGATGTAAACAGTACCCCCTCCATACCTCCCCCCTAAAGGTAATATTAGTGATGTCACATGGAAGGTACAGGTAACAATACTCCAACCCTATACATGTACAAGCCATAACCAGCAGTGTGCTACAAAGATAAAACACAATTAATCAATATTGGCTTCATTTGTTGTTTCCAGGCACACCGAAATGATAAATTGTGTATGTCTTGTTGTGTGCTCCCGCGGTCGCAAGTGACATCTTATGGTTGGCCATGCTGCAGGGGGGTATGGATCATTGGATAGACACCAACTAGGTCGACATGCATGAATGTCGGCAGGACTGAAGGTCAACATGGGTTTAGGTCAACTGGGTCATAAGTTTGACACAAGCATTAGATTGACATGGAGATGGTTGACATTGGGGTTTTTCACTTTTTTTAAACCGAATGTAGACACAGTCGACATTGTGACCGAAACGTGCCACTGCAGACCCTTGCATGGCTAGCTGCGCCTGCCATGCTTCGGGCACAGTGCCTCGCTACACTTGGCACGCTACTTTATTATCCCTCCACACTAGGGAAGCCAATCCCGGGGCATTTTTTCAATCCCGGGATTCGGGATTGAAAAATGCTCAATCCCGGGATTCCCGGGATTGGCTTTCCTAATAGAAAAACGCCCTGGCTGCTTCGCATTTACTTACATGCAAGTGCAGCTGGGTTGCCGGGTGGGTGGGTGGATTGACGGTCAGCTTCAGGAGCCAGGTTGGGGGACGGGTGATCTCGTCATGCTGAGAGGTCACGCTGCTCAGTGCTGCTCTGCCGGGTACCGGGAGAAGCCGTGAAGCGTCTGAGCACCCGCTGCCCGGCATTAGACTGCGCATGCCCCAGCCTTTGGGGGGCCAAATCCCGGGATCCCGCCGTTCCCGATCCCGGGATTGGCCACCCTACTCCACACCCTAGTGGATGGTAGGGCATAAAATACCACCTGTCGGCACATGTCGGCTCCAAAAAAAAGTAAAAAAAAACATGTCGACCTTTTGACTGTCAACCTTTCCCATATCAACCTAATGCTTGTGTTAACCTTATGACCCTGTTGACCTAACCTCATGACCTTCAGTCATGTCGACCTTCATGCATGTTGACCTTCAGTCATGTTGACCTTCAGTCATGTTGACCTTCATGCATGTCGAGCTAATGCTTTTCGACCTAGTGACCGTATCCCCTGCAGGGTCATCCAAAAGATATGAAGTACGTTACCATGTTGCCGACTGCAGCACGACATCCTACAGATTGTAAGCTTGCAGCAGGGCCCTCCAACCTCTATGTCAGTTTGTTCTTTCCATGTTGTCAACATTTTTAAAGCGCAACGGAAGCTGCGGCGCTGTATAAGAAACGGTAATAAATAAATCCTACATTGCACCATTGTCCCCTGCGTCGTGCATGTGTGTACTCACTACACAATGCAGAACTCGGTGCACCATTGGATCGGGGCCCAATCCAGACGGGCTGCGAAGTTGCAGCCTGTCTGATAATCGAACGACTGTGCATGCGCACTGTACTGCATTCGCACGTCATCAAGGCTAGCATTCGCTCGCTGCTCACAGGGTGATTGGCACGCTGCAGGCGTTTGGGGGCGTACACCCTGCTGGCGTCCAGAATGTCCAGAAAATGCTGATGTCATCAGTGGCCTCCTTCTCCCTGTGGCCTTCCCAGTGCCGAGTGAGTCCTGGCTCACTCAGCGCTACGATCAGGGGAAAATAATTGGATGGTGAATGATTTCCTCCTACACGCTCGCACCCGTGCACAGTGGCGGGGAAGTGCAGGGGGCGTGCATTCAGTTGGACGGCTGTTACCTGCTGGTAACAGGTCTGAATCGGGCCCATTGTTCAGGTATTATTTAACAGTTTCTTATATAGCGCATTCGTATTCCGCAGCGCTGTACAGAGAATATTTTAACATTCACATCAGTCCCTGCCCCAATGGAGCTTACATTCTATATTCCCTACCACAGTGGTCAGGGAACTCGGTCCTCATTACCCCATGCAGTGCATGTTTTGCAGGTCTCCTCACAGAATCACAAGTGAAATAATTAACTCCACCTGCGGACCTTATAAAATGTGTCTGTGAGTAATTAGTACACCTGTGCACCTGCTGGGTTACCAGCAAAACATGCACTGTGTGGGGTAATGAGTACCGAGTTCCCTGACCACTGCCCTACCACATGTACACGCACACACAGACATTCTAGGGTTAATTTTTGTTGGGAGCCAATTAACCTACCTGTATATTTTTGGATTGTGGGAGGAAACCGGAGAACCCAAAGAAAACCCACGCGAGCACGGGGAGAATATACAAACTCTGCACAGTTAGAGCCATGGTGGGGATCGAACCCATGACCTCAGCGCTGTGAGGCAGTAATGCTAACCATTGCACCATCCGTGCTGCACACAATTTGATGGGAAGCGGTCATCTATTAGAATGAACTTAGGTCTACAGTCATTAGGTCGACCCCACTAGGTCGACTGGCAGGAAGGTCGACCTGACTTAAGGTCGACATGGGCCAAGGTCGACATGACTTAAGGTCGAATTTGCATAAAGGTCGACATGAGGAAGGTCGACTGGTCATAAGGTCGACATGGGGTTTTTCAATGTTTTTTGAGCCAACATGTGCTGACAGGCGGTATTTCATGCCCTACCATCCACTAGGGCGTGGAGGAGGTTATTAAAGCTGTGGCGAGCGAAGCGAGCGATGCGAGGGTCCGATTCTCATTGCCAACTGTGTCCATGTCGACTGTGTCGACATTCGGTAAAAAATACAGTGAAAAACCCATGTCGACCTTATGACCAGTCGACCTTCCTCATGTCAACCTTTATGCAAATTCGACCTTAAGTCATGTCGACCTTAGCCCATGTCGACCTTAAATCAGGTCGACCTTCCTGCCAGTCGACCTAATGAGGTCCACCTAATGACTGTAGACCTAAGTTCATTCTGACAGATGTACCGATTCCAATTTGATTAAGGGGCGCATTTATCATTAATGTGCGATGCCGGCGTGGTGACATCGCCAGCCATCGCATTGCGGTTCCTTATAATACCGCCTGGATTTATCATTTTGAGGGCGCAGGGACAGGGCTCCGAAAGGAGCCCGTCCCTGCGAAGCCCTGACCCGGAAGCCGGGGGGTCTGCTCATGCGCCGTTATGCGCTGACCCCCGCCGACCCCTGTCACCGCACTGCCCCGCTCGGCAGTGCGATGTGTAGCCATAGGCTACAATGGGCTATCGCCATATCAGAATGGCAATAGCTCAGGGGTGCGAAGCGGGGCTGCCCGTCAGCTTCGCATCCCCCATAGAAACCTATGGGGGATGCGGCCGGCGGCGGTGCAGGGGGGATCGCAGCAGGAATCGGAGATTCCTGCTGCGGCCCCCCATTGATACATTTGGGCAGGGTTGCCTACCCTCCTGGAATGGCCGGGAGGGTCCCGGATATCGGGTCCCCCTCCCGGCCCCCCGGAAAGGGGGGCAACCCTCCCGCATTGCCCTTCATCACCGGTGGAAACCCCCGCCCGACGGGGGGTCCCCGGGTTAAATGACGCGATCGCTGCTTTTTAGCCCCGCCCCCTGATGTGCAATGCCTGAAATACAGGCATAACATGGCGGGGGCGGGGCTAAAATTATGAGATCACTATGGGCACGCCCCTAATAGGACAGACACTCTTGTGGCTCCGCCCCCAAATCGGCCCTTTCCCCTCCCGGAGATGGCCCCGCCCCCTTCTTTACTGAGCTGGCTGCCCTTCGGCAACTATGCATTTGGGGGATACTTAATATTTGTGGCTAACCCCCGAAAACAGGTGTTTCGGGGATTTAGCCGCAAATATGGTTTGATAAATGGGCCCCTTAATCATCTGGACTCATGTATGGATATCCTTAAACCCTGGACTGTAATTTAGGAAACTGCTGTAACTGCATTCACTGCCAGGGAAGAACAAAGCAGGAGCTAGGACCCAGGGAGAGCCAGCTCTTCCCAGTGATCAGGAACACAGGAGATAATTGGATAGTACATCTCAGCTGCCACAGGTGGCAGTGCTGAGTTCAGGCAAATGCATTATAAAGAAAAACGAAACTGAAAGTAAAAGAATGACGATTCACCTTTTTGGGATCGGCACTGCAGCTCACTCACTCTTTGGGATCCGCCCAAAAATCTGCTTCGCTCGCAAACGACCCGTCCCTGAATCAGATGCAACCAGTGCACACTGGTGTCTAGTGCTGCCAAATAGAGCACTGCAGAGTACTGAGCAGCTGTCCAGGTAAGAGCATACTTGGGTAATGTCAGACTAATGGTGGAAGCAGGAATAGAGAAGCAGGTGGGAGAATTGGCTCATGGAGGTCAGGGAGACTGGTGCTGGCTTACAGAAATAAGTGGGGTGACTTGAGGAACAGGGGTCACCTGAGTGTGTAGTTTAGGGAGGAGGTGTTCCCTATAATCTGAGGGTGCCATATAAATATGTAACAAAAGTACAGGTAGGTGTCTTTATTTATGGGGGTCACTTGCACCAAGCGTTAAATAGATTTAAGATCGGAATTATCAGAGGGTGGTGGTTTCAGCATATTTTGTACCTCAGCCACCATACATGCACACAGAGTTTCTGATTACCTGGAAACCCCCCCTGCCCGCAGATCTATCAGTGCTGCTGACAGAGTTTTATTTATTTTAAACTGAGCCGGCTCAGCAGTTAGCAGCTGCTCCTCCCAGGCAGGTCTACGTGTAGCTGTGGGGTGATACAGGGACTGTCCACTGCAGGAACAGGCAAGGTGGGTGTGTATATATATATATATACACATACCTCCCAACATGACCCTCTCCAGGAGGGACACATTGCTCTGTTTCTGGGCTTTCCTCTTAATTTATGATTACCATCACCTGTGGTGAAATGCCTTTCTTGTCCATTAACCTGTTCAAAACAGGTGATGGCAGTCATTAATTAAGAGGAAAGTCCAGAAACAGAGCATTCTGTCCCTCCTAGAGAGGGTCATGTTGGGAGGTATGATATATATATATATATATATATATATATATATATATATATATATATATATATATATATATATATATATACAAAATGTAGATCCAGACTGCGCACAGCCACAAGCTTCAGAATATAGGAGTGCGTCCTTGGGTCAGGATGTAGTGCAGCTCTCTCCAAATAAAGCCAGACCTTAGCTTTAATTGTCCCAATCACATGTAGAAAGAAATTGGAGAAAAAGCGCAGATATGAGCAAAGTGTAAAACAAATTTTACTAAAAGTGCAGGCTCACATACATCATAGATAACAGCAAACAGCTTGCCACAGTGATATCCAACACGGTGCACCAACGACTTGAATAGCCGGGACCAGCCTTTTCGCCGCCGTCAGGGCCTCCGTGGTCAGGAACTCCAAAAGCACAATGTTGTCAGTTTAGGCCACGCCCAACCGGTTTCGTCATCTGGGGACTTCGTCAGGGGGTGTAGCCATCCAAAGTACTGGTGTTATACTTATAGTAGGTCGCACAGCTGATATTGATGTGCTGACGAGCTGCTTTAATCATGCTCCAAGCTCTCACTGATACCTATCAACATCGTTAAAGCTAATTGCCTAGCAGCAGTAATAAACCATTTATAAAAACACAAAGAAAGAAAAAATATATGTGCCTCTCACACACATAAGTAAAATACAATCAATACATAAAAATACAACTATAATACAATACAATTAATATACAACAATTCAAAAATACCAAAAATGCATATACATAGAAAATATAAATCTGCACAATATGCAGGTATGTAAAAATATCATAAAATGTTTAATGATTACTTTTTAAAAAAAAATTATGTAGCAAAGCATAAAGAGATACATATGCTCATTGTAGCAACTCTGCATTATAAGAAACATACCATCATTATTCATGCAAAAAAGAGAAAAATACTTTTATATATAAACAGGATTTGATATACTAACATGTAATCATGTATAAAAAAAGAGAAGAAAAGGAGAAAAGAGATAACTATTAGTCACATTATATAAACAGAAAGTCCGTCTATAGCTTTGATTACGGACAGCAATATTCTCAACCTTACATATGTCAAAGTAATATACATATCTTTCAATACAAGATGGAAATCAGGCTGTGCAGTCAGCCCATACCAGGATCACTCTATCCAATGCACTGTATGCGATAGCTCTGGGGTCCGCAGACCCAACACAGTGCTATGCCAGCAACATAGATATAAGAGCGCTCACTCAGTATAGGAAAGAATTGACGTCACAGCCTTCATTCATACCACTGGGTGCTAATGTGCCAATATTATATATCCAGTAGGTTTCACGCCTACTTAACTTCTTTAAAATATCACCCCCGCGTTCGTCCAATGAAATTTGTTCTAGGGCTTTAAAGGAAAACTGCTTCAAATCACCATTATTACATGCAAGAAAATGCCTCGAGACACTATGAGTGTTTAATTTATTCCGAATATTCCGTGTGTGTTCGAGCATTCTGATTTTAAGCTGCCGCTTAGTTTTTCCTATATATTTCTTCCCGCAACTGCAGGATAGCATATAAATAACGTGAGTGCTCAAACAGGTCATTTTACTACGGATATTCCAGGATTTTTGAAGGTCAGTGTCCCAGTATTTAAATTTATCTTTATCGACATATTGACACATTTTGCACTTAGTGCATGGAAAAAAACCTTTGGTGGTCTGTAACCAATTTACATCATCTTTTTTCTTTAGATGACTCGGTGCTAAGCAAGTTTTTAGTGTGGCAGCACGTTTAAAAACTACCTGGGGCCTCTTGGGTATTACCATTCTTAGAATCGGGTCCAACAGAAGGACACCCCAATGTCTGTCCAGAATTTGTTTTATTTTCTGGCTGTCTTTATTATATTTGGTCACAAACGGAATAAAATCACCTTTAATTGCATTCTCTTTAGGCCTATATGATAATAGAGTACTTCTGTCCTTTTCGATTGCTCTATTTTTACACTTTTGTACAAGGTTCGGAGGATAATTCTTTTCTGCAAATCGAGTACAGTATATATCAGCCTGCTCATTGAATTTATCTATTGTGGCACAATTACGCCTCAACCTCACAAACTGGGAGTATGGTATATTAGAAACCCATTTGTTGAGGTGGCAACTCATATAATTAACATAACTATTACTATCCACACTTTTAATGTGTGTGTAAGTATTAATTTTTTGCTTAATCGGCCACTCTGCAGTATCGAGTACTAGATCCAAAAATTCAATCCGTGTGTGATTGAATTTGGATGTAAATCTCAAATTACAGTCATTAACATTAATTTTTGACATGAACCCATCAAACATATTTTCATCACCCTGCCACACTATAACAATGTCATCGATAAAGCGTTTATAGCATTTTATACATTGTTTATATTCAACATTGATTTCGAGATTATTTTCTTCCCATCTCCCTAGATACATATTTGCTAAGCTTGGAGCATATGGCGTTCCCATTGCAACTCCACAGAGCTGCATAAAGAATTGCTCTTGAAAAAGGAAGTAATTATTTTCCAATACCAGCTTGATGCTATCCAGAATAAACTCACGCAAAGCCACACTCACATTAATATCTTTTTCCAGATAGTAATTGACCGCGTCCAATCCTCCCATATGAGGGATGGAGGTATATAATGCCTCAACGTCGATCGTGCACCAATTAAAATCTGACTGCCACTCAAATTTATCAAACAATTGCAAAACCTGAGTGGAGTCCTTAATGTGTGATTGTAAGGCAACAACATATTTCTGTAAATATATGTCTACGAATTCAGACAGGTGTGAGGTAGCCGAACCGATCCCCGATATAATCGGGCGACCGGGCGGCTTCTCAAGCCGCTTATGTATTTTTGGTAGGTAGTAAAACGTTGCTACCGTTGGATTATCATTTACAATATACCGGGCCTCATTTTTATTGATACATTGCCTCTCCAATCCAGTTTTTACAAGATCTTTGATTCTTTTGGTCACGATTTCAGTTGGGTTAGCATCTAATTTTAGGTACGTTTTTGCATCATTTAGAAGCCTATACGCTTCATTTACATAATCAGCGGTATCTAATACAACAAGGCCACCCCCTTTGTCCGCACATTTGAACATGATATCATTATTTTTTTCCAATTTTTTTAGAGCTGATCGCTCGCTTGGTGACAAATTATCATGTGTCATTTTAGAATCGGCACATAGTTTATCAAAGTCCTTTTGTATCAGACCTTGAAAGGTTTCTATATTACTACCGCGCGACTCAATGGGGTAAAATGTTGATGGGGGTTTTAAAGGTGTACCATCCCTTTTATCTGCTGGATCTGAATCAGATGTTCCAGATTTGTTTTTAGTAAAGTGGCGTTTTAATGTTAAGTTGCGAATGAATTTATTAGAGTCTATAAAAAGGTTGAAACCATCAGGCTTAGCATTTGGGGCATATGACATTCCTTTTGATAACAATTTTATCTCATTAGATTTTAACTCATATTTTGATAGGTTGAAGATGCCATATTCCCTTAAGGATTTTGTCTCCTCATTTTGTTTCCTCTTTCCTCCTCGGGTGCCTCTCCTAGTAGGTTTTGTTTTCTTTTTGTACCCGGGCTCTCTACAGCTGCTCGATTCTGAGTCAGTCTTTCCCTCCATTGGGGCCTGTCTAAAAAAACTTTTTTCTGTCTGGGGGAGGAAGGGTTAAAGACCTCGAACCTGTTCTTTAAAGGTATATCCTCTCTACTCGAGTAATTATTCCTATTTGAATATCTACGTATCTAAGTCGTTGGTGCACCGTGTTGGATATCACTGTGGCAAGCTGTTTGCTGTTATCTATGATGTATGTGAGCCTGCACTTTTAGTAAAATTTGTTTTACACTTTGCTCATATCTGCGCTTTTTCTCCAATTTCTTTCTACATGTGATTGGGACAATTAAAGCTAAGGTCTGGCTTTATTTGGAGAGAGCTGCACTACATCCTGACCCAAGGACGCACTCCTATATTCTGAAGCTTGTGGCTGTGCGCAGTCTGGATCTACATTTTGTCTGTGTCTCTGACCATTTCTCCAGCTGCTGCAGGTCGTAATTACTTAATTGCTTGATAACCTGTATTCATTTGTGTATATTTGTTGTGGTTTTGGCACCATCTAAAAGTATACCTGGTGTAATATGGAAAGGAGGATCAGAAGGTATGAGGAATGCCATAAGAAATTTAATGACCTCTTTGATACGGGCATTGTGCATGAAAATGTGCCCAAACAGACTAATGATTTAGATGCCATTAATATACAACATGAAAAACTCCTGACTAAGGAGATGAAATTAAGCTGGGAAATTACAACCCTAGAAAATTATGTACAATCAAAAAGGATCCCTCGTGGATTGAGGATTGTTAAAAATCCAACTTTTGGTAACGAAAGAAAAGATTTTCTAGATGCCTGGTACAAAATTGTTGATGAATGTTCTTTACAACTTATGCAATTGATTATAAATGAGAGAAAGCATGAAATTAACAACTTAGATAAAGAAATTACAGCACTTGAAATTAAAATAGAACCCATTAAGGAATTGCAGGAATTTAAAGATTTAAAGAAACAGAGCGAGATTAAAATAAAAAAAATGGAGGATAATGTCATAGAGACTAAAGTAAAAAAATTTAAAAGGGATTTAATGGACTACAAAAATGGAAATGTGAGATCATGGCCCCATGCTGAGAAACCCAAAAAAACATTTGCCCCCAGACGCTACAATGAGGACTGGCAGACAGTACCATATAAACGTAGATATTCAAATAGGAATAATTACTCGAGTAGAGAGGATATACCTTTAAAGAACAGGTTCGAGGTCTTTAACCCTTCCTCCCCCAGACAGAAAAAAGTTTTTTTAGACAGGCCCCAATGGAGGGAAAGACTGACTCAGAATCGAGCAGCTGTAGAGAGCCCGGGTACAAAAAGAAAACAAAACCTACTAGGAGAGGCACCCGAGGAGGAAAGAGGAAACAAAATGAGGAGACAAAATCCTTAAGGGAATATGGCATCTTCAACCTATCAAAATATGAGTTAAAATCTAATGAGATAAAATTGTTATCAAAAGGAATGTCATATGCCCCAAATGCTAAGCCTGATGGTTTCAACCTTTTTATAGACTCTAATAAATTCATTCGCAACTTAACATTAAAACGCCACTTTACTAAAAACAAATCTGGAACATCTGATTCAGATCCAGCAGATAAAAGGGATGGTACACCTTTAAAACCCCCATCAACATTTTACCCCATTGAGTCGCGCGGTAGTAATATAGAAACCTTTCAAGGTCTGATACAAAAGGACTTTGATAAACTATGTGCCGATTCTAAAATGACACATGATAATTTGTCACCAAGCGAGCGATCAGCTCTAAAAAAATTGGAAAAAAATAATGATATCATGTTCAAATGTGCGGACAAAGGGGGTGGCCTTGTTGTATTAGATACCGCTGATTATGTAAATGAAGCGTATAGGCTTCTAAATGATGCAAAAACGTACCTAAAATTAGATGCTAACCCAACTGAAATCGTGACCAAAAGAATCAAAGATCTTGTAAAAACTGGATTGGAGAGGCAATGTATCAATAAAAATGAGGCCCGGTATATTGTAAATGATAATCCAACGGTAGCAACGTTTTACTACCTACCAAAAATACATAAGCGGCTTGAGAAGCCGCCCGGTCGCCCGATTATATCGGGGATCGGTTCGGCTACCTCACACCTGTCTGAATTCGTAGACATATATTTACAGAAATATGTTGTTGCCTTACAATCACACATTAAGGACTCCACTCAGGTTTTGCAATTGTTTGATAAATTTGAGTGGCAGTCAGATTTTAATTGGTGCACGATCGACGTTGAGGCATTATATACCTCCATCCCTCATATGGGAGGATTGGACGCGGTCAATTACTATCTGGAAAAAGATATTAATGTGAGTGTGGCTTTGCGTGAGTTTATTCTGGATAGCATCAAGCTGGTATTGGAAAATAATTACTTCCTTTTTCAAGAGCAATTCTTTATGCAGCTCTGTGGAGTTGCAATGGGAACGCCATATGCTCCAAGCTTAGCAAATATGTATCTAGGGAGATGGGAAGAAAATAATCTCGAAATCAATGTTGAATATAAACAATGTATAAAATGCTATAAACGCTTTATCGATGACATTGTTATAGTGTGGCAGGGTGATGAAAATATGTTTGATGGGTTCATGTCAAAAATTAATGTTAATGACTGTAATTTGAGATTTACATCCAAATTCAATCACACACGGATTGAATTTTTGGATCTAGTACTCGATACTGCAGAGTGGCCGATTAAGCAAAAAATTAATACTTACACACACATTAAAAGTGTGGATAGTAATAGTTATGTTAATTATATGAGTTGCCACCTCAACAAATGGGTTTCTAATATACCATACTCCCAGTTTGTGAGGTTGAGGCGTAATTGTGCCACAATAGATAAATTCAATGAGCAGGCTGATATATACTGTACTCGATTTGCAGAAAAGAATTATCCTCCGAACCTTGTACAAAAGTGTAAAAATAGAGCAATCGAAAAGGACAGAAGTACTCTATTATCATATAGGCCTAAAGAGAATGCAATTAAAGGTGATTTTATTCCGTTTGTGACCAAATATAATAAAGACAGCCAGAAAATAAAACAAATTCTGGACAGACATTGGGGTGTCCTTCTGTTGGACCCGATTCTAAGAATGGTAATACCCAAGAGGCCCCAGGTAGTTTTTAAACGTGCTGCCACACTAAAAACTTGCTTAGCACCGAGTCATCTAAAGAAAAAAGATGATGTAAATTGGTTACAGACCACCAAAGGTTTTTTTCCATGCACTAAGTGCAAAATGTGTCAATATGTCGATAAAGATAAATTTAAATACTGGGACACTGACCTTCAAAAATCCTGGAATATCCGTAGTAAAATGACCTGTTTGAGCACTCACGTTATTTATATGCTATCCTGCAGTTGCGGGAAGAAATATATAGGAAAAACTAAGCGGCAGCTTAAAATCAGAATGCTCGAACACACACGGAATATTCGGAATAAATTAAACACTCATAGTGTCTCGAGGCATTTTCTTGCATGTAATAATGGTGATTTGAAGCAGTTTTCCTTTAAAGCCCTAGAACAAATTTCATTGGACGAACGCGGGGGTGATATTTTAAAGAAGTTAAGTAGGCGTGAAACCTACTGGATATATAATATTGGCACATTAGCACCCAGTGGTATGAATGAAGGCTGTGACGTCAATTCTTTCCTATACTGAGTGAGCGCTCTTATATCTATGTTGCTGGCATAGCACTGTGTTGGGTCTGCGGACCCCAGAGCTATCGCATACAGTGCATTGGATAGAGTGATCCTGGTATGGGCTGACTGCACAGCCTGATTTCCATCTTGTATTGAAAGATATGTATATTACTTTGACATATGTAAGGTTGAGAATATTGCTGTCCGTAATCAAAGCTATAGACGGACTTTCTGTTTATATAATGTGACTAATAGTTATCTCTTTTCTCCTTTTCTTCTCTTTTTTTATACATGATTACATGTTAGTATATCAAATCCTGTTTATATATAAAAGTATTTTTCTCTTTTTTGCATGAATAATGATGGTATGTTTCTTATAATGCAGAGTTGCTACAATGAGCATATGTATCTCTTTATGCTTTGCTACATAATTTTTTTTTAAAAAGTAATCATTAAACATTTTATGATATTTTTACATACCTGCATATTGTGCAGATTTATATTTTCTATGTATATGCATTTTTTGTATTTTTGAATTGTTGTATATTAATTGTATTGTATTATAGTTGTATTTTTATGTATTGATTGTATTTTACTTATGTGTGTGAGAGGCACATATATTTTTTCTTTCTTTGTGTTTTTATAAATGGTTTATTACTGCTGCTAGGCAATTAGCTTTAACGATGTTGATAGGTATCAGTGAGAGCTTGGAGCATGATTAAAGCAGCTCGTCAGCACATCAATATCAGCTGTGCGACCTACTATAAGTATAACACCAGTACTTTGGATGGCTACACCCCCTGACGAAGTCCCCAGATGACGAAACCGGTTGGGCGTGGCCTAAACTGACAACATTGTGCTTTTGGAGTTCCTGACCACGGAGGCCCTGACGGCGGCGAAAAGGCTGGTCCCGGCTATTCAAGTCGTTGGTGCACCGTGTTGGATATCACTGTGGCAAGCTGTTTGCTGTTATCTATGATGTATGTGAGCCTGCACTTTTAGTAAAATTTGTTTTACACTTTGCTCATATCTGCGCTTTTTCTCCAATTTCTTTCTACATGTGATTGGGACAATTAAAGCTAAGGTCTGGCTTTATTTGGAGAGAGCTGCACTACATCCTGACCCAAGGACGCACTCCTATATTCTGAAGCTTGTGGCTGTGCGCAGTCTGGATCTACATTTTGTCTGTGTCTCTGACCATTTCTCCAGCTGCTGCAGGTCGTAATTACTTAATTGCTTGATAACCTGTATTCATTTGTGTATATTTGTTGTGGTTTTGGCACCATCTAAAAGTATACCTGGTGTAATATGGAAAGGAGGATCAGAAGGTATGAGGAATGCCATAAGAAATTTAATGACCTCTTTGATACGGGCATTGTGCATGAAAATGTGCCCAAACAGACTAATGATTTAGATGCCATTAATATACAACATGAAAAACTCCTGACTAAGGAGATGAAATTAAGCTGGGAAATTACAACCCTAGAAAATTATGTACAATCAAAAAGGATCCCTCGTGGATTGAGGATTGTTAAAAATCCAACTTTTGGTAACGAAAGAAAAGATTTTCTAGATGCCTGGTACAAAATTGTTGATGAATGTTCTTTACAACTTATGCAATTGATTATAAATGAGAGAAAGCATGAAATTAACAACTTAGATAAAGAAATTACAGCACTTGAAATTAAAATAGAACCCATTAAGGAATTGCAGGAATTTAAAGATTTAAAGAAACAGAGCGAGATTAAAATAAAAAAAATGGAGGATAATGTCATAGAGACTAAAGTAAAAAAATTTAAAAGGGATTTAATGGACTACAAAAATGGAAATGTGAGATCATGGCCCCATGCTGAGAAACCCAAAAAAACATTTGCCCCCAGACGCTACAATGAGGACTGGCAGACAGTACCATATAAACGTAGATATTCAAATAGGAATAATTACTCGAGTAGAGAGGATATACCTTTAAAGAACAGGTTCGAGGTCTTTAACCCTTCCTCCCCCAGACAGAAAAAAGTTTTTTTAGACAGGCCCCAATGGAGGGAAAGACTGACTCAGAATCGAGCAGCTGTAGAGAGCCCGGGTACAAAAAGAAAACAAAACCTACTAGGAGAGGCACCCGAGGAGGAAAGAGGAAACAAAATGAGGAGACAAAATCCTTAAGGGAATATGGCATCTTCAACCTATCAAAATATGAGTTAAAATCTAATGAGATAAAATTGTTATCAAAAGGAATGTCATATGCCCCAAATGCTAAGCCTGATGGTTTCAACCTTTTTATAGACTCTAATAAATTCATTCGCAACTTAACATTAAAACGCCACTTTACTAAAAACAAATCTGGAACATCTGATTCAGATCCAGCAGATAAAAGGGATGGTACACCTTTAAAACCCCCATCAACATTTTACCCCATTGAGTCGCGCGGTAGTAATATAGAAACCTTTCAAGGTCTGATACAAAAGGACTTTGATAAACTATGTGCCGATTCTAAAATGACACATGATAATTTGTCACCAAGCGAGCGATCAGCTCTAAAAAAATTGGAAAAAAATAATGATATCATGTTCAAATGTGCGGACAAAGGGGGTGGCCTTGTTGTATTAGATACCGCTGATTATGTAAATGAAGCGTATAGGCTTCTAAATGATGCAAAAACGTACCTAAAATTAGATGCTAACCCAACTGAAATCGTGACCAAAAGAATCAAAGATCTTGTAAAAACTGGATTGGAGAGGCAATGTATCAATAAAAATGAGGCCCGGTATATTGTAAATGATAATCCAACGGTAGCAACGTTTTACTACCTACCAAAAATACATAAGCGGCTTGAGAAGCCGCCCGGTCGCCCGATTATATCGGGGATCGGTTCGGCTACCTCACACCTGTCTGAATTCGTAGACATATATTTACAGAAATATGTTGTTGCCTTACAATCACACATTAAGGACTCCACTCAGGTTTTGCAATTGTTTGATAAATTTGAGTGGCAGTCAGATTTTAATTGGTGCACGATCGACGTTGAGGCATTATATACCTCCATCCCTCATATGGGAGGATTGGACGCGGTCAATTACTATCTGGAAAAAGATATTAATGTGAGTGTGGCTTTGCGTGAGTTTATTCTGGATAGCATCAAGCTGGTATTGGAAAATAATTACTTCCTTTTTCAAGAGCAATTCTTTATGCAGCTCTGTGGAGTTGCAATGGGAACGCCATATGCTCCAAGCTTAGCAAATATGTATCTAGGGAGATGGGAAGAAAATAATCTCGAAATCAATGTTGAATATAAACAATGTATAAAATGCTATAAACGCTTTATCGATGACATTGTTATAGTGTGGCAGGGTGATGAAAATATGTTTGATGGGTTCATGTCAAAAATTAATGTTAATGACTGTAATTTGAGATTTACATCCAAATTCAATCACACACGGATTGAATTTTTGGATCTAGTACTCGATACTGCAGAGTGGCCGATTAAGCAAAAAATTAATACTTACACACACATTAAAAGTGTGGATAGTAATAGTTATGTTAATTATATGAGTTGCCACCTCAACAAATGGGTTTCTAATATACCATACTCCCAGTTTGTGAGGTTGAGGCGTAATTGTGCCACAATAGATAAATTCAATGAGCAGGCTGATATATACTGTACTCGATTTGCAGAAAAGAATTATCCTCCGAACCTTGTACAAAAGTGTAAAAATAGAGCAATCGAAAAGGACAGAAGTACTCTATTATCATATAGGCCTAAAGAGAATGCAATTAAAGGTGATTTTATTCCGTTTGTGACCAAATATAATAAAGACAGCCAGAAAATAAAACAAATTCTGGACAGACATTGGGGTGTCCTTCTGTTGGACCCGATTCTAAGAATGGTAATACCCAAGAGGCCCCAGGTAATTTTTAAACGTGCTGCCACACTAAAAACTTGCTTAGCACCGAGTCATCTAAAGAAAAAAGATGATGTAAATTGGTTACAGACCACCAAAGGTTTTTTTCCATGCACTAAGTGCAAAATGTGTCAATATGTCGATAAAGATAAATTTAAATACTGGGACACTGACCTTCAAAAATCCTGGAATATCCGTAGTAAAATGACCTGTTTGAGCACTCACGTTATTTATATGCTATCCTGCAGTTGCGGGAAGAAATATATAGGAAAAACTAAGCGGCAGCTTAAAATCAGAATGCTCGAACACACACGGAATATTCGGAATAAATTAAACACTCATAGTGTCTCGAGGCATTTTCTTGCATGTAATAATGGTGATTTGAAGCAGTTTTCCTTTAAAGCCCTAGAACAAATTTCATTGGACGAACGCGGGGGTGATATTTTAAAGAAGTTAAGTAGGCGTGAAACCTACTGGATATATAATATTGGCACATTAGCACCCAGTGGTATGAATGAAGGCTGTGACGTCAATTCTTTCCTATACTGAGTGAGCGCTCTTATATCTATGTTGCTGGCATAGCACTGTGTTGGGTCTGCGGACCCCAGAGCTATCGCATACAGTGCATTGGATAGAGTGATCCTGGTATGGGCTGACTGCACAGCCTGATTTCCATCTTGTATTGAAAGATATGTATATTACTTTGACATATGTAAGGTTGAGAATATTGCTGTCCGTAATCAAAGCTATAGACGGACTTTCTGTTTATATAATGTGACTAATAGTTATCTCTTTTCTCCTTTTCTTCTCTTTTTTTATACATGATTACATGTTAGTATATCAAATCCTGTTTATATATAAAAGTATTTTTCTCTTTTTTGCATGAATAATGATGGTATGTTTCTTATAATGCAGAGTTGCTACAATGAGCATATGTATCTCTTTATGCTTTGCTACATAATTTTTTTTTAAAAAGTAATCATTAAACATTTTATGATATTTTTACATACCTGCATATTGTGCAGATTTATATTTTCTATGTATATGCATTTTTTGTATTTTTGAATTGTTGTATATTAATTGTATTGTATTATAGTTGTATTTTTATGTATTGATTGTATTTTACTTATGTGTGTGAGAGGCACATATATTTTTTCTTTCTTTGTGTTTTTATAAATGGTTTATTACTGCTGCTAGGCAATTAGCTTTAACGATGTTGATAGGTATCAGTGAGAGCTTGGAGCATGATTAAAGCAGCTCGTCAGCACATCAATATCAGCTGTGCGACCTACTATAAGTATAACACCAGTACTTTGGATGGCTACACCCCCTGACGAAGTCCCCAGATGACGAAACCGGTTGGGCGTGGCCTAAACTGACAACATTGTGCTTTTGGAGTTCCTGACCACGGAGGCCCTGACGGCGGCGAAAAGGCTGGTCCCGGCTATTCAAGTCGTTGGTGCACCGTGTTGGATATCACTGTGGCAAGCTGTTTGCTGTTATCTATGATGTATGTGAGCCTGCACTTTTAGTAAAATTTGTTTTACACTTTGCTCATATCTGCGCTTTTTCTCCAATTTCTTTCTACATATATATATATATATATATATATATATATATATATATATACATACACAGGACTATTTTTCAGCAGGCTCCAGCAGGAACTGAGGCTTAGTTCACTCTTTCTGACAAAATATTTGTTAGATGGACAAAACCATGTGCACTGCAGGTGAGGCAGGTGTTACTTGTGCAGAGATAAATAGATTTGGCTGGGGTTATACACCTGCCTCACCTGAAGTGCACATGGTTTTGTCCATCTAACAAATATTTTGTCAGAGAGAGTGAACTAGAAAGAATAAGGGCCTCAGTTCCTGCTGGAGCCTGCTGAAAAATAGTCATATACAGGTCGGGTATCCCGTATCCGAATTATTCCAAAAACTGTGGTTTTTTGGAATAATTCAATTTTTTTTCTTGTCCCCCCCCCCCCCTGACCCTCTTTTAATACTTACCAAGTCCTCTGGCGTCCATAGCAGGCCTTCAGCATCCTCTCCGGCGTCTCCAGCGGTCCCAGGAGTGCTTTGCGCGAGTGCGCGCGCGTGCCGGTGACGTCACCGGCGCGTCTGGGAACTTGCGCAAAGCACTCCTGGGACCGCTGGAGACGCCGGAGGACTCCATGGACGCCGAGGGACCATCGGGGACCCACCAGGGGCAGGTAAGTATAGCTAAAAAAAAATTATTCCAAAAACCGGAATATTCCCTTATCCGGAATGCTCGTGGTCCCGAGCATTTCGGATAAGGGATACTCAACCTGTATGTATATATATATATATATATATATATATATATATATATATATATATATATATATATATATATATATACACAATGTATTTGCAGAGCGGCACTCCTAATTGCGTCCCTGGTAGGAGATAATGAGCTGGTGCCTGCCGGAAGGTAGCCCGTGGGAGACCGGCTGTATATGCATGTAGTGACGGCGGCACTCCGAGTAAATGAAGAGACAGGAGACATAGGGTGAGATTTAATAGGATGAGAGATTCAGAAAGTGAGAGATTTGGTGAGAAATCTCCAATTTTTTTAAAGCGGCAATCATTTACACTTCAAAATCACACTGACAATAATTCGGATTGCCGCTTTAAAAAAACTGGAGATTTCTCACCAAATCTCTCACTTTTTTTGAATCGGCTGTATATGCATGTAGTGACGGCGGCACTCCGAGTAAATGAAGAGACAGGAGACATAGGGTGAGATTTAATAGGATGAGAGATTCAGAAAGTGAGAGATTTGGTGAGAAATCTCCAATTTTTTTAAAGCGGCAATCATTTACACTTCAAAATCACACTGACAATAATTCGGATTGCCGCTTTAAAAAAACTGGAGATTTCTCACCAAATCTCTCACTTTTTTTGAATCTCTCATCCTATTAAATCTCACCCCTGATAACTTCCTACGTTTCGAAACCTTGCGGTCCCTTTATCAAGGTGCAGAGAACAACACATAATGGGTGATTAAATGTACCTTTAAGCTGATCCGAATCCTCTCACGCCCACCAGCCATCCCGCCCAGCTCCATCTGATGACGTCACCAAGGGGAGACGTCCGGCGCGGCTGCGAAGGGCATCCACGATCTGCCCATACATAAACATAATCACATTAAGATCATTATACCGGTAAAATACAGTGAAACCAAATCATTATCGCGTGTGGTAAAAATGCATTAAAAACAAACCATGTGGGCACAATAAGACGGGCTCCAAATGACCCCGATAAACTATGTGAAAAAACACTACAAATGTGTTAAAACACACGCGACATCTAATACAAGTGTATACAACAAAGATGCATAATAGTGCTAAGTGCATAATCTAAAAATTGTGAAAAGCGCATGTCCCTTCTTTACAGACAGATGTAAACAGTTGGTCCCTAGGCAACAGTGCGTCCAACCACAGCCTGTGGAGGATGCGCTAGATATCTGCTGCAACTAACAGGGAACTCACTGGGGGACTAATTACACTGATACCCCATGATGTGAATCTTAACGGCCCCGATGGGCATCTGCCGTGTCTCCCTAAAGAAAATAGGAAAACCCGGCATGCTCATTTAGGCCCCTGGGGGACAGTGTGTCGAGCCGATGTATCCATCTGCTCTCTGCTCTACACAAAATTAACCCTCTGTCTCCCCCTCTTTTCAATGGCGGTATCTGTTCTATTATCCTATATCTCAAGGAAGCAAGTGTATGGCGAGCTGTGGAAAAATGCCTGGCCACGGGCTGTTCGCTACCCCCTGCTATCAAGGCTTGTTTGATTGCAGATCTGTGGGCTGCAGCCCTCTCCTTAAACGTGCGAACTGTCTTGCCGACATAATGTCGGCCACATGGGCAGCTGACAAGATAGACCACATAACTGGAGGTACACGTTACCCTCTGTTTGATTTTATACGATTTGCCGGAGTACGGATGACAGAACGTGTCCCCAGCAATCCTGAAGCTGCAGGTTGTGCAGCTGCAGCACTTGTAACAACCGGGCTTGGGTGTCCCCAAGAAATTGGAGGATGTAGAGGTCTTCGCTTCCACCACATCATTTTTGATGAGATAATCCTTCAAATTCTTCCCTCTTGTATAGGCGCACATCAGATTGGAATTGTGCAGTGATCGCAACGCCGGATCAATGCGAATGATATGCCAATGTGATTTGGCCATTCTACTGATCGGTCTGCTCTGTGGGTGATACGCATTCACCCAGATGAATTTGTCTGCCTTATTACCTCTATTGGTGGGCCTCATGGCTTGTTCCCTGGTCAAAGCTAGGGCTTTGCGTTTAGATTTTAATAACTCATCCACCGGGTACCCCCGTTCTCTAAATTTCTCTACCATGTTGGAAAGAGCCCCTTCCACTTCTTCAGGGTCGCTGACAATTCTACGGACTCTGAGCATTTGGGAGAACGGCAATCCTGCCTTAAGCGGGGGAGGGTGGTGGCTAGAGGCAAGCAACAAATTGTTGCGGTCGGTTGGTTTGCAAAATAACGAGGTAGAAATCGTACCCCCATTATTTTTTATGTTAACATCCAAAAAGTGGATGTTATCCTTGCTTATGGTGTACGTAAATTTTGAAGGGGAAGGCGAAGCGTTGTGGCCATCAAATAATTCCTCCAGCTCCTTTCTAGGACCAGCCCACAGGATCAGCAGGTCATCTATGTACCGTGTGTACAGTACCAGATGCCTGCTGATCCTGGGGTCTTGGTAAAACAGCTCATGCTCCACAGCAAACATATAGCTGTTGGCTAGCGATGGGGCCACCGAGGACCCCATCGCACACCCACACTGTTGGAGGTAATAACGGCTGTTGGACATAAAAAAAATTCTGGTCAACGTGAGTTTCAACAACTTTATGAACAGGTCAATGTTGGGGTCTTTGTACAGTGGGTTGTCCATGATGAGCGACCGGACTGCTGCGAGCCCCCCCTCATGCGGAATGCATGTATAGAGGCTCGCGACATCCACGGTGCACAGCAGACATTCCCCTGGTAACTGGGCTAAACCCTGTAATTTCAATAGCAATGATTTTGTGTCCTTCAAGTACGTGGGTTGGCCTTGCACACAAGGCTGCAGGAAGCTGTCCAAGTAAATCGATATAGGTTTATATAGAGACCCCCGGGCAGAGATGATGGGTCTGCCCGGGGGGTCCACCACACTCTTGTGGACCTTGGGGATTGTATATAGTAAGGGCACAATCGGATATGCCGTTCCCAATGCTTGCCGTGTGGTTGTGTCGATCAGAGCCTCCTTCAGCGCAAGGTCCAATATATTGTCTAGTTCTTGCTTGAAACCCGTGGATGGATCCTTTGGAAGTGGTAAGTACACGTTTGTGTCTGCAAGTTGTCTGTGGATTTCTTTCAGATAATCCATAGAATTCTGAATGACGATGCTGCCCCCTTTGTCGGCCGTCTGGATAGTTATTGAGGAATCTGTACTCAACGTTTTTAGGGCTCTCCACTCAGCTGGCGAGAAATTCGATCTGCTGGAATCACTCTCAGCTAAGATTGTGCTGGTGTCGTGCTCAATCGGGTTGACAAAAAAAAAACCCATCACAACCAGCCAGCCCCTGGCTCACAGTGTTAGGAGAATCTCTATTGTGTGTGTGTATATATATATATATATATATATATATGGGGGGCCAATAGATCCAAGCTTCTCTTACAGCGTGAGGCGGAGTGGATCTTCAGACTGGGCACTCTTAGTCCCCAGGGTCTGAATGAATCACTCGGGTTACACTGTTTTTTATAGTGTGCTCATTACCTTGTGTTCCTTGTTGTGTTTTAAAGTGTTTATCTTCCATGTGCAATATTCATCGTAATTTTTATTAATAAGATCCACATTCTGGATATAGCAATATCATTGCTTACTATGCATGCTGTTTGTTTCATACAGTGACAGTTGCGTTATTATGGTATCTTTATATTAATGCCTGTTCATTTTTGTTACAGTTTTAATAAAGTTTGTTGTAATGGTGTGGGAGCACGGTGATGACGTCATGACGTGACGTGCGTGCAGACGGCGTGGTGCCTGCCGCGCGGCGCTGACAGACTCACTTGGTGATGGGTGAACACATAAATGGTGAGTAATTTTTGTATTCTGTATGCCCTGAGGAAAATTAGTAAATCTAATTGAAACGTTGGCAGTACATTGCCTGTGGCTGTTACTTTGTCATATTATTCCGAGTGCCGCCGGACATTGCATTATATATATATATCTGTGTTCCCCAGTCGGCAGAATGGGGATGTGGGGCACTCTCCACAACACAGCTCAATGGGAGGTGTGTCGTTTCCTCATAAAGTCAATGATTGTCCACAAGGTGATGTCAAGTTGTAAAAAAGTTAGAAAAACAATTTATTTGTACATCCATTCACATGCCCCGACGTTTCGGTCCAAGCTAAGGGACCTTTTTCAAGGACCTTAAATGTGAAGATAGAGCCAGCATCAGGCGAACAAACGGGAATAGGTACCTCTTCCTAGAGGGGACACAGGCTGAAATACACAAATGAAATAAATGGGCGTCACTCAGAGGCTTGGTAATCAGGAAAAAAGTGTATTCGGTACACAGTGGTGGATCTACGTTTCGGGGACGTGCTCCCCTTCGTCAGGATACAAATAGAGTGTACAATAAGCATTTAAATAGTGTCTTACCTGTCAGGGACGGATCACCTCCCCGCCCCACGGCAACGCCCCCTGCGGCTCCGTCTCGTCTCTCCGCTTCCGCTTCTGGTCCTGGGTGACGTCGGTGAACCCGGCGGCGCTGTCATGGCAACTAGGGACGAATCACAGACCCCGATTAGTTGTTGTGTAAACAAAACACGTGCATAACAATAAGGAACTCTAAACAATAGAGATCAAGTGCAAACAAATGAAAAAAATCAACAGAACAAATCAACTAATGCTGCGGGCATGAATACTGGTGAATAATGTTACGTGCAAACATGTAAAATAGCCAAAAACTGGCTGTACGTATAAAATGGTTTAAAAGCACCAGACGGCACTGTGCTAGCAGAGGGCCAAACGGCAGCATAATGTAAATGTGTGCACACCAACATTATATGTGCTAACATGGCTATTTAGCCTACATACCTAGATGCATCAAGAAATAGATTGGTAAATCAGGACATGAACGTGAACTGAATGGCAGGATTATAAAAAATGTATAAGACCTGATGAATCATTTAACCCTTTGGGGCGCAGGGTGTCCAGACGGAAAATCCATCTGGATTCAAGTTGCAATAATTTCTTAGAGCGGTCCCCGCCCCTGGGTGACAAGGGTACATGGTCTATTATTTTATGTTTAAGAGTAGCCATCCCATGCCTGGCCTCAGCAAAATGCCTGGCTACAGGTTGGTCTCCTGTGCCATTCTGTAAAGCCGTTCTGATGGCCAAACGATGTTGCGCCATGCGGGTCTTGAAAGCACAATCCGTTTTGCCTATGTAATATAGCCCTGGAGTCTTTAAGATGGGTGGTAGTTCTTCGAATACAGGGCTGCAAAAAAGAGTCCAGATAGACAGCGACTGGTTCACACAAAGACCCCCTGGCCGAGATGATAGGTGGACCAGGAGGCCTCTGTGTGTCTTTGTGTATCTTAGGGATACTGTAAAACACCGGTACAACCGGGTGTTCAACCAGTAGAGTTCCTGGCACTTCAATCACTTGCAAAAAGAGATGACATCACGATCCGAAGTGCGGACAAAGGTGGTGCCGTGGTGGTGCTAAATACCACAGATTATATCCGTGAGTGCGACCGTCTACTGAGTGACTCTGCTACATATCGCTGCTTGACACAGGATCCCACCGGGGAGTACCAGCGGACATTAAACCGTATACTTCAGCAAGCAGTAGATGATCAAATTATCTCAGCAGAAACCCATAAGGCTCTACTGGTTGAACACCCGGTTGTACCGCTGTTTTACAGTATCCCTAAGATACACAAAGACACACAGAGGCCTCCTGGTCGACCTATTATCTCGGCCAGGGGGTCTTTGTGTGAACCAGTCGCTGTCTATCTGGACTCTTTTTTTTGCAGCCCTGTATTCGAAGAACTACCACCCATCTTAAAGACTCCAGGGCGCTTCTGCAAAAGTTTGCAGTAAGCCCTCCTGTTGGGAATAATGCTGTGTTAGCCACTCTAGATGTATCTAATCTTTATACATGTATCCCCCATACAGCTGGACTAGAGGCGGTTAAACAATTGTTGGTAGGCAACACTGCATACGTGGGCCCAGATATTACATTTTTTCTTACTTTGCTTGAATTTACCCTCGAAAACAACTATTTTTTGTTTAACGGCCGGTTTTATCTACAGCTCATTGGCTGTGCCATGGGTTCCCCAGTGGCGCCGTCCCTGGCGAACTCATACATGTGGCAAGTTGAGAGGGAAATTTTCTTTCAGGATCCCACAGTTGCAGAAGGGATTACACAATATGTTCGCTATATAGATGACCTATTCCACATTTGGTCCAAGAGCAGTGAAAGTCTGATTGACATAGTCAATGCACAAAATTAGTCAGACCACCCTGTTAAATTAACACTCACTTACAGTGTTTCTGAAGTTTGTTTTCTGGATCTACGGATCATTTTGAAGGCAGGCAAAATTACAACATGCCTGTACTCCAAACCCACAGACCGAAACACTATGCTCAGGTATAATAGTTTCCACCCTGTCTCCACCACCAGAGGACTGCCTTATTTCCAGTACCTCAGAGTATGTAGGTCCAATAGCGAAATCCCAGAAAGAAACACACAGCTGGACTTAATGTCTCAAAAATTTGTAAACAGAGGGTACCCCATCCAGGCATTAGCATCAGCCAGAAAACGGGCAGAAGCTGTGCCCAGGGATGCCCTGTTACTAGACAGGCCCATTAAAGAACCGACGGAACAGATTTTCCCATGGGTCAATGCCCACAACCCCAATACCAACTTCACCACCAAAAAGGCCAAAGAGTTGTGGCCAATTATTACCAGTGACCCAGACCTTAAATCCCTAAAACATGCCCGCCTCATGCCCAGCTACACCAGGGGCAGAAGTATTCGGGATTACTTAGTAAAAACCACCATTAGTGAGCCTAAGCCTAATACTAGGAATTTTCTATCCAAGAAAAATGGTTGTTTTAAATGTCTGGGGTGCACTACGTGTAATTACATGGCCACAGGGGATTTTATCAGCCATCCAGCTTCTGGGAAAAAATTCCCCATCAAATGGCCCCTCACATGCAGCACTAAATACGTTGTCTATGCAATAATTTGCCCGTGTGGGCTATATTACATAGGCAAAACGGATTGTGCTTTCAAGACCCGCATGGCGCAACATTGTTTGGCCATCAGAACGGCTTTACAGAATGGCACAGGAGACCAACCTGTAGCCAGGCATTTTGCTGAGGCCAGGCATGGGATGGCTACTCTTAAACATAAAATAATAGACCATGTACCCTTGTCACCCAGGGGCGGGGACCGCTCTAAGAAATTATTGCAACTTGAATCCAGATGGATTTTCCGTCTGGACACCCTGCGCCCCAAAGGGTTAAATGATTCATCAGGTCTTATACATTTTTTATAATCCTGCCATTCAGTTCACGTTCATGTCCTGATTTACCAATCTATTTCTTGATGCATCTAGGTATGTAGGCTAAATAGCCATGTTAGCACATATAATGTTGGTGTGCACACATTTACATTATGCTGCCGTTTGGCCCTCTGCTAGCACAGTGCCGTCTGGTGCTTTTAAACCATTTTATACGTACAGCCAGTTTTTGGCTATTTTACATGTTTGCACGTAACATTATTCACCAGTATTCATGCCCGCAGCATTAGTTGATTTGTTCTGTTGATTTTTTTTCATTTGTTTGCACTTGATCTCTATTGTTTAGAGTTCCTTATTGTTATGCACGTGTTTTGTTTACACAACAACTAATCGGGGTCTGTGATTTGTCCCTAGTTGCCATGACAGCGCCGCCGGGTTCACCGACGTCACCCAGGACCGGAAGCGGAGAGACAAGACGTAGCCGCGGGCGGCAATGCCGTGGGGCGGGGAGGTGATCCGTCCCTGACAGGTAAGACACTATTTAAATGCTTATTGTACACTCTATTTGTATCCTGACGAAGGGGAGCACGTCCCCGAAACGTAGATCCACCACTGTGTACCGAATACACTTTTTTCCTGATTACCAAGCCTCTGAGTGACGCCCATTTATTTCATTTGTGTATATGGATCAGCTCCACGGGAAGGCACCAGAGCAGATTATCCCCATGGGGGCCCCAGTTGAGCCGGAGCAGTACCCGCTATATATATATGGTGGATGGTGGAGGGTGCACCTTACTGTAAGTCTTTTGTCTGCTATATATGTTCTGTATTCACTTGTGGTTTTTAGGTCTTGATAAAAGGACATTGGTCCTGAAACGTTGGCTATAAGACTATTGTCTGTCAATTCATTTGTAATTTCCGAGTGACATCCATCTCTGCACGTATTCTTTCACTACCAGGATGAGCACCGGAGCAGTTGTTCTTTAAAGCGGAGTGCCGGACATTTCTTGCTCTATACATCAGGATTGTGCTGTTGCACCTCCAGGTCAAGGCACCGCTACTTTTCTTCATTGCATACAAGACTTCCTCACTGTGCACTTAAGGGTTTTTTTATTTATATGTTGGTCTTTTGGTGTATGCAGCACCTCACGGAATATACATCCTCCTAACAGGGATGTCTGCCACGGAGGCAGTTACAGGCTTCACCAATGTTGTATTAACCTTGGGTGAAACCTTAACCCATACTGACTCAGAGGCTGAAAATATTCTATTCAGCGAACATTTAAAAACAACAGGAGGAGTTGAAACTGCACAGCAATTATCGGCCCAATTAATCAGATTGAAGAAAAAGGAGGTGGACTTTCATCTACACGGTGTGTCCTTATCTGATTATTTCAGAGAGAAAAAAATCCCTCGGGGTTTTAGGATAAGAAACACCCCCACAATCGGGCGCTACAACCCCGATTTTTGCCGCAAGTGGGCTGCAGTGCTTAACCGTTGCTCTTTTGACCTAATACTATTGGTTGTGGAAGAGTCACGAAGGGAATTAAACATCACGATTGACAAAATTAAGGATTTCGAAAAGGAGCATTTAAACACCTTTAAAGCGGACAGTACGCAAGATTGGCTTACTGAAATAAAGAAACAAATTGACAAATACAGGGCTGACCTCGTACAATTCAAAAAAGCCAAGGTCGACACTGTCAACAGAGACTACTCTGAGCAAAGAGTCTACAGTTGGGCCTATAACAGAGGACAACAACAAGACCGTCGCCCCAAATTCAGACGACAGCGCCAATATCCACTTGAGACCGATAACTCGAGCGGAGCCATCTCTTCAAGTGATACTGAATGTGCCACCAAAAAGAATACACAGCGCCCCCCTTTAGGGGTAGCCACCAGGACCACCCTCGACCTGCGAAACGAACCCGCACCAGGCGCGGAGGTCAGTGGGCAAGGCAGGCGAAGGTATCAAAAATCAGGGAAGAGGTAGTATTCAACCTGTCGTCGCGCACATTATCCCAAGAGGAGAATGAAGTCCTAAACTTAGGTCTATCATATGTGCCAACCCATCACACTAACGCCTTTCAATATAAAGTCGATCTTTTTAAGTTTGACAGACGTCTTAAACTCAGAGAACACTTTGGAGATAACCCCTTGGCTGTAAATACTCAAGCACAGGCTGTACGAAGGAAATCCACCTTCACACCCGTTTCGGGGAACAGAAACATCAAATGTTTTACAGACTATATGGATCGTGTCATTGACAGTAACCAGCAACATCGGCTGACTTCCAATAACAATCTTACTCCATCCCAACGCAAGGCATTAACAGATTTGGGACAATATACAGATATCATTATCCGTCCATCGGACAAAGGTGGTGGAGTGGTGGTCCAAAATCTACAAGATTACATCTCTGAAATTAACCGCCAGTTAGCGGATCAACAAGTGTACCTCAAACTTGATAATGACCCCACCACGACCTATAAAAAAGAATTGGATGATGTGTTGGAGGAAGCTGTGAGAGAGCAACTCATCACCACGACAGTGAGGGATGCATTGTGCAAGGAATACCCCAGAATACCTGCTTTATACACAATTCCTAAAATGCACAAGAATCCTCTTCATCCGCCGGGCAGGCCCATAATCGCCGCACGAGATTCCCTATACTACGATGTCTCCAAGTATCTGGATCACTTCTTGCAGCCTCTCATCCAATCACACCCAAGATTCTTAAAAGACACTACTACGTTCCTCAAAAAACTGGAGCTTTGGTCGGCTACAGACAAAAAATCTCTGATGTGCACCATCGATGTTGCCAGCCTGTACACCAGCATTCCGCAGGCAGCTGGTGTACAGGCCACTGCAAGATTTCTCTCCAATAACATCCAATACAATGGCCCTGATTTAACTTTGTTTATGCATCTACTTGAACTTACCCTAACCTGCAACTATTTCTTATTTAATGGCGAAATGTATGTGCAACGCTCAGGGTGCGCAATGGGGTCTTGCGTAGCCCCGAGCTTCGCAAATATATACATGTTTGAAATTGAGCAAGAATTTTTCTTCACCAATGAGACGATCGCATCACACATATCAGGATATACAAGGTATATCGATGATATTTTTCTATTGTGGACCGGGCCTCAACAAACCTTTGAAGATCTCATCCACACAATCAATTCTATGGCATGTCCCATCAAATTAACATTTGAATGCAGTTTTTCTACTGTGCATTATTTGGATGTCACCATTTGTCAAAATGAAACCGGCCAGCTATCGAGTACTATGTATTACAAACCTACCGACAGAAATACCTGCCTGCAGGGCCGAAGTCATCACCCTGAACCACTTAAAAAATCCCTTCCTTTCTCCCAATTCTTGCAGGTAAGGAGGATCTGCAGTGACCAATCTGATGCCATTAAACAAATGGACACTATGCTTTTGAAATTTCTACAAAGAGGATATCATCGCAAGCCATTACAAGCTGCCAAACAAAGAGCTCTACAAATGTCCAGAGAAGATGCTCTAACTATTAAAAAACCAAACTTGGAACAAAACAACATCGTTTGGACGCAAGAATATACGACGGCGAGTACTACACTGATGCGCAAAGCGAAAGCTATATGGCCGATCATCACAGAGGACCAATCCATTCCAGCTTTTAAAGGTACTAAAATACTGCCTTCCTTTCGTAGAAGTCGCAATATAAGAGACATAGTAGTCCACAATGATGTCACTGAGATGAGCCAAAAGAAACCCAGCCATTTCTTAACCCGCAAGCCAGGAAATTACAGATGTACGGGCTGCACAACCTGCAGCACAATGGAGATTGGTGACAGATTCAGTCACCCACGGACAGGTAAATCTTACCTCATTAAATTTCCTTTAACTTGCTCCAGCCGGTACGTTGTTTACCAAATTAAATGCCCGTGTGGCATGTTATACATCGGCAAGACTACGAGACAAATTAAAGAGAGACTAGCGCTACACAGATCACATATCAAAGCAGCTATTGAGGGCAAATCGGCCGATCAGCCTGTAGCACGTCATTGGAGGGATGCCCACCACAGTATCACTAATATTAAAATGAAGATGATTGATCACATTCCAGCAAGCAAAAGAGGTGGTGACAGAGGAAGAATACTTCTACAGAGAGAAGCCTATTGGATACATACGTTACAAACCATGCACCCTAAAGGCCTCAATGAAATACTCTCTTATTCAGCATTTCTATAAACCCCCAGTAACTGTATCTCCACAGTTCATCCCTCTGCTGCCCATTGATTGTTACTTTCAGGACATATACCAGCTATCTAGGTCGCACGCACAGGAGCGATCCCTACGGGTGTTTCCTTCAGCACATTACTGTCAGCATATACCCCTGAATTCATGGTGTGCAATTGTTCTCTTATTAATTGTTCTCGTTTACAGGTTAAATCAGCCGTCTCTTCAACTGGTCATCTATTGCATCGACCTGATAGCTGGCCCCCAATGTTATTATACTTGGCATTCCATTCCATCATATTTTGCTTGTCCCGTACCATTTCCGTGTGTTGCCTACACATTCATTTTCATGCTTATGTTTATTCACTTTATTATCTCATTCACAGAGGCTCTCCAACCTAGCTGTGCCACTCATCCGTCAGGAATACCGGCCGTCAGCGCTGCAGGTGACAGGTCACACAGCGCTCTCTATTTACAAGCCGGGCAGCACGGACTGTATCACAGGTATACAAATTACGGCGCTATGGTTACCAGAGGCCTCGTCACTAACCGCGCCCCCCGGGGTGGGACCTGATCGTCTCTGCAGTCGCACTCAGATGACGTCACCGGACTCCGAACGGGAGGCGAGGCTGGTGGAGGGTGCACCTTACTGTAAGTCTTTTGTCTGCTATATATGTTCTGTATTCACTTGTGGTTTTTAGGTCTTGATAAAAGGACATTGGTCCTGAAACGTTGGCTATAAGACTATTGTCTGTCAATTCATTTGTAATTTCCGAGTGACATCCATCTCTGCACGTATTCTTTCACTACCAGGATGAGCACCGGAGCAGTTGTTCTTTAAAGCGGAGTGCCGGACATTTCTTGCTCTATATATATATATATATATATATATATATACTAGGTGATTCATCGCGCCCTACGGGCGCTCTTCACACCGTCGTAAGGGGCTGCGCCCCCTTAATTTGTGAACGTTTGTATATGAGAAATATGGTTAGAATTGTATGAAAGATGCCCTGTATTGCAACTTAGGTGTCCGCGAATCGCGGGAGGGGGGGTCGCGGAGGGTGCCGCAAATTGCAGGAGGGGGGGTCGCGGGGGGTGCCGCGAATTGCAGGAGGGGGGGTTGTGGGGGGGTGGATGCTGCGAATCGCAGGAGGGGAGGGATTGCAGAGAATCGCGGGAGGGGGGTCGCGGGGTGGGTTGCCGCAAATCGCGGGAGGGGGGTTACGGGGGCGGGGGTTGCGGCGAATCATGGTAGGGGGGGTCGCGGGGGGTGTGCCGTGAATCACGGGAGGGGGGTCACGGGGTGGGGTGCCGAGAATCGCGGGGGTGTGTGTGTGTGCCGTGAATCGCGGGAGTGGGGGTTGCGGGGGGGGGGTGGGGTTGGGGGGGTGTGACGCGAATCGCCACAAGAAAAAATCAACACAGAAAGGTCAACACATGTAAATGTTGACATAAGTGTGGCACTTCATTGGTGTCCATGTCGACACATGAGAATGAATATGAAAACATTCAAAAAATGAAAAAAAAACTTCAAAAACTCATGTCAACCTTTTTCATTGTCGACCATAGCCATGTCAGTGTTTTCCATGTGCAATTTAATTCTGGAGCTGCCGCGAATCGCGGGGGGGTGCCGCGAATTGCGGGAGGGGGGGTCGCGGGGGTGGGTGCCGCGAATCGCGGGAGGGGGGGTTACGGGGCGGGGGTTGCGGCGAATCATGGGAGGGGGGGTCGTGGGGGTGTGCCGTGAATCACGGGAGGGGGGGTCACGGGGTGGGGTGCCGAGAATCGCGGGGGAGGTGTGTGTGTGCCGTGAATCGCGGGAGTGGGGGTTGTGGGGGGGGGGGGGTGGTGGGGGGGTGTGACGCAAATCGCCACAAGAAAAAATCAACACAGAAAGGTCAACACATGTAAATGTTGACATAAGTGTGGCACTTCATTGGTGTCCATGTCGACACATGAGAATGAATATGAAAATATTCAAAAAATGAAAATAAAAACTTCAAAAACTCATGTCAACCTTTTTCATTGTCGACCATAGCCATGTCAGTGTTTTCCATGTGCAATTTAATTCTGGAGCTGCCGCGAATCACGGGGGGTGCCGCGAATTGCGGGAGGGGGGGGGTCGCGGGGTTGGGTGCCGCGAATCGCGGGAGGGCGGGGTTCACAGGGGTTCCGGTGGGGGGTTGCCGCGAATTGCGGGAGGTCACGGGGGGTGCCGCGAATCGCGGGAGGGGGGGTTGCGGGGGGGTGTGACGCGAATCGCCACAATAAAAAATCAACACAGAAAGGTCAACACATGTAAATGTTGACATAAGTGTGCCACTTCATTGGTGTCAATGTCGACACATGAGAATGAATATGAAAAAATTAAAAAAATTAAAAATAAATCTTCAAAAACTCATGTCAACCTTTTTCATTGTCGACCATAGCCATGTCAGTGTTTTGCATGTGCCATTTAAGCCTGGGGCTGCTGCGAATTGCGGGGGGGGGGGGGTGCCGCGAATCGCGGGAGGGGGGTCGCAGGGGGGGTGCCGCCAATCGTGCAAGGGGGGGTCGCGGGGGGGTTCTTTTTGCCGCGAATCACGGGAGGGAGGTCGCGGGGGGGGTGTTTTTTCCGCGAATCGGGGGGGGGGGGGGTCACGGGGGAGGGTTTGCCGCGATTCGCGGGGGGGGGGGTCGCGGGGTGGTGGTTATGCCGCGAATTGCGGGAGGGGTCGTGGGGGGGTTCTTTTTGCAGCGAATCGCGGGAGGGGGGGTCGCGGGGGTGTTTTTGCTGCGAATCGCGGTAGGGGGGGTCGCGGGGGAGCGGGTGTTTTTGCCGCAAATCGCGGGAGGGGGGCGCTCACCTGGTGGCTGTGGAGTAGCAGTGCTGGGCAACATGGGAAGGCAGTGGGTGTCTGGCACTGTCTGTGGGCTCACTGGGCTGGTTCTCTGTCACATACCTCCCAACATGACCCTCTCCAGGAGGGACACAATGCTCTGTTTCTAGACTGCCCCTTAATGTATGATTGCCATCACCTGTTTTAAACAGGTTAATTTCTCAGAAAGGTGTTCAGCACAGATGAAGGCAATCACACATTAAGAGGAAAGTCCAGGAACAGAGCGTTATAGACACAGACACCCACTTTGAGTGACAGATGTAGCCAAATATATAGGAGATATATATATATATATATATATATATATATATATATTCATTCAGGGGCAGATGTATTAAACATTAAACTTGGTACAGTGGAAGGTGATAATGCACCAGCCAATCATCTGTGTTTGAAAAATTACAGTTAGAACTTAGGAGTTGATTGGCTGGTGTGTTATCACCTTCCACTTCATCACTTTACCAGGCTTATTAGTTATTAAAAATAATTATTAAAGAATCGTAACAAGTGATTTGACTGTAATTTAATATAGTAGCTTTTGCCTAATCCCAGTTACAAGTAAGTACATTTTGTGATATGATGGCCCTTTATGCATAAGCTATGTCTGTAGTTATTACCTGATATGCAAGTTTAGCCCCACCCAGGAGGAGATAGTGTATATTAAGCCTTGGAGAAAGTGAAAGTGGAAATGTTGCCCAAATCAACCAATCCGTTTCTGTCAATTATACCCCTTTTAGATCCCGGGATTTTTCACGTGTACGCGCATAATCCCAGGACTAGAGTATGTCTGAATGGCTCTACCCGGGATTTAAGTTGACTAAAATCCCGGGTTCTGCGCACCTGCAATGGAACCGGGATTTTTAAAAACCTGGGATTGTACTTGGTTTAATGTCTGAAAAGGGGAAATTCAATCTTGCACTTTATGACGGCAGGATCTCACTTAAGTGTTCACTACCCCATACGGTAGAGAGCACTTTTGGGGGTACTTATGTATTAGCCGGGCGCCCAGCTACGCTACGCTGACAATGTAGCTTTGGCTATGTTGTCATCGTAGCCTTTGCCGGGCGCCCAGCTAATACTTGTGGTGTATTGGTATTCTCAATACACCACTACGCAAACTATGTAATGGGCGCCGTGCTAATACATAAGTACCCTTTTGGGTGAACATGAGGCTAAATGGGATGGCAATTGGCTTCCCCTTATGAGTCACATAATTTCTGAGTGTCTGAGACTCACTTTCATTTCTCTCTTCTGCTACCAGCTATGGCGTCTGCTGATCTGAGACGGGAGCTGGACTGTTCCATCTGCCTGAACATTTATACAGATCCTGTCACCCTGAGATGTGGACACGACTTCTGCCGGGCCTGTATTGATCGTGTGTTGGATACACAGGAGGGGACTACAGTATTTACCTGTCCAGAATGCAGAGCAGAGTATCTGGATCGTCCTGCACTAGAGATAAACAGAAAGCTCTGCAATATAGCAGAACGTGTACGCTCTATTCCAGAGGAGGGAACTGGGATGTTCTGCACTTATTGTGTCCACTCTCAAGTACCTGCTCTTAAAACTTGTCTGAAGTGTGAAGCTTCTCTCTGTGATATACATTGGAGGACACACAACAAGTCAGCAGAACATGTCTTGGTTGATCCCACCACTTCCTTGGAGAAAAGAACATGTTCCCTCCATAAAGAGATCTTGAAGTATTTCTGCACTGAGGACAATGTCTGTATCTGTGTGTCCTGCAGTTTGGCCGGAGAGCATCGGGGGCACGTGGTGGAGATGCTGGGTGAGGCCTCTGAGAAGAAGAAGGAGAAACTGAGAAATGTTCTGCAGAAACTGACCAGAAATAGAGACGAGATTGAGAAAAGTATCCAGAGTCTGCAGAAACAGACCAGAAAAAGAAAAGGGACTGATCTGAGTATCCAGAGTCTGCAGAAACGCAGGAGAAAAAATCCGAAAAAAGCAGCTGGTTTACCAGAGACAGTCACTTCTCTCGTTGGAGACCTCAGGAGACAGCTGGAGGTCCTAGAGAAGAGAGTGCTGAATGAGATCTCTAGGCAGGAAGAGAGTGTTTCACTCTCAGTCTCCGATCTGATTCAGCAGCTGGAAATGAAGAAGGATGAGATTGCCGGGAAGATGTGTCAGATTGAGGAGCTGGGTAACATGTCTGATCCAATGACTGTCTTACAGGAACCAGACACAGGTGACTTGTCTGATACAGAGGAGCCATGTTCCATGACTGATCCAATGACTACTGGCCAAAAACAGGTGGAGGAAGACAGGGGCACTAAGAAGGAGGAGGGAGATACTGAGAAGTTGAATAGAGAGGTGGGTGAAAGACTTAAGGAGGATGCCGATAAAGTAGGAGATTTGTATGTGGGTTTTATATCAATGAAATTAGAAATATTATCTGATATAATAACAGGAATAAATGTATGCTTCGATGTGCAGGCACCAGCAGACATATCACTGGATGCAAACACAGCGGGTAATGATATACTTATCTCTGAAGACACGAAAACTGTATTCACGTCTTCAGAGAGATTCCAGGATTATCCTCAGGTGTTAAGCACCAGGGGATTCTCCTCAGGGCGACATTACTGGGATGTGATTATCAGTAACGCAGCCACCTGGCGTGTGGGGATGTGTTATCCCAGTATAGACAGGAGAGGGGATCAGTCACAAATTGGATGTAATAACAAGTCTTGGTGCTTGAATAGGACTCGGGATAATAGGGATTCAGTGATACATGACAGTAAGAAGATCACATTACCTGATAGTCTTCAATATGAAATAGTGAGGATTTATCTGGATTATGAGGCAGGACAACTGTCCTTTTATTCTATGTCCTTTAATTCTGTGTGTGACCTGACCAGACACTTACACACCTACACTGCCACCTTCACTGAGCCCCTTCATGCTGTATGGGAAGAGGGTTCTGTACATGTATGTGTGGATAGCCTGGGTCAGTCAGGGAGAGGAATCTGATTGGTGGGACATTAGTACACAGAATGATACAGAAGTTCAGTATAAATGTATATACAGACAGTGAGTTAGGTGCAGGGAATTGGTGTATAATTGTGTGGGCACTGCAAGTTGTGTATTCAGTGTTACAGTAGTTGTGTGTCATGTCTAACGTTATCTGTTGTTCTATTTCTGACAGGGCAAATATGTATCAGTCATAGTCATGTGTATCAAACAGCGTAATATTTCTATGTAGCTGGAAAGTTATGAGTATTCTTCAGTTAATAAATGAGTGTACTTCAGTTATTTATTAGTGATGTAACTAATAAAGGTTCCGGAATGTTTCTGGTGTCTTGCATTATTGTCTCAGTAGCTGTTGTGGTGCGACAGTCCTGGTTTTTCTGTATGAAGACATAAAACATCTCTATGGTAAAGCGGTCACCTAGAGAAGGATCGGCATGTGTTGTGGGCACAGGACCGAGGAACCAATGACATGCTGGTAATGGGTGTGGCTCAAAGGGTCTACAGTATCTAGGTCAACAGTCAAATTACTGTCGACATATTGACTTTCGACCTTTAAACAGTGTCCCCTGGTAACAGACTGAAATGAAGTGAGACTGGACTGGATTATATAGGCTGCATTGGAATGGGACCATCCTTCCTGCCATGTGCCTGCATCGCGGGGTGGGTGGGGTATCATTGTCTATGTGCAGGCCGTTAACGATATTGAGCATACACCCATGGGTCTTCAACCTATGGCCCTCCAGATGTTGTGAAACTACATGTTCCAACATGCATTGCCACATTTGTTCCTACAACAGCATGCCAAAACGGTCAGGGCATGCTGGGAAATGTAGTTTCACAACATCTGGAGGGCCACAGGTTGAAGACCTGTGCATAGACTATATTATAAACTATATAGTTCAGAAGGACCAACATGAGTGACTATGATTTATTTAGTGTTTACGGGGCTTATGGGCCTGATTCATGTTTCTTAGCAACCAGGCAAACCCATGCGTCACTGCAGGTGAGGAAGGTGTGTTGTGCAGAGAGACAAAGCTGTCTAACATTTGTGGGCTGCATGCAAAACCAGACAGTATTTACCCTGCACAGAACACATATAAATGTACTTGCTCCCCCTGCAGGGCAGTATGGTTTCTTCCAGACAGTTACATTATGTTTTTGCTTTACTTATACCCCTTTCACATCGCACCTCAGACCTGGTTAATTACTGGGTTTATGACAGGGCAAAGCTTATAACCCAGGTCGATCAACCCGGCAATTCGACCCGGGTTAAAAGAAAGGTTAATGTTGGGTCACTCATTTTATAATGGGAGAGCGTGTGAAAGCATCAGACACGGGTCTGTTCAGGGTCGGACCAGGGACCAAGATCCCAGGTCTGACCCAGCATTGCCGTCTGAAAGGGGTAATCTTGGTCAGGTTTATGGGTTTACACACTACGTCCAGGTAACCTCATCGGGTAAGTCCCTAACATTTTAGACCTTCATAGACTTGTCTGATCGGCGGTGTTTGACATCCAATCCTGTTCGCATTTGATTGGTGTCGGAGATCGTATATGGTGCACATACAATCTCCATTTGGCACCCTATCACTGCAGTGGGGAACGGGATCGCATACAATAAATCATATACAGAAGGACCGCACATGATATAGCATATGTGTCCCTACCACCTAGGACAGGGGTTGCCGGACTTTTGTAACCCGGGATCTACTTTTTGAACACTTTCTTACCGGTGATCTACCGGCATTTCCCCATGTGCAAAAAATATTCCCTTCCCAGTGCAATATGCCCCTTACACATTATGCCACACAGAATATGCCAAAATTCGCATTAGGACACAGGTTTTGAGCCATAATGTAACATTACAACACAAGGAATGAGTCAAAATTCACATTCTGACACGTAGAATGTGCCGAAATTCACAATCTGACACAGGGAACGAGGGTGAAATTCACATTCTGACACAGGAAATGTACCCGAAATTCACAATCTGACATGTGGCATGAGCTGAAATTTACATGCTGATACAGGGAATGTGCCCCAAATTCACATTCTGACACAGGGAATGTGCTGAAATGTGCCCTTCAATAACCTGTGTACTAAACATGGCTAAAACTGAACTTCTAATCTTCCATCCCCCGAACATCCCCTCTTCTCCCACTATCTCCATCAGCATTGGTGAAACCGAGATCACGTCCACCGACCAAACGCGCTGCCTCGGTGTCATCATTGACTCCTCCCTCTCTTTCACCCCCCACATTCGTGCTCTCTCACAGTCTTGCCGCTTTCACCTACGCAACATATCACGCATCAGACCATTCCTCTCCACTGACGCGACCAAAATTCTCATTCACTCTCTTGTCATCTCCCGCCTTGACTACTGCAACATCCTTCTCTCTGGGCTACCTCTCACCCGCCTCGCACCTCTCCAATCCATTCTTAACGCTGCTGCTAGGCTCATCTTCCTCTCCCGCCGCTCTACCTCCGCCTCCCCCCTCTGTTTATCTCTTCACTGGCTCCCCATTCCTTTCCGAGTTCTCTTTAAACTCCTCACCACCACCTACAAGGCTCTCTCCTCCTCCACAGCTCCCTACCTCTCTTCACTGATCTCTATCCACACTCCCTCCCGTCCTCTTCGCTCCATCGCTGACCGCCGACTGACCTCTCACCTAATCACCTCCTCCCACTCCCGTGTCCAAGATTTCTCTCGCGCTGCCCCCCTGCACTGGAACAACCTCCCGCCACCCATCAGGCTATCTGATTCCCTTACCTCCTTCAAGCGCTCCCTCAAAACCCACTTTTTTCGACTAGCCTATCCCTCCTCCTAACCTCTTTTGATCCTCCTATCCTGCCTCCGTTCCTACTTATCCTATTGTATTTCGTTCGTCCACCCACCTATTTTTAGTATGTTAACTCTTATGAGCAGGGCCCTCCTTCCTCACGTACTCACCCTACCTCATTACCTCACCTGTGCTCCTGTCCTGTTCTTCCCTTCCTCTACTTCATCTTCGGTCTCCTTGACTATTTTGACACCTACTTCTAAACTGATGCTGATTTTAGTTCTACCAGCTATACCCCTATTTATACTGTATCTTTCGCCACACCCTGTACGTCACCTTGTAATTTGTTTTTTTGTTTGCTATGTACGGCGCTGCGGACACTTTGTGGCGCCTTATAAATAAACGTACTACTACTACTACTACTACCTGTGAGGGCACCCGAGTGCCAGACCGCTGGTATTATATATATATATATATATATACAAACACAGGGACTCAACACTCACCATAATGAACTAACTCACCTTAGTATACAATTAATCAAATAAATAATGGGCCTTTAGATCATGAATTGATCAATGCATTTAAGCTTGCAGCCCATCGCCAAGGGACCCCATTTCACTGCAAGTCCTACACTAACAATTGTCTCTCAAGAGCCTGGCAACTGCTGACACATCATAGCTAAAGTGGACATGTGTTTTTTCCTGGTTTAAAGCTCAACTGCCAAGTACCTTATGGCTTTTAAAGATGAGGCAGTCACCTAACACAACACCTGACTTAGATTTAAAGGGGCAGCTGTCACAGGTTACAGATAAATTAGCTCATCTGGGGTGTAAGAGAAAGCTATGATCACAGTATGTATATATGTATGTATGTATGTATATATATATATATATATATATATATCTCTTATATATTTAGCCAGATCTGTCAGTCAAGCAGTGTGGCAAACGGTGGGCGGGGTTTCACGGGTGATTGACAGGCCCATCCACCGTCAGCCACACTGCAAAAGCAAGGCACCTCTGTCCTACTGTTCTCCACAAGCACACACCCCTCCTCGCACACCACTCCCCATGCCTGCCCACTAACTCCATCCACGCCTGCTCACCACCCACAACCCCTCCCCTAACACACTCATCCCCTGCCCGCCCATAAGGCATCTACACACCGCGCGCCCAGCCCCCCCCCTCATATACGCGCGGCGTCCCACCGCCCCACCGGACATTTCACCCGCCCCCCTTCTGCCTCACACCTGCAGCCAGAGGCGCTCCGGGCGCAGTTGGGGCGAAGGGCGCCGCCCCCCCTCCGCACATGAGGTGAAGTCCTGCTGCCCTGCAATACTTCATTTCACACACGCAGGGCAGCATGCGCCGGCGGCTGCCCTGCCCGGCGGCTGCCCTGCTCACCTGGTCCCGGCCTGCCGCCGCGACGTGATGGGGTGACGTCACGTGACTCACTGCTCGCCTCCAGTCCCTAATCAAGCTGCTCCTGCTGGCTCCCGGCCAGCGCTGAGCAGCAGTAATAAGGAAGAAGACTCCTCCCTGCCTCTACAGAGAATATCTGTGCTATGCTCCTTAAGGTAGACTTTTTCTGTTTTTTTTTTTAAATAAAGAATTAAGGGAATTATCATGGGGTCTGGGGTTTTGGTGGGGTGGGGTGGGGTGGGGGCGGGGGGGGGGGGGATCTCTCTGGTTTCTGCTGCCACCCTGCTCTTCTCAAGGTGGATTTTAGTTTTTTACTAAAGTGGGAATAATCATGGGGTTTGGGGGATTTATGGGGGGGTGAATCTCTCTTATTTGTGTCTTATATAGCGCAGCAGATTCCGTTACAGCGTCTTATATAGCGCAGCAGATTCTGTTACAGTGTCTTATATAGCGCAGCAGATTCCGTTACAGTGTCTTATATAGCGCAGCAGATTCCGTTACAGCGTCTTATATAGCGCAGCAGATTCCGTTACAGCGTCTTATATAGCGCAGCAGATTCTGTTACAGCGTCCTATATAGCGCAGCAGATTCCGTTACAGCGTCCTATATAGCGCAGCAGATTCCGTTACAGCGTCTTATATAGCGCAGCAGATTCCGTTACAGTGTCTTATATAGCGCAGCAGATACCGTTACACAGTGTCTTATATAGAGCAGCAGATTCCGTTACAGTGTATTATATAGCGCAGCAGATTCCGTCAGTGTCTTACATAGCGCAGCAGATTCCGTTACAGTGTCGACAGCGTCTTATATAGCGCAGCAGATTCCGTTACAGCGTCTTATATAGCGCAGCAGATTCCGTTACAGCGTCTTATATAGCGCAGCAGATTCCGTTACAGCGTCTTATATAGCGCAGCAGATTCCGTTACAGCGTCTTATATAGCGCAGCAGATTCCGTTACAGCGTCCTATATAGCGCAGCAGATTCCGTTACAGCGTCCTACATAGCGCAGCAGATTCCGTTACAGCGTCTTATCTAGCGCAGCAGATTCCGTTACAGCGTCTTATATAGCGCAGCAGATTCCGTTACAGCGTCTTATATAGCGCGGCAGATTCCGTTACAGCGTCTTATATAGCGCGGCAGATTCCGTTACAGCGTCTTATATAGCGCGGCAGATTCCGTTGCAGCGTCTTATATAGCGCAGCAGATTCCGTTACAGCGTCTTATATAGCGCAGCAGATTCCGTTACAGCGTCTTATATAGCGCAGCAGATTCCGTTACAGCGTCTTATATAGCGCAGCAGATTCCGTTACAGCATCCTATATAGCGCAGCAGATCACATATATTTCTACTTCTGATGGGGCGAAGCCCCTCACAACGGTGTGAAGAGCGCCCGGAGGGTGCAATGAATCACCTAGTATATATATATATATGTATATATCGGTACTTATGTAGTATCTGGATATAAACCTGTGGCGAGCGTAGCGAGCCACCGAGCCCGAAGCGTTGCGAGGGGACGCGGATTCGTTTAAAAGTATTCCGCATCCCCACGCGGGGCTCGCCACGCTTCAGGCTCGGTGGCTTGCTACGCTCGCCACAGGTTTATATCCAACTCCATGCGTAGTTGGATAGTGGGGAAATGAAAAGGACCCTTTTTCCCATAGAATCCTATGTTAAAATGGACTCAGTCCATTTTAACATTGAATCCTATGGAAAAATCGGGTCCATCGCATCGCATGCGATTTGGTCGCATGCGATGAGATGCGATGGACACGATTTTTTAATTGGGCGTCCAGATACTACATAAGTACCTATATATCATATATTTAGCCGGATCTCATCCCCTGTGTATATAACGTTCCCGCCCAGCGCGCTGCACAAACCCGCCCCCCCCTAGGGAAAAGACACTCATCCCCTGTGTGTATAACGTTCCCGCTCAGTGTTCTACACAAACCCGCCCCCCCCAGGGAAAAGACCAGTGTGATACACACCACCACCCCCTTGACATCACCTCCCCCGCCCAGCCAGGGCTACAGTACATGCCCACCATTACTCCACAGCCACCAGGTGACACACACACCCCCCTCCCGAGATTCACTGACCCCTGCGACACCCCCTCCCGAGATTCGCGCCCCCCCCTGTGATTCACGGCACTCCCCCACGCCCTCCCCCCTCTCACGATTTGAGACCCCTCCGCAACCCCCCCTTCCCACAATTCACGCCCCCCGCACCCCCTCCCTTGATTCACGGCATCCCCGTGCCCCCCCTCCCGCGATTCACGGCACCCCCTCCCGCGTTTCACGGACCCCCGCAACCCCCCCCCTCCCTCGATTCACGGACCTCCCACAATTTGTGGACCCCCCTTCCCGTGATTCACGCGCCCCCCCAACCTCTTGTGATTTGCGGACCTCCCCCCCTACGATTCCCGGACCCCTGCGCCCCCCTCCCACAATTTGTGGACCCAGCCGGCCCCCTTCCCGCAATCCTCCCCCCAGCGGACCCCCGCAACCCCGCTCCCGCATTTCACGGACCCCCGTGCGAATGGGGGATCCTGTACCGGCACAAGAAGGTGCTGACCCTAGGTGGGAAATCCTGCCCTGGCTGCCGCTCTGCAGGTTCCCCCACTGGCAGAAGCCAGAAGTATCCCCATGGTCCTCTGCACCAGCGCCACAACTTTTATCAATGTCTTGCCCACATACCACTATTATACAGCCTCCTGCTCTCATGCACCCAGTGCAGAGACAGTATTATACATAATGTAAAAATATCAGACAAATTACCCACAAACTTACACTTTTAAATAAAACCCCATTCCCTGGGGCAGTATATCGTGTCTTAAACCCCCTCCCCCCAAAAAAATAAAAACCAGCAATGTTACTTTTTTTTCTTTTTATAGAAAATATAAGGGCCATAAAACAACAGTACATTCAGCTGGGATCAATAGTTGTTCCTCTCTTGCCACCCCACCCTCCCCCCTAACCCCCACCATACTAGGCATATTACAAAAAAAGCGCCTTTAAAAAAATCCTCAATCACTTTTGTGTAGAGTCGACTGATATACCCTTTGCCGCTCTGCCTTCAGCCACCACCGCCGCCACTTTGACTTCCAGCTTCCGTGTCCGCCACTCTGACATCCTGCTGCAGAGCTTTCCGCCCGGCCTGATGAAAGCTCCTTGTTCCTGCTGATGTACTGCACTGGTGCTCGGTGACGTCACCCGTGCATCCGGGCACCAGCGCAATGCACTACTGGGAACGCAGAAGCCAGAAGAGGCTTCAGAAGAAATTTGAAACTTCTGGGAGCTTCACACATTAGAAGATGATCGCGATCTACCGGCGGAAGGTCCGCGATCGACCGGTAGATCGCGATCGACCTTTTGGCCACCTCTGACCTAGGAGAAGTCCCATAGTGTATGGGGGCCTTAAGGATTCAGGTCTAGGTTGTGGTATTTCCCAAAAAACAGCTCAGAGAAACCACTCCAAGGCATCGCACTAGTAGACCTAGTGAAGTGGTAAAGTGTGTTGGATGGATCAGAGCAGCTACTGCAGGTGTCAGGAGTGTTGGATGGATCAGAGCAGCTACTGCAGGTGTCAGGAGTGTTGGATGGATCAGAGCAGCTACTGCAGGTGTCAGGAGTGTTGGATGGATCAGAGCAGCTACTGCAGGTGTCAGGAGTGTTGGATGGATCAGAGCAGCTACTGCAGGTGTCAGGAGTGTTGGATGGATCAGAGCAGCTACTGCAGGTGTCAGGAGTGTTGGATGGATCAGAGCAGCTACTGCAGGTGTCAGGAGTATTGGATGGATCAGAGCAGCTACTGCAGGTGTCAGGAGTGTTGGATGGATCAGAGCAGCTACTGCAGGTGTCAGGAGTGTTGGATGGATCAGAGCAGCTACTGCAGGTGTCAGGAGTGTTGGATAGATGAGAGCAGCTACTGCAGGTGTCAGGAGTGTTGGATGGATTAGAGCAGCTACTGCAGGTGTCAGGAGTGTTGGGTGGATAAGAGCAGCTACTGTGTTGTGTTTCCCCAAAAATAAGCCCTACCCTTGATTTTGGACACTGGTCCAAATAAGCCCTACACCGAAAATAAGCCCTATCAAAATTTCCCTTAGCCGAGTGCGTGCACTAACTTTTATGACCCCATCTCCACCCCGCTATCCCCCTTCACCGCCGCCTTGCTTGTACAGTACTGTACTGTACCGTAGAAGCCGTTGAAGCTACTGGTCCCAGGGATGCACTGTGCCCTGGGCATCATGTCACCACGCACATCATGCGGCTTCTGTACACGGCGGGAGAAGTGGCGCAGGCGAAAAACAAGAAGAACTGGAAAGTGCTGTACCCGTAGGTGAGGAGCAGGACTGGGGGCATGGTTGTGGAAAAGGAGGACTGAGAAAGCAGGACGGGGGGCATGATGTGGATAAAACAAGGAGGGCCAATGTTAACTAAAATAAGCCCTACCCCGAGAATAAGCCCTATAGTGTTTTTTGTTGAAAAAAAAAAAATATAAGACAGTGTCTTATTATCAGGGAAACACGGTACTGCAGGTGTCAGGAGTGTTGGATGGAACAGAGCAGCTACTGCAGGTGTCAGGAGTGTTGGATGGATCAGAGCAGCTACTGCAGGTGTCAGGAGTGTTGGATGGATCAGAGCAGCTACTGCAGGTGTCAGGAGTGTAGAGCAAGTTAACCCCTGCGGCGAACGTGAAAAAAAATTGTAAAAAATTAATTAAATATATATTCATGTAAGATTACTTTCCAGTTCACCTTAAAAAGATGTCGAATGCAAAACGGTGCATCATGGCGAAAATCATGCTGAAAGCAGTTCTCCATCCTAGCATTGAATACACTCTCGGCAAATCCCAGTGAAAACCCCATTGAAATACACCAGCGATTTGCAGCGAGCATGAAACGGAGAACTGTCCGGCATTCACTGTTCGCTTTCGGCGAACAGTGAACATTGAATAGGGTAAATCAGATTTTCAGTGAAAAAGATTCACCGCAAGGAGTGAAAACAGCTGGGGAAAAAAACGGTGAGCCAAATCAGATTAAGGGACTCCCAGGAACCTGTGGGGGAAGTTCAAGAAAAATTAGGTTCGGCATGCCCTTCAGACAAGTTGGACTAGTGTATGGGGGCCTTTACACATTAAATGCAAGATATCAGAAAAGTTTTGGAACCTTTATTAACTACATTACTAACAAATAACTGAAGAATACTCATTGGGATTTACAGTTACATAGAAATATTACGCTGTTTGATACAAATGACTGATACATATTTGCCCTGTCAGGAATAGAACAACAGATAACATTGGACATGACACACAGCTGCTGGAACACTGAATACACAACTTGCAGTGCCCACACAATTATACACCAATTCCCTGCACCAGACTCACTGTCTGTATATACATATATACTTCTGTATCCGCTGCTTCATTCTGTGCACTAATGTCCCACCAATCAGATTCCTCTTCCTGACTACCCCAGGCTATCCACACATATCTGTACAGAATCCCCTTCCCATACACCTAATGCAGCATGTAGGGGCTCAGTGAAGGTGGCAGTGTAGGTGTGTAAGTGTCTGATCATGTCACTCACAGAATAAAAGGACAGCTGTCCTGCCTCATAATCCAGATACACCCTCACTCTAGCATAGGGAATACTGGAAGGTAATGGGATTGCATCACCATCATGTTTCACTGAATACTCATCATAAGTCCTATCCAAGCACCAAGACTTGTTAGTACATCCAATTTGTGCCTGATCCCCTCTCCTGTCTGCACTGGGATAACACATCCCCACAATCCGGCCTTCTGACTTATGGATATCCACATCCCAGTAATGTCGCCCTGAGGAGAATCTACTGGTGCCCAACACCTGAGGCACATCCTGGAATCTCTCTGGTGTCTCTGGCTGACTATGTTCTATCGAAGATGAGGATACAGTTTTCATGTCACCTGATATAAGTATATAATCACCCGCTGTGTTTACATCCAGTGATATGTCTGCTGGTGTCTGCACATAGAAACATACATTTATTCCTGTTATTATATCAGATAATGTTTGTAATTTCACTGATACGAGACCCACATCCAGATCTCCTACTTTATGGACATGCTCATTATTTTTCTGACTCTCCTCTCTATTCTCCTTCTCAGTGATCTCCTTCCCCTCCTCATTCTGCTGAGTATCCCCCTCCTTCTCCTCTTCATTACTCCCCTCTTCACTATCCTGTTTTTGGTCAATAGCCATTGGATCAGTCATGAAACATGGCTCCTCTGTATTATACAAGTCACCAGTGTCTGGTTCCTGTAAGACAGTCATTGGATCAGACATGTTACACAGCTTCTCAATCTGACACATCTTCCCGGCAAGCTCATCCTTCTTCTTTTCCAGCTGCTGAATCAGATCGGAGACTGAGAGTGAAACACTCTCTTCCTGCCTAGAGATCTCATTCAGCACTCTCTTCTCTAGGTCCTCCAGCTGTCTCCTGATGTCTCTAAACAGGGCAGTGACTGTCTCTGTTAAACCAGCTGCATTTTTCTGATCTTCACACCTGCGTTTCTGCAGACTCTGGATACTTTTATCAGTCTCGTCTCTATTTGTGGTCAGTTTCTGCAGAACATTTCTCAATTTCTCCTTCTTCTTCTCAGAGGCCTCATCCAGCATCTCCCCCATGTGCCCCCGATGCTCTCCAACCAAAAGGCAGGACACACAGATACAGACATTGTCCTCAGTGCAGAAATACTTCAAGATCTCTTTATGGAGGGAACATGTTCTTTTCTCCAAGGAAGTGGTGGGATCAACCAAGACATGTTCTGCTGACTTGTTGTGTGTCCTCCAATGTATATCACAGAGAGAAGCTTCACATTTCAGACAGGTCTTAAGAACAGGTACTTGAGTGGACACAATCAGTGCAGAACATCCCAGTTCCCTCCTCTGGAATAGAGCGTACACGTTCTGCTATATTGCAGAGCTTTCTGTTTATCTCTAGTGCAGGACGATCCAGATACTCTGCTCTGCATTCTGGACAGGTAAATACTGTAGTCCCCTCCTGTGTATCCAGCACACGATCAATACAGGCCTGGCAGAAGTTGTGTCCACATCTCAGGGTGACAGGATCTGTATAAATGTTCAGGCAGATGGAACAGTCCAGCTCCCGTCTCAGATCAGCAGATGCCATCGCTGGTAGCAGAAGAGAGAAATGAAAGTGAGTCTCAGACACTCCGAAATTAGAGGTCTCATAGGGGAAAGACAATTGCCATCCCATTTAGCCCTCCTGTTCACCCAAAAGTGCTCTCTACCCGATGGGGTAGTGAACACCTTTGAGCGAGATCCTGCCGCCATAAAGTGCAAGATTGAATTCTCCCCAAAATTCTCAACACAGGAAGGGAGATGTACCAAGCATTGTAGAGAGATAAAGTGTAGAAGTTTCCCAAAATAACCAATCAGCTTCAGGCATTTCATAGACTGTACTAGAATTGACAGAAGCGGATTGGTGGATTTGGACAACATTTCCACATTACCTCTCTCCAAGGCTTGATATATCTCCACCTGGGTGTGGTGAAACTTCCATATCAGGTAATACCTACAGGCACAGCTAACCCATAAAGGGACAACATATAGAAGAATGTACATAAAGGGGATTAGGCAAAAGCTACTTAACCAAATTACAGTAAAATCATTCTTCAATACTTATTTGTAATAATTAAAATGGTTTGGTCTATTTGCGGATTATATGGACCTATTTAGGGGTTTAAAAATATTGTGAAAATGACAGCTATCTTCACATTTTTGTATATAGTTATAAAACGGGTAGCGGGGCTCCGATTAGATCAACTGCTAACGGAATGGATTTCCGGAATGAGCTAAATGAGTTTGAAAGGGGATCGATGTAGGATGGCTGATCGAAGGCATGTGTGTGAGATCTATTGTGGATGTTATGAAGGTCCCTTAATCCACTGGGACTTTTGTGATTAATACGTGTAAGAGGAGCGGTCATTGCTGGAATGCACTTCGCCCTGGAAGACCTCGGCCAACCGCAACTGCAACCCATGGACCAGAGAGTGCTAACCAGGGGTTACCACATGCATACAACTTCCAAATGGCCACTAATGTGTTGGTTTCAACAAGAACACTTTGTAGGGAGGCCCATGTACTTGGATATTATGGGTGAGCAGCTGCTTATAAACCTCCATTCACAAAGAAGAATGCAGATGGTGTAAAGAGCACAAACACTGGATAGTGGACCAATGGCAGCGAGTGTTATGAGTGACAAATCACTTTGCAGATCAGGAGGAGGTGTTTGATGATTGACCAGGAGAGTGTACAGTACAGCATGGAGGTGGTGGGGTTATGCTGTAGGGCAGGCCAGGCCAACCTGTGGCTCTCCAGATGTTGTGAAACTACAAATCCAAGCATGCCTTGCCACAGTTTTAACACTCCCTTATAGCAAAACTTTGGCAAGGCATGAGGTCACATTTAGTGCTATATTTGTATGAAAATAGTTTCAGGAACTGTGGGCAGAGCAGAAGTGGGCGGTGCTGTGGGTGGAGCTACCAACTGTTGCATAAAAAAAACAATTCCCGTAGCAGTGCCATATATACACAATGCCCCCAGCAGTGCCCTATATACACACATTATGCCACCAGTAATAACATATATACACGTCACCAGCAGTGCCAGTTACACAATGCCCCCAATACCCACAGTAATGCCAGAAACACAATGCCCCCAGCAGTGCCAGATGAACAATGCCCCCCAGATCGGCGAGATCGGGCTGGATCGGGTGCCGTTGCCAACATTTACACACATGAAACTGGCACCCGAATGGCACCTTGCACCCTTCAGACCTAATAGGATCGACCCGTGAGTTTGAATTAAAGCGATGGGTGCGTTCTACACTGACTCCACCTTCTTCAATGTGACAGTTAGTCGCTGTACTATAAGACAAAATGGCAAAACCTACCACCGGCTGTTGTCCAGGAACTTGTAGACCGTTTGCAAAGAAGGGAGTCTGCAGTGGTGGCTGCACCTGGAGGACCTGCAAAATACATTCATCTATTTACTGTCAATGTCCAATCAGTTTGTCTACATAGTGGCCCTTATTCTGGTCTGTGCGCTCCCCCGTGTATTCGCACGGGGGAGCAATGTTGAGCGTCTGCACATGTGCAGACACTTGGTGCGAGCGGGAACGGCAAACTGCTAGTTGGCTGTCCTGTTTGCACCTTTCAGTGAGGGTGGGGTTCGGCAGTGCCCATGGGAACGCCCAGCGTTTCTTACCAGGAATCTTTTGTTATTGGGAGCCAATTAGCTTCACAAGATCATTTTTGGATTGTGGGAGGAAACTCCACACAAGCACAGGGAGAATATACAAACTCCACACAGTTATTTCCATGGTGTGGAGTTTGTATACCCCTGGCCTCAGTGCTGAGAGGCAGTAATGCTGTACGTGTGTATATACAGAGATACGGGGCAGCGCGGGGGCAGCGCGGTGACATAAGGTGCCCACACACGGTGCTATTTTACCTTGCGATGTGGCTCCCATGTAGATCATATTGCAAGGTACAAAAAGTATGTGCAGCAGGTACTGTTATCATACCAACATGATCCAAGCCAGGAGGGACACAATGCTCTGCTCCTGGGCTCCCCTCGGAATGTTTGATTGCCATCACCTGTTTTGAACAGGTTACGTGAGTCATGCCCAAACTGCAGCCCTCCAGCTGTTGTGAAACTACACATCCCAGCATGCCTTGCCATAGTTTTAGCATTCCCTAATAGCAAAACTGCGACAAGGCATGATGGGACTTGTAGTTTCACAACAGCTGAAGGGCCATAGTTTGGACATGCCTGGGTTACGTGATAAGAAAGGTGTTTCCTGGCAGGTGATAGTAATCATACATTCAGAGGTAAGTTCAGGAGCAGAGCAATGTGGCCCTCCTGGAGAGGGTCATGTTGGGGAACTGCTTTTGAGATCTAGTCCAAAATGCACGTATGGGCAGCAATAGCACTTACAGCATACCTCCCAACTTGTGGCCGGAGGAAATAGGGACACTCGCGCGGCGAAGCCGCGCGAGCGCCCGAAAAGGGGGCGGGGCGTATGCAAATGAGGGCGCGGCTTATGCTAATTAGCCGCGACCTCATTTTCATACGAGAATAGACGCTGTGCGCATGCGCACAGCGTCTATTCTACTTGATTGGGGGGTCTCCCAACTGTCACCCCCCCGCAGCGGGACAATGCCTGCCGCGGGTGGGACAGCGGGACAGTACCCGAAAATCGGGACTGTCCCTCTAAAATCGTGACAGTTGGGAGGTATGCTTACAGTAGTATTAGCAGTAAGGTCATGAGTTTAATTCCTTGGCCTATCGGTGACAAGTTTGTATGTTATCCTTGTGTTTGTGCTGGTTTCCACTGGGCACTACAGTTACCTCAGCGTTGCCTACCTGACCCTCTCCATGAGGGACAAAATACTCTGTTCCTGGTCTTCCCTGGTAATGTATGATTGCCAGCACCTGTGGTGAAACACCTTTCTTATAAGTTACCTAGCTCCCCACAGGTGATGGCAATCATACATTACCAGGGAAGTCCAGGAACAGAGCATGTTCTCCCTCATGGAGAGGGTCAGGTAGGCAACCCTGAGGTAACTGTACAGCACAGCAGCAGTGTGGAGGCTCCCACATTGCAGCGTACACATCACACCCACCCCCAGGTTACTCCTGTCCCTGTTTTCTTTAACCTTTGGTGCAAGTGACCTCCATAAATAAAGACACCAATCTGTACTTATGTTACATATTATATGGCACCCTCATATTGCGGGGAACCCCTCCTCCCAAACCTACGCTCTCAGGTGACACATGTTCCCCAAGTCACCCCACTTCTGTAAGCCAGCACCAGTCTCCCTGCCCTCCATGAGCCAATTCTCCCACCTGCTTCTTTATTCCTGCTTCCACCATAAAGCCGTGTACACACGGGGAGAGATATATTGCTGAGTGTCTTCTTTTCATCAGCGACCAGAGATGGCAAAATGGTCGTCAGCGACCATATTCCCAGCGATATCAGCCCCTATCGCCCCCGGGTGTACACGGCTATAGTCTGACATTACACCAGTATGCTCTTACCTGGACAGCTGCTCAGTACTCTGCAGTGCTCTATCTGGCAGCACCAGTCAGTGTGCAGTGGTTGTATCTGATTTATTCAATCATCTCATGTGTTCCTGATCACTGGGATGAGCTGACCCTCCCTGGGTCCTAGCTCCCGCTTTGTTCAGCCCTGACAGTGAATACAGTTACAGCAGTTTCCTAAACTGTTTTACAGTCCAGGTTTTAAGGATATCCATGCATGTGTCCAGATTAAATAAAACAGGCTGAGGTACTAATTATGTCACCTGTGCTCAAGCATGGATATCCTTAAAACCTGAACAATGGGCCTGATTCAGAGCAGCACGGGTGCAAACGCGTAGGTAGCTGTGCACACAGGGGGTACATCATTCACCATTGAATAATTTCCCCTGCTCGTAGCGCTGAGTAAGCACTGCGAAGGCTGCTGATTAAATCAGCGGACCACCTCCTGACAGCCCGGGAACACCAGCATTTTCTGGGCATTCCAAACGCCCGTGTACTCGTCCAAAACCCAGCAGGGTGTCAGCCACCCTGCGAATAGCGAGGGAAGGCTAGCCTCTAATTGCTGCCTTTGGGCAGATGACTCGCGCATGCACAGAGCGTACAGTGCGCATGCGCGGCCGTTCGATTGTCAGACATGCTGCAAATTCACAGCCCCTCTGAATTGGGCCCAATGTGTAGCCGGCCAATCCAACAGTGCACTGACGCTGCATTGTGTGGGGAGTACACACTTGCATGATACAGGGGACAATGGTGTAGTCGGCAACATGGTATTGTACATAATATCTTCTGGATGACCCTGCAGCATGGCCAAGCAGAAAATGGCGTCTGCGACAGATAATAACAGTACCAGTCCCGTGACACTTATTTTGCCTCTACCATCCCCATGACATCACTACTTTTACATGTATTATCCTGAGGAAATCACTACTGTTCCCTGAAATATCCCGGTGACATCATTAATATTACCTGTACCTTCCCTGTGACATCACTCATGTTACCAGTACAATCCCTGTGACATAAACTAACATTACCAGTATCATCCCCAGTGACATCCCTAATGCTAACAGTATCATCCCTGTGACATCACTAATATTACCTGTACCTTCCCTGTGACATCACTAATGTTACCTGTAGCATCACTGTGACATTACTAACGTTACCTGTATCATCCACAGTGACATCACTAACGCTAACCGTACCATCCCTGTTACATCACTAATATTATCTGTACCTTCCCTGTGACATCACTAATATACCAGTATCATCCTTTTCATATGACTTTCATTTAACTTTATATTAAATCTAATGGTGTAATTTATCTGACAGCTTAAAACCTATTTTAAACAAATTCTGATTCATGTGACTGATCCATTTACCATAGAGATCAGTGTCTGGTTTTCTATAACTGCGCTGGAAACCCCAATGGTTTCCCTGCATCAATGACAAGCATAAACTAATATGGTGTTTTTTTTGGGGGGGGGGGGGGGGGGGGAGGGTCCCCAAAGAAGGGACCTGGACATGAAGCATAGCTCCACCCCTGATACCCATGAAGCCCCACCCCATGTTTTAATTGGCCCACAGGCCAATCAGTCAAAAACCATTGACAGGTTAAAAAAAAAATGGTGGTCATCCATTGCATAGTATGCTACTATCGATGAGCAGTTGCACTATTGCCATCAATGGCAACCATTGATGGCAATGGCAGGATGGCAATCCCTTACACTGCCACCGCCATGGTACTGGCAAATGTGTAGTATGGTTCTCAGGGCTGCTCTGGCATTTTGGTTTGCAGGAAAACTGGCACGCCGGGTTTTCATTGCGGGGGTATCACCAGCAAAAGCTGTCGATACCCCATAAAAGCCTATGGGCTTCTTATCACGGCCCGCCACCACACCACACGGACCCTCGCTGCCCCGCATGGACCCCCGTCAACACCCCCTCACCTGTGTCTGGGCAGCACAGTGCTGTGCTGCCCAGACCAGTGATCTCCTCCTCCCTGCACTATACATCCCCTTCCAGGTGCAGGGAGGAGGCGGAGCCCTCCCCGCAGCAGCCGGGTAGAAGGAGGGGGAATCGCATATATGTTAGAGAATATGCGATTAGTATTGCTGCAGTAGCCGTCTGAGGGCAGGGGTGGATTTAAGGGCTGTCGGGTGCAAGGTTGGCGGAGGTAGCGGTGACCGGGCCAGGAGGTGACAATAGTGAAATGCGGCCGGGGGCGGGACAGAAGCGTGCGCACCCGTGGCTGCGTTCTGACTTCATAGTGGTCACTGTGGTTGGTGGGCACTCTGACTGCACTGTATCGCGGGAGCTGGAGGCTGAGGGTGGGGTGAGTATACCAGGGGAGCCCAATGCATCTATACACAGCCTGTGCAGGGGATGTAGGGAAGTAGCAGACAAAGCGCAGCTGGGCTCTGTGGTGTCAGATGACTCCATCGCTACCACAGCCTCCTCTCTCTCCAACCATAGCAGGTATAGTAAAACTTTATCCCACAGTTTCTCCTCTTTCTCTGCCGTACTTCTCACAGACCCTCACTTAACCCCTCCACCGCTGGCATGGGCACTCAGTATGTGGCATGCCTGGTGGTGACAAGTCTCACAATGTGCCTACTTATTGCACCATATAATATAGAGTGCAAGGGGAGGGGTCAGGACTGGGAAGAGGAGGGGTCAGGACTGGGAAGAGGAGGGGCCAGGAATGGAGGGGGGAGGTTCAAGATTAAACAGCAAACCGCCCCCCCCCTAGAAGAAAAGTCGCAAATCATCAGTGAAATAGAGAGCGCTGGCAAGACTACACTATACAGATCTGCACTATATAGTCTAAATCAGTGGTCTCCAACATTTTTTGGGGCGTGAGCTACTCGAGACAACATAATCTGCCTGAAGAGCTACTAAAGTAAAAAAAAAAAAGAAATCTGCCTAATAAACGAAAAATGCCCTTTACACATTATGCCGCCCAGTGTAATGCCCGACACATTATGCCACATACCGCAATGCCCCAGACACAATATGCCACACACTGCAATGTCCAATATGCCGCATACATACCTCCCAACACTGGAGTTAGAGAATGGACATCTGCCCGAAATTAGGGGGCATGACCTAATACCGTGGTACTCCTGCGAGGTCATGTTCCCCATTTTTTCCGCTATGGGGGATATACATCTCTGGAGTCTGGTGTAACCAAATCAAAAAGGGAGGGGGTTTTGGGGTGATCGCACAGGACTGCAATATGTAGTGGACCCCTGTATACCAATAATCTGACAAGATGTTAGTAGGGGTGTGCTACCTCAGGACAAGATAAATGGACATTTAGAAAGAGAGAAAAGAATGTCCTTTTGCTAGGTGCACCTATTAGAATCTAAAACATAACTTTTATTAATTACATTTATTTGTAAAAGGCTGCGTAAATTTAAAACCATATAACGAACAAGGGTGGGTAAACACACATAAAAACGGGGGTGGCAGGCAGGGACTTGCTGATAGTAGCTGGAATATTCAAAATTTTATTATAACTGCAAGGATGGCAGTGCGTAGGGCTACTAGGGTATTAGACCAGTTATGTACCTGGTAATTGAATTTAGATAAATAGAATATAGTTTTACTCAAGGAGTCTCACTAGTAGCCTCTGTTTTGTGTAGCACTGGCTGGTGGCTCGGTTACACTAACACAGTTGCCGTGTTTATGCTAATCACAGGCAATATTGAACACTGACACAAATGGCTAGAATAATTCCAGCTTTCCGATCCGTCCGCTCTGTACAGTGTAAGAGAGACCTACACACACATGAATCAGTGTGCCGTCGGAGGTTAGTGGGGGTGTAGCGGGGTTAGGTGTATCGTCCAGCCACAATCATGTGGGTATGATTGTGGCTGGACGATACACCTAACCCCGCTACACCCCCACTAACCTCCGACGGCACACTGATTCATGTGTGTGTAGGTCTCTCTTACACTGTACAGAGCGGACGGATCGGAAAGCTGGAATTATTCTAGCCATTTGTGTCAGTGTTCAATATTGCCTGTGATTAGCATAAACACGGCAACTGTGTTAGTGTAACCGAGCCACCAGCCAGTGCTACACAAAACAGAGGCTACTAGTGAGACTCCTTGAGTAAAACTATATTCTATTTATCTAAATTCAATTACCAGGTACATAACTGGTCTAATACCCTAGTAGCCCTACGCACTGCCATCCTTGCAGTTATAATAAAATTTTGAATATTCCAGCTACTATCAGCAAGTCCCTGCCTGCCACCCCCGTTTTTATGTGTGTTTACCCACCCTTGTTCGTTATATGGTTTTAAATTTACGCAGCCTTTTACAAATAAATGTAATTAATAAAAGTTATGTTTTAGATTCTAATAGGTGCACCTAGCAAAAGGACATTCTTTTCTCTCTTTCTAAATGTAACCAAATCAATACTTCATTGTGTTGAAAAACTTCTCTAAGGACCATAGAGACATTTTTCAAAACAATACAGTATTAATCAGATTACGGCATGTCGAGGTGGCACAACTATGTCGCCCCATCACCTCTCCGTACTCCCATCACCCTTGCACATCTCCGTCCACCCTGCACCCCTTCAGCCCCCATCCCCCTTGCACCTCTCTTTCCCCCCTGCACTTCTCCATCACCTCTCCATCCCCTAGTAACCCTTGCATGTCTCTGTCCCCCCATAACTCCTTCACCTCTCTGTACCTCCTGCACCTTTTTGTCCCCCCTGCACCTCTCTGTCCCCTCTGTACCTTTCCATCCCCCTCACCAACCTTGCACCTTTCATTATCTAAATTCTAAAAACATAAAATAAATGCTCCTCAAAACGTATTTAACTTTTATGGTACTACACATATATACATACATACATACATACATATATATATATACACACAGCACATGCATACACACACATAGAATACATACATATATACATGCATAAATGCACACACATATATAGAAGACAGACTAAACATGTGACACGAAACATGTAGTGCACACACTTACAGTGACAGAGGGAGGATGCCCTGCAGCTGTCATTGATGCCTGTCTGTTGGTCTGGGCAGCGGCTGTTTTAACCTTTAAACATCTCGCCTCTTGCTGCGGGGGAGCTGAGTGTCCGGGCACCGTAGCCTGTGGGGGGAGCAGAGTAGCTGTACGGTAGCATAGTGTCCGGGGAGCAGAGATGACTGGACGGGCGGCTGAGCGGGGGGGACAGACGCTAGAGGTAATATTTCACCTCTAGCATCTGATAGTGAGCATAGCGCTGCAGTGCTACCCGGAAGTGCCGGGAGCGCCTAGCGCTGTGCACACTGTCAGGTGCTAGAGGTGATAGCGTCTGTCTCAGGTGAAGGCGGCGGTGGGCGATGGAGGGACGGGCAGGCGGGCGCAGAGTGGTCGAGCCACCCGGATCGCTACCGCGAGCTTCCAGTAGCTCGCGAGCGACGGGTTGGCGACCACTGGTCTAAATTGTCCCTCTGCATGCATGCCGTGCGATGCGAGTCCCGATGCCGGGCCACAGGATGCTCGCTATTTTTTACTTAAAAATATATTATTAGGCACCACCTGACTTGTGAAAGTACCTAAACTGTATATTAAATTATATGCCCCTGTGGATTGAGCTACATAGGCAAAACGTTGAAGAAATCTAAAGAGAGGATGGCAGCACATCGCAATACTATTAGAGCAGCCATCAATAGTGGTAAAAGCGAGCATCAGGGGCGTAACTATAGCACCGCAGCCCCCGCGACCGTGTGGGGGCGCTGTGCATGTGCGGGCACCGGGGGCTGCAGTGCTATAGTTACACCCCGCTGCCCCGCCGCCATCCCCCACAGTCTTACCTGTCAGTCTTCAGTACGCGCTGGTCCCGGCTCCCTTCTTCTGCTATGAGGACCACAACAAAATGTCCGCCCCCATGTAGCAGATACAGTAGTTCTCTGAAACTGTCTGCTGCATGGGGGCAGACATTTTGTGGTGGTCCTCATAGCAGAAGAAGGGAGCCGGGACCTGCGCGTACTGAGCGTAGCCAGGTAAGACTGGGGGGGATTGAATGGGCGGCGAGGCGGGGGTTGCTGCGGCGGGGCGGGCGAGGGTTGGTGCGGGGGGGCGGGCGAGGGTTGGTGCGGCGGGGTGGGCGGGCGGCGGTTGGTGCGGCGGGGCGGGGGTTGGTGCGGCGGGGTGCGTGGGTGGGTGGTGCGGCGGGGTGCGTGGGTGGGCGCCCTCCCTTTAACGGCGGGGGGCGCACAAAAGCTAGTTACGCCACTGGCGAGCTTCCTGTGGCCCGGCATTTTGACGAGGCCAAACATCCGATGGCCAGTCTCAGATAGGTGGAATGGATCTTTAGACATGGTGACTCCACGGGGTCTAAACGAGACATTCTCACTATCTATGTTTAATAATTGGCTGCAGTGGTTAATCCGTGTACTGTATGCCTTTAATTATTTGTATCTATATTGTATTGTTTCTTAACATACAGTTAACATTGTACATTCATTTGTTACTATAACTCCGATAGATTATTTATCTGTTACCATGGTATTAACTTGCACTATTGACGTGCGCCGTGGAACTCCACGGTGACATCACCTTTCTGCGCCACATCGGAAGCCAATACTTAGGGTGCCCATACACTGCCTGCGACGTCTCGCAGCAGTGTACGGACACCCGACTGCGTGCGAGCCGCTGGGACCTTCCCGGCGGCAGGGACACATGCGATCCGTTGTGATGGATCGCATGCGTCCCTGCTTCCCGCCCCAGAACGGATGGGACCGCGCATAGGACCCGACTGCATGTCAGGGAGAGGCGATTTGGTCCGATTTAACGGGCTGATTGGTCGCAATAGGCCGAAATCGGACCAAATCGCCTCGATGTATAGGGGCCTTTAGGCTGAAGATGGGCGTTGCACGTGGGGCAGAGGGTTATAAGGTAAGCGATTGTTACATTCCATTTGTATCCTGACAAAAATCTAATTAAGATTGAAATGTTGAAAGCTATGATGCAGAGTTTGTCTATTTATTTCTGAGTGCCGCACCGCCTGGAATCAATAGATAGATAGATACACACATATATTCGAGAGATATAGAGACACGCACATCATGTACACAAATATACATGCACACTATACATATAACATACAGCATATACACACACAGCAAACATACACACATCTTGTACACCAGCATAATTATTATAACCCACAGCCCATAACACATCCACCTTTCTTGTTCCTGCAGGGGACAGTCCCTGTAGCTGCAGCTCCCCCTACCGTCAGACAGAGCAGTTGCAGCCTGTCACTATAAACCAGACAAGACGGTCCTGCCTACTACTGGCCTGAAGAGCAGTGGCCACGCCCCCTCCACCACACTGAGTGAATAACACACGTGACCCAGCACAGGCCTTTGGCAGCGGCTGGAAGCCTGAGTGAAAGCTCCGCAGACAGGAGGACTGTGTGTGTGCAGTGGCTCCTCTGTCCTCTCCTCCTGCCAGCACCTTCCTCCCACACTGGTTCCAGCCCAGTCATCAACAGTAAGTACTTCTGTAGGGGGATTGAAAAACCCGCGAGTTTCGGGGGGGGGGGGGGGGGTCGTCGCGGGTGTTCCCGCGGATTCTGGGGGTATGGCCGCGAATTGCTTCTCTCTGTCATATAGAATAGGGCATGTGGAGAGTATGACTCGGGGATTCTCTCTCCCTCTCTCTGCGACCCCTTTTCCTTCTCTTTCTCAATCTTTCTCTGCGATCCCTCTCTCAGGGGCACATTTATCATTTACAATGCTATCTGGGTGGAATATTACTGCCCAGGATCGCATTGTAAAATCTTAATCACCTTATGCCCCTTTCAGACCGCACATATAAACCGTTTTATTGCCGTTTTTTTTTACCGTTTTTTGGAAACGGTAAATATGGAGGGTCCTACCCATGTCAGACCCGTTTATTTGGTGCCTAGAACGGGACTGAAACAGTATTCTCCTCTCCCCCCAGCCCCCCACACCAACGCAGGGAATGGATGTTCGCGCTGGGGGCAGGGGGTCCCTGCAACTCTGGGGCACTGTGTCCTGCCCTGCCTGGGGTGAGAGTGGGGGCTGCTGCACTGCGCCGAGGAGGTGAGGGGGACGGGTGGCTGTCTGCCCTGACTCACCAGTTCCGGAGCGGGGCAGCAGCGGAGTGCGGGCAGCGGGAGCACAATGTGGATGTCCTGCTGCCTCTGCGGTGGGGTGGTGGTTGGAGAGACGGTGCTGACAGTCCGACATTGGCAGCAGCAGCAGCGCAGGGTGTGCTGATGATGAGAGGGATGGAGAGCAGCCAGTGGTGCAGCTGATGGAGAGCGGGCAGGGGGGCGCATGGTGAGGTGATGCCCCCATGGCTGCCTGCTCTCTGTCCCTCTCATCATCAGCACACCCTGCGCTGCTGCTGCCTGTGTCTCAGCACCGGGGGGAGGGGTGGGGGGGCTTTACCGCTTTTCACTGTAGCTTTCACACCGCAAACCTGCTTTAGACCAGGTATTTACATGCGGTGTGAAAGGGGTTAAACTTGTTCTGACCGTTTCAAAAACCGTTTTAAATACCTGGTCTGAGCAGCATTAATGTATCATCTGCGAGGCGCAGGGACAGGACTCCGAAAAGAGCCCGTCCCTGCGATGCATGGCACCAGAAGCCGGGGGGTCTGTGCATGCCCAGTTGACCGGGCTACAATGGGCTATTGCCATCCCGGTATGGTGATAGCCCAGGGATGCGATGCCGGGCTGACCGATGCGGCGCTTCAGGGAGGTCCCCCTTTTATACATTAGGGGGTTACTTAATATTTGCAGCTAAATCCCCAAAAACACCCATTTTCGAGGATTTTGCCGCAAATATTAGTTGATAAATGTGGATCTCTCTCTCTCTCTGTGACCCCCCCCCCTCTCTCTCTGCAATCCCTCTCTCTCTCTCTGATCCCTCTCTCTCTCACTCTCTGCAATCCATCTCTCCCTGTGCTCCCTCTCTTTTTTTAAAAGGGGGGGAGGGGGCTAAAATGTTGAGTCATGGGGCAGCCTGACACTTAAATCTGGTACTGCCCATAATGATCACCCCTGTCGCCAGCCTCAAAACACGGCTCTGCTTTCTCAGATTTCCCGGGCTGGTTTTCCATCCCAATCCGCCCCTGGATGATTGGATAAATCAGATACAACCACCGCACCTTATGTCACCGTGCTGCCCCGTATCTCTGTATATACACACGTACAGCATTACTGCCTCTCAGCACTGAGGCCATGGGTATACAAACTCCTCACCATGGTAGTAACTGTGTGGAGTTTGTATATTCTCCCCATGCTTGTGTGGAGTTTCACTGGGTGCTCCCGTTTCCCCCCACAACCCAAAAATGATACTGTTAAGTTACTTGGCTCCCAATAACAAATGATTCCTGGGCAGACTACAGATGGAGCCGCCGTCACTCGCTTGCGCGCCCCCATCAGCAAGGCGGTGGGAAGCGGGGACCAAAGGCCGCCCACTCATCTCTACTTCGGGCAGCAGACATCTGCTGACATCAGCTGCCCACACACGTCACGGGCGCATTTACGTGGGACGCCCAACATTTTCATGGGAACGCCCATAAAACACTGGGCGTTCCCATGGGCACGATCCCTCGCCGCTGAACCCCCAGCTCACCCGCACTGCTACGTGGGAACAGGACAGTCATCTGGCAGTTTGCCATGCCCGCTCGCACCAAGCATCTGCACATGCACAGACACTCAACATTGCTCCCCCATGCACATGCACGGGGGATTGCACAGACCAGAATAAGGACCACTATGTAGACAGAATGATTGGACATTGACAGTAAATAGATGAATGTATTTTGCAGGTCCTCCAGGTGCAGCCACCACTGCAGACTCCCTTTGCACACGGCCTACAAGTTCCTGGACAACAGCCGGTGGTAGGTTTTGCTGTTTTGTCTTGTAGTACAGCGACTAACTGTGACATTGAAGAAGGTGGAGTCGGCCTAGAACGCACCTGTCTCTTTAATTCAAACTGACGGGTCGATCCTATTAGGTCCTATAAGGGCGCGAGCTGCATTCGGGTGCCATTTTCATGTATTTAAATGCCGGCAACTTTGCTTACAATTGCTCATACCCCTATGGAGGTGCGAGCACTTTTTAAGTGAATTCAGCCGGCTGTATAGTGCGCTTGGTGCCGTGATGATTCTCACTCGCGAACCAACCGCAACAAATAGGATCGACCCCTAAGTGGGGTTAAAATCTGGATTCTGAGCTGGCCAGTTCATCCGAGTTATCGCATTTTCTGTATATGAGTCCAGCGTCACCATGGAAACATGAAAAGTGGCATTGTCGTAGAACTGCCACAATGTAGGGAGCACAGAGTTAAGGTGCCCATACACGGAGCCGTTCGCCGGCATCCGTTCTGTACTATGCGATGCGCGCTCCCGCGCATCACATAGTACGGTACAAAAAGTATGTGCTGCACATACTTTTTGTACTAGGTACACATCGTATCGGATCGCAGTGCATGCACAAGGGATGCGATCCGATCCGATGTGTGCTGTTTAAGTCCCAAACGGATCCGTTAAACGGACCGTGTATGAAGCCGTTCCTGAAGCTCTTTTCCAAAATGACGTCACAGTGCTCCGGGACCTCTGCGGCCTACCCTGCTGTCTGTCTCCTCCACTGGGCGAAGTGACGTGGCTGCTGCTTCCCTTCTGAGGGGATGGGAGGAGAGTGCTTTGTGCAGCTCTCCTACTCCTCACTGTGTCCCTGTGACTGGGCCATCAGCCAATAAGAGCTCGCTGGCCAGCTCCTGATTGGCTACTGGCCCGCAAGCCAATCAGAGGTCACGGGCCGGCAGCTAATCAGGAGCCGGCCCGTGAACTTTGATTGGCTGACGGCCCAGTCACAGGGACACAGTGATGGGAAGGAGAGAAGCACGATGAGCTCACCTCCGAAGGGAAGTGGCAGCGGAGGAGGAGACATACGGCAGGGGGTCACCGGACTCTCCTCTCCCCAACAGCAGCAGCAACAGCAGTGAGTTGCACTGCTGCTGGGAAATTCTGACACATTGGGGGCATATGTGTTTCTGGTACTGTGGGGGCATACCTGGCACTATTGGGGACATATGTATATCTGGTACTATTGGGGTCATATGTGTATCTAGCTGCGGGTATTGGGGGCATTGTGTAACTGGCCGGCACTAACAGTTGATGCCCCGCCCCGTTGGTAGCTCCACCTGCAGCACCACCCACTTCTGCCCCACACACAGTTCCACAAACACCTCCTCCAGTCATTTACCCGACAGCAAAACGCAGACAGCCGGGTGCCCGACAGCCACTCGCTATTCTCCCTCGTGGGGGTCCACGACCCCCATAGAGGGAGAATAGAATAGGTGCTACCGTGCCCGCAGCGTGGCGAGCGCTCGCCATGCTGTCTGAGTACGGGCAGTCGGGATCCCGACTGTCGGAGTCCCATACCACACCCATTTGCAAAGTGATTTGTCACTCCAGAACACTCGTGGTCTTGTTGACGCCAGCTCCCTGCAACACAAGACTCCTTACCACTTCACCATCCTCAGTTCAAAGACTGCTTGTCTCATATCCCCACTGGCCCTCCCTATCACTAATTGCTCTTGTATGTTTTACATCACCCAATATTATAAAATAAAATATTTGATTTTTTACATGTTTCAGCCACTACATGTCTTCCAGTACTGCCACCTAGTGATAATAGACAGTATCAAACTGATTTTAGCATCACAGTCTAACTTTATTACAACATTCATCATTCAGGTACTCCCTTAAGTGAGCGCAGGGCCAACATTTTTGGTTATAGACTCCATAACACTCGCTGCCATTGGTCCACTAACCCCCCCCCCCCCCCTCACCACTTCACCCCTGCTCCATTGCTGCCCGCTGGGACCAGCAGATCCTCCTGTTTGCAGTCCCGGCACTCCTCCTGCTAAGGCCACCACCTTAAAGCAGACCGTTATTTAGGATGCAAGAGGAGGTCACCGCCTCCTCTAGCATCCTTAATAACCGTCTGCTGTGAGGGGGCGGCCATTTTTAATGTGAAATTCTAACAGGAGGCGCTGTGCAATTCCCTGCGGGCAGCAGTGGACTGGGCGGCAGCGGTGAGGAGGAGAAGGAGGGAGAGGTCACCCTGGCAGCAGCGAGAGATGCAGCCGTGGAACCATTAACCCCTGGCAATAGCTTCCACAGACCCCCAGTGCCCAAACTGACCTAGCGCCTCCAAGCCACCGCAGGTCTGCGGAGCTATTGTTACGCCACTGGCTGCATTCTTCTTTGTGAATGGAGGTTTATAAGCAGCTGCTCACCCATAATATCCAAGTACATGGCCTCCCTACAAAGTGTTCTTGTCTAAACCAACACATTAGTGGCCATTTGGAAGTTGTATGCATGTGGTAACCCCTGGTTAGCACTCTCTGGTCCATGGGTTGCAGTTGCGGTTGGCTGAGGTCTTCCAGGGCGAAGTGCATTCCGGCAATGACCGCTTCTCTTACGTATTAATCACGAAAGCAGAGTGGATTAAGGGACCTTCATAACATCCACAATACTTCTCACACACATGCCTCCGATCAGCCATCCTACATTGATCCCCTTTCAAACTCATTTAGCTCATTCCGGAAAGCCATTCTGTTAGCAGTTGATCTAATCGGAGCCCCGCTACCCGTTTATAACTTTACGAAAATGTGAAGATAGCTTTCATTGTCACAATATTCTAAATAGATATATACTGTATAATCCACAAATGTTTAATAGACCAAACCATTTTTCTCTTTCGTCCAGTCCGGTGACACAGCTCCACCTTGGGATGTAGGAGGGTCCGCAGGAGCCAAGGCACCTATAGCTGAAACTTTTCCTCTGGCTACAGGCTCCTCCCCTTCTGCATCCCATCATGCTTCAGTTCGTTTTAGGTGCCCACAGGAGTGGGTGCTTGGCTGATCGGCTGCTGTGGTAGCCGGCTTTTTTATTCTGGCTTTTCACTAAGATAGTTCGGTTTTTCTTATTTTATTAACAATTGTGTTAGTGCAGGTTTTTAACGCCAGTGTGTTGCTTCTAATAGATGCAAATCACACTGACAGCGCAGCAGAGGCTGACAGAAGCGCGTCCTGTCAGCGCTCTGTGTGCAGGGGTGTCTGTCTGCACCCGCTGCACAGCGCTTAACCCCAGCATTGCTGGGGTTTGCCTGGGCCCTGGGAGCGCTCCGGATCCGGGTCCTTGCAGAAGGGGATCGTGGGGGAAGGACCTGCCGTGATGGTGGCCGCCATCTTTGAAGGGTTTACAGCCCGAAATCCCTCCGGGGAAGTGAAGGCTGTCACAGGTGTCCGGCAGAGCCGGACGGCTCCAAGTCTTCCCGGCAGAGGCACAAGGAGGTGAGGAGGACTTGGTCCTTCCCACATGTGTTGGCGCCATTATCTGTGTGAGCTGAAGCTGGCTGAACCTGTTGCTGCGCACAAGTTTGGAGTCTCCTGGAAACGCTACCCCCGCTGGCGCTGAGAAGTGCAGAACAGCAAGCAGACAGCTAAGTACAACAGTATATTCTGTCTTGTACATTGCCTGACATTTTGCACTATGGGTTAATCATGACTGACACGGGTGATGATGCTGCTGCTGTAGAGGGGGGGGGGGGTCTTTAAACTGCAGTTTTTGCGGGGTTAAATATTCATGTGAACAGATGAACTAAGGGGAACCTTGCCCTGCTTGTAAGTCTGTGCCTGGCAATACACATGCCCAGGGGTCTGAGCAAGAGCCAGCGTGGGCTGCAGCCTTGGGGGTTGAGGCACTAAATAGACAGAGGGACAATTTAATCAGGTCTCCTGGCCCCAGTTTTTCCTCCCAAAATTCTAGGGGGTCCATTGCTCCCGCGCAAGGGGACCCCGTATTATTGCAAGTCATTCAGGACACTGCGCAGGGGGTGCATAAAATGAATGCACTCATGGAAAAATTTTCAAAAACCCCTGATAGTCCTAGTTCCTCTAGACGGCCTTCAGTTACACCTCTGTTAGCGGCTGATTCAGATGATGATGGAGTGTGTGCAGACGATTTTTCTGGTGACCATAGGGAAGAGGCTGAGGCATCTGTCTCTGAGGATCTTATCCTGGCTGTTAGATAGGCTTTGGACTTGTCAGAGGAAGATAGGATTCAGGCTCAGTGCATTTTTAAGAGAATGCGCAGAGAAGCTTTTACTTTCCCTTCAGACCCTGGTATGGTCGCATTGTTAGTGGAGGCTTGGAAAGTACCTGACAAAAAGGTCCAAGAGATATGCAAATATGTATCCCATGCCTGAAGAGCATGTAAAAATGTGGGAGAAAGTCCCGTTGGTGGATGCACCGGTGGCTAGACTGTCCAAGGCCACAGCATTACCAGTCCAAGGTAGTGCAGCCTTTAAAGATCCGGTGGATAAGAAAGTGGAAGGATGCCTAAAAGCTGTTTTTGAGGGAGTGGGATTTACACTCCGCCCCATTATTGCCTCAGCTTGGGTAGCGAAGGCTATGATTAAGTGGGCTGAGGCTTTGGCTGATCAGCTGCGGCCTGTTTCTAAGACATATCTCCTGACAGAAAAGCTCAGGTGTGCTGCAGAGTACATCACTGAGGCTGGGGAGGAAGGTGCCAAGATGGCATCCAAGGTTTCCGCCAGTTCTGTGTCAGCAAGGCGAGCCCTTTGGCTGAAGGCCTGGGATGCTGACAGTGAATCTAAGAAAGCCCTGGAAACGCTAGAGTTTAAAGGGGAATTGCTTTTTGGCTCTGAACTGGAAGCCATTATTAAACAGGCCACGGGGGGTAAAAGTACCTTCTTGCCTACCACCGCTAAGGCCTCAGGTTCTAAGTTTGGAGCATTTAAACCTACTATTTGCTCCTCCTTCCGTGGCGGTGCTTCCAACAGAGGACAGATGGGAAGAGATAGATTCCCGGCAGGTAAAGGTAGGGCTGCCAAATCCAGATTTGGGGCCTTCAGTAAGAAGCAAGGATCAAAAGGAGAGGATAAATCCTCCGCATGACGGGGTACAGGCTCCCCGTTCTGGTCTCAGAGTGGGGGGTCGCCTCCTGCAGTATCGGGACAAGTGGAACCTTCCAACAACCAACCATTGGGTTCTGTCCATTGTCTCAACAGGTTATCGGATATATATCGGGGAGTCCTCCAAAGAGATTTCTGCCAACCCCTTTACCACGAGACGCCAGGGCACGCACGGTTCTTTTGGAAGCGGCCTCGGCTCTCTGGGAGAAAGGCGTTGTGGTCCCGGTCCCTCAGGAGGAACACAAGAAGGGTTTTTATTCGATACTCTTCTTGGTACCCAAACCAGACGGGTCATTCAGACCCATTTTAAATCTGAAATCCCTAAATCAACACCTATGGGTGGATCATTTCTGAATGGAGTCTCTCCGCTCAGTGCTTGGCAGCATAGACCTTGGGGAATTTTTAGCATCCGTGGACATCCAGGATATAGCTACATATACCAATATGCAAGGAACATCAGTCTCTTCTTCGCTTCGCGATAGGAGAGACTCATTTACAGTTCCAGGCTCTACCCTTTGGTTTGGCCACAGCGCCAAGGGTATTCACACAGGTGATGGCAGCAATGGCTGCGTCACTGAGACTCAGGGGGATTGTGATCATCCCATACCTAGACAACCTGCTATTCAAAGCAGAGTCGGAGTACAAGTTGGTGGAAAACCTGTCCATAGCAACACAGTTTTTGCAGGACATGGGATGGGTTCTAAACATGTCCAAATCCCATTTAATTCCATCTCAGAGATTACTTTTTCTGGGGGTAATACTGGACACCCATTTACACAGGGTTTTCCTACCAGAATCCAGTCCTACTGTTACTGCAGGCTCACAGGCCTACAGTTTGGCAGGGAGTGAAACTCCTGGGCAAGATGGTAGCGACTTTCGAGATGCTTCAATTTGGCAGGTTTCATTCCAGAATTTTTCAATGGAACATTCTATCCTGCTGGTCGGGAAATGCAAAGACCATGAAACAGGAAAGTTTGCTTCTCTCTCAGGAGACAAAGAAGTCCTTACTTTGGTGGACAGACATAGAGACGTTGCAGCTGGGGCGGTTGCTTTGCTCTTGGGACTGGGTGGTCATAACGACCAACACCAGTCTCAGGGGTTGGGGGGGGGGCAGTTTCCCTTCACCATCGGTGGCAGGGTCTCTGGTCCAAGCAGGAATCCAGACTTCCAATAAATATATTTGAGCTTCGTGCAGTTTGGAAGACTCTTCAGCACTGGCAGTCTGAGTGTACCCTTCCATAATATCGGCTCGTGAACGTCCCAAGGTGGAGCCTTGTCACCGGACTGGATGAAAGAGAAAAGGAGATTTTTGTAAGAACTTACCGTTCGAACCCCTTTCTCTGAGTCCAGTCCGGTGACACAGCGATCCCTCCCCTACGCTCAGTAAGTCATGCCCTGCATGTGTGTCATGTTATGGTAAGATGATTGTGCATATAAGATGTCGGGCATTGTACTGAGTTGTGCTTTTTAAGATGAACTGAAGCATGATGGGATGCAGAAGGGGAGGAGCCTGCAGCCAGAGGAAAAGTTTCAGCTATAGGTGCCTTGGCTCCTGCGGACCCTTCTACATCCCAAGGTGGAGCTGTGTCACCCGACTGGACTCAGAGAAAGGGGTTTGAATGGTAAGTTCTTACAAAAATCCCCTTTTAGTTATCAAAAATAATTATTGAAGAACTTAACAAATGATTTTACTGTAATTTGATTAAGTAGCTTTTGCCTAATCCCCGTTCAGTACATTCTTCTATATGTTGTCCCTTTATGGGTTACTGTGCCTGTAAGTAAGTTTTACCCCACCCAGGTGGAGATATATCAAGCTTTGGAGAGAGGGAACGTGGAAATGTTGTCCAAATCCACCAATCCGCTTCTGTCAATTCTACTAAAGTCTATGAAATGTAATTTCTCTTTCAATGGTCCTGGTGACACAGCTCAACACTGGGATGTAGGAGGGTCCGAAGGAGCCAGGCACCTATCCTAAAGCTTTAGAGGGTAGGCTCCTCCCCTACTGCATCCCTGGACTCTTCAGTTCGTGTTAGGTGCCCACTGGAGTGGGTGCTATTCTAAAGGGCTGCAGGAGCAGCCGAAGAATTAGAGTAGTTAGGGGATTTTTATTGTTTTATTAACTTTCACCCTAGCTAGGTAGGCACAGTGTGAGGATTCTCACAGTGAATCCTCACACTGCTAGCGCAGCAGGAGCTGACAGAAGCGCGTCCTGTCAGCTCACTGTGCACAAGGGAGACGCTGTCTGGTCTCCCTGTGCAGCGCTTACAGCCTCTATTAAGAGGCTGCCTGGGCTCCGGAGTACCCTGAAACCGGCTCCACATTTAGGTGGGGATCATGGGGGACAGGCGCTCCGTGATGGCGGCGGCCATTTTATGCGGAGCTTACACGCTGAGCTCCTATATGAGAGGACAGCAGCGTTGTGACAGGCATGTTCCAAGTGATCCCCAGTCGAGGGGCAGACACTGGAACTAGGAAATCCTACCTAAGGAGCGGCTGTCTGGGGGTGGTTGGCGCCAAAAGGTCACGGACCCCGCAGCAGCAGGGACTTGTGGTCTCTTCTTTCACTGACTTTGGCGCCTTTCAGAACGCTTGCAGCGGAGCTGAGCTGGCTTACTGATCCTGGCAGAGTGACTTGGATTTCCTGGGCATCGCTTCCCCGCAGTTGAAACCAACAGACTGCTAAGTGACTGGGTGCATTGCCTCTGTATAAACGCTTGTACATTGTTTGCACTGTGTATACTGATAGATATACATTTATCACTTGCATCATGTCTGAGCATCAGGCTGTGGTTTTGGGGGAGGGAGCCCTTAGTGCACTGAGCGCGTGCAATGTTTGCACACAAAAGTTTGTCCCTGAGCAGATGGCCAGGGGGGGCTTATGTATTACTTGCGCTGATGTGAGACCCATGGGCAGTGAACCCCATAGGGCAGAGCAGATGGAACCTGCGTGGGCCAGGGCCCTAGGCAGGTCAGTAAACGCTTTGGTGCAGCTTTTGGACAGGCAGAGTGATGGGCTGGTAGAATCACAGAGACCTATGCCATCATCTCAGCAATCGTCTGGCTCCTTACCTCTTACCCAGGCAGATCCTGCGCTGATTCAGGTGATGCAGGATACTGCTAAGGGGATTAACAGGTTCAGTGAAATGCTGGACAAAATGGATGATGTTGCAGGGACCCCTAGAAGGTCTTATGCTATGCCTACTGTGGTAGATGAGGAGGAGGGAGAGTATACTGACATCCCCTGGGATCAGGGCGATGATTTGGAAGAGACCTCTGCTGCTGGTATAGAGGATCTCATTGTAGCTGTGAAGCAGGCTTTAAAGCTGTCTGTGGAGGATAAGACTCCTGTTAAAGGTGTTTTTAAGCGACAGCGGAAGGAGGCTGTCACTTTTCCTTCAGATGAGGGGTTACAGGAATTGTTAGAAGGGTCTTGGAAAACGCCTGATAAGAGGCTACAGATGCCTAAGCGATTCCTTAGTCTGTACCCCATGCCAGAGTCTCATGCGGAGCTCTGGGAAAAGGTCCCAGTTGTGGACGCTTCAGTGGCACGTTTGTCCAAGGCTACTGTATTACCAGTACAGGGCGGTGCAGCTTTCAAAGATTCTGTGGATAAAAAGCTGGAGGGAAACCTCAAGGCTATCTTTGAAGGGGTGGGGTTTACCTTACGGCCCCTTATTGCTTCAGCCTGGGTCTCTAAGGCCATGATAGAGTGGGCTGGTGAACTATGCACCATGCTGCAAGCTGATCCTGGTGCGTTACTGCTTGCAGAAAAGATTAAGGCTGCTGCTGAATATGCAGTGGAAGCAGAGGAGGAAGCTATTAAAATGGCGACCAGAGTGTCCACAGTCTCCATTAATGCCAGGAGAGTGCTTTGGCTTAAAGCCTGGGAAGCAGATAATGAGTCCAAGAAGGCTCTGGAAACTTTAGCCTTCAAAGGAAAGGTACTCTTTGGTACTGAATTAGAGGAGATTATAAAACAGGCCACAGGCGGCAAAAGTACATTCCTGCCGGCCTCCTCAGCAAAGCAGACATCCAGATTTTCTGCTTTTAGGCCGTCCTTTCGGCCCTCCCCTAGAGGTGGTGCGTCCTTTCGAGGACAGGCTTTCAGGGGAAGGTTTCAGTCCTTTAGAGGCAAGACACAAAAGTCCAAATTTGGCTCTTTTCACAAGAAGCCTGCCGCAAAAGGAGAGGACAAACCCTCCGCATGACTGTCCGGGGATATGCCCGACAGTGTTAAAAGTGGGGGGGCGTCTCACGCTCTTCAGGGACGCTTGGGCTTCTCTAGACCAGGATGCCTGGGTGTTAGATATTATAACACAGGGTTACAAAATCCCTTTAAGGGGGCCGCCTCCGAAGAGGTTCATCCCCACGTCATTACCAAAGCTGGCGCTTCTTCGCACAGCTCTGATGAGAGCGGCTCATTCCCTGTTAGAAAAAGGGGTGGTTACTCCAGTTCCCAGGGCAGAGTGGAAAAAAGGCTTTTACTCCACGCTGTTCCTGGTGCCCAAACCAGACAGGTCTTTCAGACCAATACTGAATTTGAAATCCCTAAATGTTCATCTCTGGGTAGACCACTTCAAAATGGAGTCCTTACGGTCAGTACTCTTGAGTCTGGACCAGGGGGAATTTTTGGCGTCCATGGATGTCCAAGACGCATATCTGCACGTTCCCATTCACCCGGAACATCAGACCCTGTTGAGGTTTGCTATAGGAGACCTGCATTTACAATTCCGGGCGTTACCCTTTGGGCTAGCAACCGCGCCAAGGGTATTCACAAAGATAATGTCAGTGATGGCGGCTGGGCTGAGGCTCAGGGGAATCACAGTAATACCCTATTTGGACGATCTCCTGTTCAAAGCAGAGTCGGCTGCCATGCTTCAGAGGCACTTGACAGAGGCCATCAGTTTTTTGCAGGCTCACGGCTGGATTTTAAATTTGCAAAAATCTCAGTTAGTACCATCACAGAGGCTCCAATTCTTGGGAGTCATACTGGATACCCATCTACATCGGGTGTTTCTCCCGGAGGAAAAGGCCAGGGACCTGGTCATCTTAGTCCACGAGATTCTCAGGGCTCGGAGCATTTCGGTTTGGAGGTGCCTCCAGCTCCTGGGGAAGATGGTGGCGTCATTCGAGACGCTTCAATTTGCCAGGCTCCACTCTCGGAAGTTCCAATGGAACATTTTGTCAGCATGGTCAGGAAACACTCTGACCATGAAGTCCGAGATGATAGTGCTGTCTTCGGACACTCGAGACTCCTTGAAATGGTGGACAGAAGTGGACTCCCTTCAGTGGGGTCGGTCATTACAGACCTGGGACTGGTTGGTAGTAACTACCGATGCCAGCCTCAGGGGATGGGGAGCAGTAGTCCTGGATCTCAGGCTGCAGGGCCTGTGGACGGCAGAGGAATCAGCGTTACCAATCAACATCTTGGAACTGAGAGCTGTCTGGAAAGTGATTTCCTTGGCAGGAGACAGATTAAGGAACCTCCCTTTGAGGATTCAGACCGACAATGCCACAGCTGTGGCGTATCTAAATCACCAGGGAGGTACGCGCAGCAAATTGGCCATGTGGGAGGTCTCCAGAATCTTCCTATGGGCGGAACAGAATGTTCCAGCTGTATCGGCTATATTCATTCCAGGAGTAGAGAATATAGAAGCTGACTTCCTGAGCAGGGAGGAGCTCAAGGAAGGGGAATGGAGCCTACACCCGCAGGTGTTTCAACAGATCACTTGGAAATGGAGAATCCCGGATGTGGACCTGATGGCATCCAGGTTCAATCATCAGGTGCCCAGGTTCTATTCCAGGATGAGGGATCCGCTAGCGGAAGCAGTGGATGCCATGACTTCTCAATGGCAAGGGGATCTTCTTTATGCATTTCCCCCAGTACCAATGTTAGCAAGACTTTTGAAAAGAATACAGGACCAGAAGGTTCCGGTGATTCTTGTGGCACCAGATTGGCCAAGGAGGTCCTGGTACTCCAGGCTTCAGAGGTTGTCTGTGGACTCGTGGCGTCTGCCTCTGAGACCAGATCTGCTAAGACAGGGCCCATTCAATCACCTGGATTCTGATCGGTTGATTTTGACGGCCTGGCTATTGAAGCCGCCATTTTGAAAAGAAAAGGATTTTCTGAGGCGGTAATACAGACTATGATTAAAGCCAGGAAGGCTGTATCCTCGGCAAATTATTATAGAGTCTGGAAGACGTATATCAGATGGTGTGAGAGGCAAAAGGTTCACACATCTCACTTCAAGTTATCAAGAATGCTGGAGTTCTTACAAGATGGTTTTTCAGCAGGCCTAAGCCTTCAATCATTGAAGGTACAGATTTCGGCCTTATCCATCTATTTCCAAAAAAGGATAGCCATTTTGCCGGAGATTCAAACTTTTTTACAGGGGGTATCTAGATTGAAACCTCCATACAAGCAACCAGTAGCGCCTTGGGACCTGTCACTGGTTTTGGATTGCCTTCAGAAGGCACCTTTTGAACCTTTAAGGTCGGCAGACCTTAAGTTTCTCACGTGGAAGTTAGTGTTTTTGTTAGCAGTGGCATCTGCTAAAAGAGTATCAGAGTTGGGAGCCTTGTCATGCAGATCTCCCTTCTTAATTTTTCATGACGACAGGGCTGTTTTGAGAACAGTTCCTCAGTTTTTGCCGAAGGTAGTCTCTGCCTTCCATTTAAATCAGGAGATAATTCTACCTGTGTTTCAGCCCCCAGAGGGTTCTAAGAAAAGGGACAAGTTGAAGACTTTGGATGTTGTGCGTGCTTTACGCATATATGTGGACAGAGTAAAGAGTGTCAGAAAGACGGACACATTATTGGTATTGTATGACATACACAAAATTGGTTGGCCTGCGTCTAAGCAGACTATTGCTAGGTGGTTGCGATCTATGATAGCCTTTGCATATACCAAAGCGGGTAGGCCTGTACCGGCCAGAATTAATGCGCATACCACCAGTTCTGTTGCCACCTCTTGGGCGGTTCGACATGGGGCCACAGCTGAGCAGGTTTGCAGAGCTGCCACTTGGTCATCTGTTCACACATTTGCCAAATTCTATAGATTCCATGAGTTCGCGTCGGAGGACGCATCATTTGGGCGAGCAGTGCTGAGAGCTGCAGACCTGAGCGTACCCTCCCAAAGGACCGGCTCTGGAACGTCCCAGTGTTGAGCTGTGTCACCAGGACCATTGAAAGAGAAAAAGGGATTTTTGTAAGAACTTACCGTTCGAATCCCTTTCTCTGATATGGTCCTGGTGACACAGCGATCCCTCCCTTACGCTCAGTAAGTATGCCAGAAATTTCATGATGTTCATGTTAAAATGGTTAAAAGTTAACAGTTACTGTTATAAGATGTGCATTTAATATGTGCAGGCGTTTGTACTGAGTTAATGTATTCCAGTGGCTTTGAAAGATTGAACTGAAGAGTCCAGGGATGCAGTAGGGGAGGAGCCTACCCTCTAAAGCTTTAGGATAGGTGCCTGGCTCCTTCGGACCCTCCTACATCCCAGTGTTGAGCTGTGTCACCAGGACCATATCAGAGAAAGGGATTCGAACGGTAAGTTCTTACAAAAATCCCTTTATTATGTATCCCTGAAATGTATTAAAGGGGACCGCAGCTGCAGCCCCCCCTGCAGCGCCGCCGGCCGCATCCCCCATAGGTTTCTATGGGGGATGCGAAGCTGCCCGATGTATCAACATCGACATCAACATCGGGCAACCCGGCATTGCACCCCTGGGCTATCGCCATTCTAATGTGGCGATAGCCCATTGTAGCCTATGGCTACACTTCGCACTGCCCGAGCAGGGCAATGCGGTCAGAAAGGTCGGCGGGGGTCAGCGCATAACCGTGCATGCGCTGACTCTCCGGCTTCCGGGTTAGGGCTTCGCAGGGAAGGACTCCTATCCCTGTCCCTGCGCTCCCAGAATGATAAATTCCTGCGGTATCAGATGATACCGCAATGCGATGCCCGGCATTGTCATCACGTCGGGATCGCTATAGAATGATAAATGCGCCCCTAATGGTGGAAGCAGGAATAAAGAAGCAGGTGGGAGCATTGTCTCATGGAGGTCAGGGAGACTGGTGCTGGCTTACAGGAATAAGTGGGGTGACTTGGGGAACAGGGGTCACATGAGAGCGGTAATTAGGGGGGAGGGGTTCCCTGTAATCTGATGGTGCCATATAAATAATATGTAACATAAGTACAGGTAGGTGTCTTTATTTATGGAGGTCACTTGCACCAAAGGTTAAAGAAAGCAGGGACAGGAGTAACCTGGGGGTGGGTGTGATGTGTACTCTGCAATGTGGGAGCCTCCACACTGCTGCTGTGCTGTACAGTTACCTCAGGGTTTCCTACCTGACCCTCTCCATGAGGGAGAACATGCTCTGTTCCTGGACTTCCCTGGTAATGTATGATTGCCATCACCTGTGTGGAGCTAGGTAACTGATAAGAAAGGTGTTTCACCACAGGTGATGGCAATCATACATTACCAGGGAAGACCAGGAACAGAGCATGTTCTCCCTCATGGAGAGGGTCAGGTAGGAAACCCTGAGGTAACTGTAGTGCCCAGTGGAAACCGACACAAACACAGGAATAACATACAAACCGACTAACGAACAAGACCCTGGAATGCCAGACCGGACACTACAAGCTGCAGAAAGAAGAGTCCGGGGTTCCGGGGGGTGTCTTGTCCAGGCAGGAGGCTGCTGCTGACAGCCGGGGCAGAGTTTAAAATAAATAAAACTGTCAGCAGCACGTGCGTGTATGGGGGCTGTGGTGCAAAATATGCTTCAAAACCTCCACCCCTCTGATAATTCCGGTCTTAATTGTATTTAACCCTTGGTGCAAGTGACCTCCATAAATAAAAACACCTATCTGTACTTATGTTACATATTATTTATATAACACCCTCAGATTGCGGGGAACCCCTCCCCCTAATCACCACCACTCTCAGGTGACACATGTTCCCCAAGTCACCCCATTTATTTCTGTAAGCCAGCACCAGTCACCCTGCCCTCCATGAGCCAATTCTCCCACCTGCTTCTCTATTCCTGCTTCCACCATTAGTCTGACATTACACCGGTATGCTTGTAAAGATGAGCCCCGGTGCTGGGAGCGCTCTCCTGCTCCCAGCGCCGGAGCCACAGTGTGAGGGGGAGAGGGACCTGAGTCCCCAGTGGGACCAAGCTCCAGACAGCGCTGGGATCAAGACACCGATCCCAGCGTAGGGATGGACATCGATGGTCGATGTTTCAGAAACATCAATGTTTTATTTCGATGTTAGTGTTTTTGCCATTTAATGATGACCTTCCAATGTTTGTCACCATCGAATGCTAATCATTCGATGGTCTACCGATGGTGGCTTATTTTTTGTAATTCCCAAAAGATATGCCTCCCCTGGTTGCTGTGTCTGTGTCAGGGAAACTTCCTAGGTTCGTTGGAGGCTGTCTGACTTTCTCTCTGCTTCCCTCCCTCTCCCTCTCTATGGTTGCTGTAGCTGCTAGGCAACAGGGCCCACTGCTAGTTCTGATTGGCTCTCACTGACTCAGAGAGCCAATCAGAGCACAAACCTCACCCTGCAGCACCAGTCACTCAAACAGCAGCAAATTTCACAGACACACTGAGCTCTGGAGGATTCAGAGAGGAGGAGACGTCACTGAGGCCCTTATTCTGATCGGTGCGGCCGGATCCGAATATGCGGCCAGGACCGTGCGTGCGAAACCCCGCCTTCCATACGGATCGCTAACTCCGTCCGTACGCGGTAAGAAGCTGGCCGAACGGACCGCACGTGTATTTTTCACGGAATACGCCTCCTCCATCTCAGGGAACCTCCCCCAACATTCGATGGTCGCAGACCATCGAATGCAGGACCGAGTGCTCCACCAGCTCCCGCAACCTCAGACCACACGGACATTTCTCCGTGCAAAAGCAGGGATCTGGGCGGGCAGCTGACATCCGGCGATGTCATATGTCCGCCCCCTACACGTGCGTCACGGCCACATTACCATACGTACGCCCAGCGTTTGCATGGGAACGCCCATGAAACGCGGGGCGTATGCATATGGTAATGAGCCCAAATAGCCCTTCACGCCCCTCTCCACCCCCTGTTCGGAGTGTTCACATATCATGCGGGATTTGGCCGTACGCCCCGCTCGCACATGCGCAGAGACGCCTCTGCACATGCGCAGACACAAAACATCGGCGGGACGAACGCACGCGGATATTACCGCACCAACCAGAATAAGGGCCTGAATGTTATACCAGCTCAGGCAAGCTACAATAATAATAAGTGCACAATACAACTAGCTACAGACAGTTGTGAATGTCAGTCACATACAACACTCATTAATAAGCTGCATTAGTATTACCAGGCAGCAACCACTATATCATCATCAGTGAAGTGTTGGTCAGAGATTGTCTGTTTCTTTGAATATAGTGAGGCACAATATACACAGTCCTGGGGTACCAGTGGAATGAACCAAGCTAAAGGTGCCCATACACTGCTGCGACGCCTCGCAACAGTGTACGGACACCTGACAGCCTGCAAGCTGCCGGGACCTTCTTGGCAGCACGGACGCATGCGATCCGTTGTGAAGGATTGCATGCGTCCCTGCTTCCGGCCCGCCTCACCGCAAGGAGGAACGGGTGGTCGGACTGTGGACTGCCTGCCGGTCCGACCACCTGGTCGTTTCCGATGCGCAAGGGACCCAACGGCATGTCAGGGAGAGGCAATTTGGTCAGATTTAAGGGGATTGGTCGCAATTGGCCAAAATCGGACCAAATCGCCTCAGTGTAGGGCACCTTAACTGTTTTTAAATATATAGTGAACTATTTTTTATATTACGTGACCTTGTCGCTAGCGATTGGTCGCTCAGCGACCGAATTGCTGGTTATCAGTATTTTATCGGTGACCAGCGATTCTAGCAAGTTCCTGCGACCAGCGACCGCTGGGCTGCAGTGGGAGCGCAGACACGGCGAAGATCGCTAGGTATCACCGGCAATATGGTCACTGAGTGACCATATAGCTGACGATGGAAGCTAGAATCGCCTAGTGTGTAGCATTATTAGTGGTGCCCCCACAGATCCTGGCACCCTAGGCAGCTGCCTAATAGTAGAGCTGGCCCTGCTCATTGCAATATTTACCTCCACCATAAAAATGATGTAATGACCACTGTACCGTCATCTCCCTTTTTTGTGTGTGTAGTTACACTTGCCTTAATAAATAGACATTTTCCTATCTGGAAAAATAGTGAAACCTAAAGTGAGTTAGTTTACAATTTATCTAATTTTATTACATTTTGATTACTTGCTGTTAAAGTGTTAATAATGTGTACAAAATTAATATACTACTTCATCATTGGGCATTATGTGAATATTATATATGTATATTATACACACAATGTCCAGTGATAAAGTAATATGTTGCTCAGAGCCTGGGCCCTGCCACCAAACCCAAGTACAACCTTACAAATGGCAATACAGGCTTTTGCGCATGCACTTGTCATATAACTAGTTTTCACCATCGAATACTTTTGATGCGATGGTTAGTTACCATCGCATCGAAAGTTTCAATGGGGGAAGCACTGCCATCATTTGATGGTTGGCTTCCGATGTCCATCCCTATCCCAGCGCTGACGGTGCGGGCGGCGAAGCTCCGCTCGCGGCAGTTTAAACCTCCCGCCGTTCGGGAGCCAATCATGGCTCCCGAATCGGCGGCCAATGGCAGACGGCCGCGGCGAACCAATCAGCGCTCGCCGCGCTGTCCCCAAGCCCGCCCCCGGCGTCTGACGTCAGACGCCGCCGGGAGGCGAAGAAGGAGGAGATCTCCACGCCGGCGGAGCGCGGGATCACCCCGGCTGAAGAGAGAGGACGCCTGGAGACAGCGGCGGCGGAGGGGAGAAGATCTCCGGCGGCCGCTGAAGAGGCCAGAAGACGCCGGGATCAAGCCAGAGGATCTCCGGCGCCTACTGGAAGAAGAGGGGAAGCGGCGCCGTCGCTGGCCAGGACAGGCCAGCGGCAGAATAAAGAAGATGGCGGCCTCCCACGGAGAGACCAGCGGGGGTGGGAAGCAACAGAGCTGAGGAAGCTCCCCCCCGCGGCCTCTCCCAACATCAGGTAGGCGGCCCCAGGCCACCTACCCCTCCCTAGACCACCGGGGATCGGGCGCTAGGCCCGTGGGTAGTGTCAGGCCCTTCCGGCCTGTGGGTATTATAGTCGGGCCCTCTCGGCCCGGGGCCTCTGAATTGTTAGGCCCTCCTGGCCCTCTTATTAAGTAGCTGGGCCCTCCTGACCCCAGGGCTTTTTCCTCCCCCCCCCATAATAGCCGGGTGTAAGGCCCGAGGCCCCATAGCTTGGGGCTAATTGAGTCAGGCCACTAGGTCTGTGCCCCAGTCAGGGGAAGAGGGTAAAAGCCATAAACATAGTAAATGCATTGGAAAAGCCGGAAACTATGTCAAGTGTATTAGAAAAGCCGGAAATCATAGCAAATGCATTGAAAAAGCCGGAAACTATGTAAAGTGTATTAGGAAAAGCTGGAAATCATAGTAAATGCATTGAAAAAGCTGGAAATCATAGTAAAAACATGTAAAGTGTATTAAAAAAGCCGGAAATCATAGCAAATGCATTGGAAAAGGCCGCAACCTTACCTTACAGTAGGATTTTGATAATATTTTTGCAAATTAGCTGACATAGGTTCGTGACCCTATACAATAAACATACAGGTTGAGTATCCTGTATCCGGACATGTCAGTATCAAGATAAGATCAAACAATTTGAAACCGTCCATATGCCAATTTTAACAGCAGATCCAGTCACCGATTGGGTGACCAAATTGTCGACACAATTAGCAACCTATAAAAAAGATCTGATTGCTTTTAAAAAAGAAAAATTCACTAAAGTTGAACGGGACTATGAAACCCACCAGGTGTACAACTGGCTATCTGGGACCTCTAACCAAGGTCGCAGTGATTCCAGAAGGAAACCATTCTTCAGACGACAAAAATATCCAAAGACCAATGTCGACACTGATACCTCAGCTGAGGTTATGAGTTCAGCTAGTGATACTGAGACCGTTCAAGCCAGAGGAAAGAAATCGGTCCCTTTAGGGGTGAAAACACGCACCCAAGGCGGCCCACTCGTAGAGCCTCTCGACGTGGGAGGCAGAACCAACGCCAGTGGTCGTGGAAACAAGCCACCCGTAGGCACAAAGAGGAAATAATTTTTCATTTATCCACACATGATTTAACTGAGGCTGAGAAATCAGTGCTCAGTAAGGGATTGTCTTATGTGCCTTCTTCACACTTCAATCCATTGAACTGGCATGCAGAAAAACATCAGTTACAACGCAAGATAAAACTCAAGGAGTATTTCTACAAAAATCCATCTCCCCCTGTGGAAAATTTTGTTCCTCTACCTAATAAATTAAAGCAATTTAAAATGAGGTCTTCTTTTGACCCTTTATCTAATAATCCAAGTATTAAGACCTTTATGCGTTTATTGGATTCAGAGGTATCCACTGCTATTGATGAGTTTGTATCCCCACACTGCAATCTCTCCCCCCTTGAACGTGAGGCGTTACAGAATCTATCTAAAAATGACCGTATTGTCATTCGACCCGCCGACAAGCGGGGTGGGATTGTAGTGCAGGATCGCGATGTCTACTGTGATGAAATTTTTAGACAATTGTCCGACTCTGAGGTTTACTATAAATTGAGGTCTGATCCCACGACTATGTTTTCTGAACAGTTGAAATGTATTCTTGATAGAGCACGTATGAATTCTTTAATCAGTGAGGATCTGTGTCAGGTACTTAATCCTAAATTTCTCATCATGCCCATCCTATATACATTGCCGAAAATCCACAAGGGATTAGACCCCCGACCGGGGCGTCCTATCATCTCGGCGAGGGGGTCCCTTTTCCAGCCAGTGGCAATCTATTTAGATACCATACTGCAGCCCCTCATACAGGGACATGAGCATTTTTTATTGGATACCACCACTTTGCTCAAAAAATTGGAGGCTTTCGGTAATTTACCTAATGACTGTTGGTTAGTTACAGCTGATGTAACTAGCCTTTATATGGTAATACCCCATGTGGAAGGACTAGCGTCAGTCCGCAGGTTATTGACATCTAGTGGTACCTTTGACACAGACCTCATTGATTTTTGGATGGAATTATTGGAGATGATATTGACAAAAAAATTTTTCAGGTTCAATGGGCAGCACTTCTTACAAATTAAGGGGTGCGCTATGGGGTCCTCAGTGGCCCCCACATATGCGAACATTTATATGTTCGATGTCGAGCATAATTTTTTCTTTTACAGTGATGAGGTTGCCGGTCGTATCCCCTTCTTCACCCGCTACATAGACGACTTGTTGTTTGTGTGGCGGGGTGAGTTGGGGGATCTCATTGACATCTTCAATCACATTAATGATGCTGCCCACCCTGTGAAATTCACTTATAAAACCAGCCAATGTGAAATTGAATTTCTTGATGTCCTCATCAGGGTAAACAATTCTGTCATCAATACCTCTATCTTTATTAAGAAGACTGACAGAAACACTTTTTTGGGTACTTATGAGTTATCCGGGCGCCCGATTTTTTGATTGTATGCCTTAAGTTAAGGCATACAATCAGATGCGATGCGATGCGATATCGCATCGCATCGCATGCGACCATCCGATGCGATGACCCGATTTTTCCATAGGAATCAATGTTAAAATTGACAGAGTCCATTTTAACATGGAATTCAATGGGAAAAAGGGGTCCTCTTTATACCCCTACTATCCAAGTGGGCATGGAGTTGGATATAAACCTGTGGCGAGCGTAGCGAGCCACCGAGCCCGAAGCGTGGCGAGCGAAGCGAGCCCCGCGAGGGGACGGTATTCTATGTCCCCTCGCGGGGCTCGCTACGCTCGCCACGCTTCGGGCTCGGTGGCTCGCTACGCTCGCCACAGGTTTATATCCAACTCCATGCCCACTTGGATAGTAGGGGTATGAAAAGGACCCCTTTTTCCCATTGAATTCCATGTTAAAATGGACTCAGTCCATTTTAACATTGATTCCTATGGAAAAATCGGGTCATCGCATCGCATCCGATGGTCGCATGCAATGCGATGCGATGTGCCCGATCCGACCCGATTTAGAAATCGGGCGCCCGGATAACTCATAAGTACCCTTTTTTGCACTGGGACAGTTGTCATCCACGTAGTCTTAAAGCTGGACTACCATACTCGCAGATGCTGAGAATGTTTAGGATCAATAATGACATAACCAGTGCCAGTCATCAAATAGACGAATTAATCGAAAAATTTGTGATTAGAGGTTACCCCCGTGAGTCCTTGGTTGAGACCAAGATAAAAGTATTGGGATTGGATAGGAGACAACTGCTTGATAACAGGGTGGTTAGAACTAATGAAGATCGTTTACCCTGGGTGACCCAATACAACACCGCAGCGCCTCAGATTAAAGAAATCTCTAAACGATTATGGGGCATCGTAAAATCTGATAATGACCTTAATCTTAATAATACCACCTTGATGCCCTGCTATTCCAATCCCCGCAATATTCGCAGCTGGCTAGTGAAAACTGATATATTGCAACCTGGTTCATCTCCAGTTAGCCACTTTCTCTCCCATAAAAAAACATGGATGTTTTAAATGTCCCTGTACCACATGTAAATTTTTGGTACCGGGAGACGTGTTCTGCCACCCTCATTCTGGGGTCAAATTCCATATTCGCCACCACCTCACATGTGAGAGCTCATTTGTGGTATACCTTATAAGTTGCCCCTGTGGGCTCTCTTATGTGGGTAAGACCAGCCGTAAGTTCAAGGAGAGAATGACAGCACATAGATCGGCCATCAAAGCCGCCATTAACTCCGGCTCTAGTGAGCAACCGGTGGCTAGACATTTCCTTGAACTTCGGCATGGTCTTACATCTCTGAAATATCGCATGATAGATTTCGTCCCCCCATTATCACGTGGTGGTGATAGGAATCTTGTTCTTTTACGTAGAGAGGCGTTTTGGATCAACAAATTGGATACGATCCATCCCAGAGGGTTAAATGATACCATGCCCATTTCCTGTTTATTATAAGTATACATTTAAGTTGATGTATATTTTTTGCTGTTATATAGGTTTTATATTAGATATCTTGTATGGCTATTTGTTTGCTTTCTAATGTAGCCTGATATAGAGTGATATTACCATGCGTGTTATTATAAAGATGTATGTTTTGTATACAGCTGCCTTATCCCTATTTACACTCTGTTTTGTTGATAGTGCGCCGTCTCCATGGCAACTGACCCAGGAGTAGGATGGGGAACAGTGTCAGCGTCTGCGGGCCGGGCTGCAGACGTCATGACGTCATCTGGAAGCGCCACTTCCGGGTTTCAGCGTCGGGGGACGGGACAACCCAGCGTGGAATGGGGGATATAAGGTAAGCATATTGTATGATTTTTTGATGTAATCCTGACGAAATTCTTTGCTAAATGAAACGTTGATTGGTGATACACACCGTCTCCAGAGTTTTTCTTACCAAGCCGCCGCGAGTGCCACGTCTCCCGCACAAGACATGTCTTATCCGAATTATTCCAAAAACCGTGGTTTTTGGAATCATTCGAATATTTATTTTTTAACCCCCCCCCCCCAACCCTCTTTTCATACTTACCAAGTCCCCAGGCGTCCACAGCAGACCTCCGGCATCTTCTCCAGGGTCTCCAGCGGTCCCAGGAATGCATTGCGCAAGTGAGGCAATGCATTCCTGGGACCGCTGGAGACCCAGAGAAGATGCCGGAGACCTGCTGTGGACGCCCGGGGACTGCGTGGACGCCGAGGGACCACCGGACACCATCAGGGGACAGGTAAGTATGCCTAAAAAAAAATATTCCAAAAACCACAAAATTCCCCTATCCGGAATGCTCGTGGTCCCGAGCATTTCGGATAGGGGATAATCAACCTGTATTTGTTTTTCTCTAGCCAATGCTATATACAAGAAGCCTGCTGCTGATCAATACAACAGGGCCCATTTACCATAGATTGCATATGCATACGCTTTTTCAATGCATTTACTATGTTCTGGCTTTTTCAAATCATTTGCTATGGTTTACAGCTATTCTAATACACATTACATGGTGTTTGGCTATTTCAATATATTAACTATGATTTCCAGCTTTTTCTAATACACTTTACATGGTTTAATGCTTGTATTGACCTAATGACATGTCGACCTGACCACGTCGACCTTCAGTCATGTCAACATTCCTGCTTGTCGATCTTCAGTCAAGTCGACCTAGTGGTGTCGACCTAATACTTGTTGACCTACTTGCTGTCTATCCAATGATCCCAACCCAATACAATTTACATGGTTTTCGGCTTTTTTCAATACATTTACTATGATTTCCAGCTTTTCCTAATACACTTTACATGGTTTCCGGCTTTTTCAATGCATTTACTATTTTTCCAGCTTTTACCCACCCCCCCAGTCAGGCACTAGGCCTGTGGACCCTGACAGGCACTAGGCCTGAGCTGCTAGTTAGGAGGGAGTGTAGTGAAGGCATTGGTGTAAGTGGTTAGTAAAAGGGCTCTAGGCCCCATGTTGAGGTTTCAGGTGGGTGCTTGGGGTTAACAGGTAGACGTGCTCTGCGGCAGTCCCCTCGTGGTTCCCCAAGTAGTTAACTGGTACCGTTTTAGAGTGAGCATACGCTGGCCAGCTCTAGTCAGGAAGGGAGTACATCTGAATACAGGCAGAGGTTAAAGGAGCAGTTGGTTGGTAAGGTCTTGTACTGTATTGTATGTTGCTGTCCGTGCAGAGCAAAGTTGTTTAGATTTTCGTAGTTGTGTTGCACCACATACACTTAGTCAGTTCTAGGGCTTTGTGCTGTAGTTATGTAGTCGTGCCACATTTAGGTTCGTTAGGCTCTGCACGGGTCTGGTGTTTGTCTCCTTACAGGGACCTGTGAGGAGAACCGAGGGTTGGAGTACAAGAGTGTGGACGCAGTACAAGAGTGAGGACGGTGAGTGTCATCTTGTTTGTCCGTCCGTCTGTGTGTGTGTGTACCTGCCTATCTCCCTTACTTCCTCCATCCAGGGCGTACGTGGACCTTGTACCCCGTGCAAGGTCAAGGCCTCACCTAGGTGCGCAAGTGCCAATAGGTGACACTCCGGGCTCTGAGGCAGTGCGCCGATGATGATGTTTCCCAGAGCCCGGAGGGTGCCTCTGTAGAGACGTCGCGGGACGGAGGGCGCATCGGTCTTCATCCAGGAAGAACAGCTCTCACCTACTCTCCTTCCTCCTAGGCGTTCGTGTCCGGGTGCCGGAGAATTCCAGGACCGTGATTTGGCACGGCCTGAAGGTGAGAGGGTGCGGCGCCAGGTAAGTGGTCCGACGACACCTGCACGGCAGCAGGCACCACACCGCACCGCCCCTACACCCATCTCACATTTGGCGTAGTCGGCAGGATACGCACCGCGGACACGATGTGGAACGTCCCCAGGAAGACCCCCCAGCAGATTGCGTCGGAACCGATCCACCCCCGTTTGGTTGACGACGACGGATGGGCGACTGTGACAGGAGAAGAATTGGTGGAACGGTCGATACAGAGAGCCAAAGATGAGCGCCGGGAGAAGGGGCGCAAGAAGGCTGCTGTTACCCCCTGTAGGACGTGCCAACAGGTTGGACACTTCACCAGTGATTGTTCCTACGACAGATGGCTGACGAGACTAGAAGAAGTCCGCCGGCAGGCGATCCAGAAGGTCCAGGATGTCGTTCCAGCGCGTCGACAGAAGGTCCTGGTGAAGAAGCAGCCCCGTTGTAAGCTCTGTGGGGAGTATGGGCACAAGGATAATAGTTGCCCATGGGAGGAGCCGTATAGTGAGGACGACATTGGCCGGTGTGAGTTATGTGAAGATCCGAGACATCTGCTACTGGACTGTCCTTTTGGGGACTGGCCGCCGAAGACCATTTGGACGGAGAGGCCACAGACGGAGCCACGACGGAAACACGGGGACTCAGGCCTGATGGATGAAGAGTGGATGACCCCTGAGTCCAGAAACGGCAGAAAGAAGCCAGAGAAATGGAGCGGAAGAGCCTGTTTGAAGCGAGTTCACAGGTGCCCATTTCGTCTGTGCCAGGCCCGAAGAAGAAAGGCGCTCGTGTGAAGAAGGTGGTCGTGGTAACCACAGCGGAGACCCCGTGGAAGCCCTCATGTTGGGAATGTTGGAAGCAGGGACGCTTGGCCCATGAGTGCACCTGTGAAGATACCATGGCGATGTTGTGCCCAGAGAAGAAGACCCCTGCAAAAGATTCGTTCCCGTTGAAGGCGGACGTGAATGACCAGGAGGTGAAGAAACCACGCGGTGAGGAAGAGCGTGAAGACCCAGCGGCAAGGAAGCCCAGAAGTTCCCGAGGTTGGCAGAGTCCTCAACCTGGACGGTTAGAACAGGAATGCCCTGGGTATCTCGAAGTGCCAGCGGAAAAGAGGGAGAACGCTGAGGAAGAAAGTCGGCACCTGGCGCCAGAGTCTCTGGAGAAGAGTCCAGACTCTGAAATGTTAGCCATGCCTGAAGAATCGGATTTGCAGGATGTGGAGCAGTGTTCGCAGTCGATCGCCCTCGGAGAAGAGGAAGAGAAGATCTTGGAGCAAGACTCCTGCTGGAAGAACGGACTTGGATGGAGGAAGGGGAAGGAGAGGATGGTGATGCCATGGGAGGGACCGTTCCCAGAGATATGGAACAGTTGGAAGTGCCCCATGAAGAAGCTTGTCCGATGGTGACGATTGCCTGGGAGGAAAGAGATGCCCCGGAGGAATTCGCCGTAGGTTGGTGGTCAGCTCCATCCCATGGAGCCCGCGATGACGACCCAGACCAGGTGGAGGAAGAAGCATGGGTGGACGCTGCGCCCATTGAAGAGGATTCTCCCTGGTGGCCTATGATGAATGGCCATAACAAGCAGCCACTTCCCCAGAGGATCAGGAGAGTAGTGTCAGGAGGGATGGAGATTAGTCCGGAGCCAGTGGAAGAAAGTGGGGTCACAGTCGGTCCAGGCTGGGCTTCCGAAGACTACTTCCCTGAGAGGACCTCGGAATGCCCTGACCCCCGGATATCGGTGAGTGAGAATTTTGTAGGGACTACAAAGGAAAAGGGGGGAATGTAAAGATGAGCCCCGGTGCTGGGAGCGCTCCTGCTCCCAGCGCCGGAGCCACAATGTGAGAGGGAGAGGGAGCTGAGTCCCCCAGTGGGACCAAGCTCCAGACAGCGCTGGGATCAAGACACCGATCCCAGCGCTGACGGTGCGGGCGGTGAAGTGCCTCTCGCGGCAGTTTAAATCTCCCGCCGTTCAGGAGTCAATCATGGCTCTCGAATCGGCGGCCAATGGCAGACGGCTGCGGCAAGCCAATCAGCGCTCGCCGCGCCGTCCCCAAGCCCGCCCCCAGCGTCTGACGTCAGACGCCGCCGGGAGGCGAAGGAGGAGGAGGTCCCCACGCCGGCGGAGCGCCCCGGCTGAAGAGAGAAGACGCCTGGAGACGGAGACAGTGGCGGCGGAGGGGAGAAGAGCTCCGGCGGCCGCTGAAGAGGCCAGAAGACGCCGGGATCAAGCCAGAGGATCTCCGGCGCCTCCTGGAAGAAGAGGGGAAGTGGCGCCGCCGCTGGCCAGGACAGGCCAGCGGCAGAAGAAAGAAGATGGCGGCCTCCCATGGAGAGACCAGCGGGGGTGGGAAGCAACAGAGCTGAGGAAGCTCCCCACCGTGGCCTCTCCCAACATCAGGTAGGCGGCCCCAGGCCACATAGACCACCGGGGATCTGGCGCTAGGCCCGTGGGTAGTGTCAGGCCCTTCCGGCCTGTGGTATTATAGTCGGGCCCTCTCGGCCCGGGGCCTCTGAATTGTTGGGCCCTCCTGGCCCTCTGATTAAGTAGCTGGGCCCTCCTGGCCCCAGGGCTTTTTCCTCCCCCCCCCCAATTAGCCGGGCACTAGGCCCATGGCACAATAGCCGGGCGTAAGGCCCGAGGCCCGATAGCTTGGGGCTAATTGAGTCAGGCCTCTAGGTCTGTGCCCCAGTCAGGCACTAGGCCTGTGGACCCAGACAGGCACTAGGCCTGAGCCTGCCAGTTAGGAGTGAGTGTAGTGAAGGCACTGGTGTAAGTGGTTAGTAAAAGGGCTCTAGGCCAAAAGTTGAGGTTTCAGGTGGGTGCTTGGGGTTAACAGGTAGATGTGCTCCGCGGCAGTCCCCTCGTGGTTCCCCAAGTAGTTAACTGGTACCGTTTTAGAGTGAGCATACGCTGGCCAGCTCTAGTCAGGAAGGGAGTACATCTGAATACAGGCAGAGGTTAAAGGAGCAGTTGGTTGGTAAGGTCTTGTACTGTATTGTATGTTGTTGCCCGTGCAGAGCAAAGTTGTTTAGATTTTCGTAGTTGTGTTGCACCACATACACTTAGTCAGTTCTAGGGCTTTGTGCTGTAGTTATGTAGTCGTGCCACATTTAGGTTCGTTAGGCTCTGCACGGGTCTGGTGTTTGTCTCCTTACAGGGATCTGTGAGGAGAACTGAGGGTTGGAGTACAAGAGTGTGGACGCAGTACAAGAGTGAGGACGGTGAGTGTCATCTTGTTTGTCCGTCCGTCCGTCTGTGTGTGTGTGTACCTGCCTATCTCCCTTACTTCCTCCATCCAGGGCGCACGTAGACCTTGTACCCCGTGCAAGGTCAAGGCATCACCTAGGTGCGCAAGTGCCAATAGGTGACACTCCGGGCTCGGAGGCAGTGCGCCGATGATGATGTTTCCCGGAGCCCGGAGGGTGCCTCTGTAGAGACGTCGCGGGATGGAGGGCGCATTGGTCTTCATCCAGGAGGAACAGCTCTCACCTACTCTCCTTCCTCCTAGGCGTTCGTGTCCGGGTGCCGGAGAATTCCAGGACCGTGATTTGTCACGGCCTGAAGGTGAGAGGGTGCGGCGCCAGGTAAGTGGTCCGACGACACCTGCACGGCAGCAGGCACCACACCGCACCGCCCCTACACCCATCTCACATGCTCTTACCTGGGCAGCTGCTCAGTACTCTGCAGTGCTCTATCTGGCAGCACCAGTCAGTGTGCAGTGGTTGTATCTGATTTATCCAATCATCTCATGTGTTCCTGATCACTGGGAAGAGCTGACTCTCCCTGGGTCCTAGCTCCCGCTTTGTTCAGCAATGGCAATGAATGCAGTTACACCAGTTTCCTAAATTACAGTCCAGGGGGGAGATTCTCTAAAACTCTCCACCCCCCTTTGCCGCCCATTGCAATCATAATTATTGCATATGTTCTAATATATGCGATAATTATAGCAAAGGACAGCTCTTGCGTTAAGAGCTGCCCTTTGCGGTGAGAGTCGCCGGGTCCCAGCAGGTCCCGGCGGCTCCCCACTCCCTCCCACACCTGGCGCCGCTGCTGCGCCGAGCTCTCCTCCTCCCAGCACCCAGAAGAGGATCAGTGCAGGGAGGAGGTCACAGGTCCGGGCAGCACAGCTCTGTGCCGCCCGGACACATGTGAGGGGGCGATGCGGGGGTCCGTGCGGGGCGGGTTCACGTTAGAAGCCATATGAGGCATCGCTTAGACCATTCCGAAATGCGGTAAAAACCCAGATAACGGGGGTTTTACCGCATTTTTACCTTAGAGAATCTTCCCCCAGGTTTTAAAAATATCCATGTAAGTCCAGATGATTAAATCAAATTGACTGAGGTACTAATTATGTCACCTGTGCTCAAGCATGGATATCCTTAAAACCTGAACAATTGGCCATATTCAGACCCTCTCGGTGGGCTGTGAGTGTTTGGAGCCCAGCGAGCAGGTAGCCACCCTCCCTGACAAACACACCCTCCCTGCACTTCCCCGTCACTGTGCACCGGTGCAAACACATATGCAGCCGAGCACACAGGGGACATCATTCACCATCAAATTATTTTCACCTGTTCGTAGCGCTGAGTGAGCCAGGAACCACTCGGCACTGCAAAGGCCGTGGGGAGAAGGAGACTGTTGATGACATCAGCAGCATTCCCCCAAGCCGGTCGGGGAATTCCGGTGTTTTCTGGGCGTTTGAAAAATGCCCGCAGGGTGTACGCCCCCCAAATACCCACAGGGTGTCAATCACCCTGCGTGCAGTGAGCGAGCACTAGCCATCGCTTGCTGTCTTTGAGCAGATGACTATCATAAAGTGCGCATGTGTGGTCATTTGATTATCAGACAGGCTGCAAGTTTGCAGCCCTTCTGAATTGGGCCCAATGTGTAGCCGGCTGATCCAACGGTGCACTGAACTTTGTGTAGTGAATACACACTTGCACGATACAGGGGACAATGGCGCGATGCAGGATTTCATGCTGTAGTCAGCAACATGGTATCTTACACAATATCTTCTGGATGACCCTGCAGCATGGCCAACCAGAAGATGTCGTCTGCAGAGCATACAATCGGGCAAACGCATTTTAAAATATACACAATATGTTGTTTCGGTGTGCAAGGGAACACCAAATGAAGCCTATGTATAGGGTTGGAGTGTTGTTACCTGTACCTTCCACGTGACATCACTGTTATTACCTGTAGCTGGTTGGGGGGTATGAAGGGGATACTGTTTACATCAGCCTGTGCATGCTCAAGGCTCCCAGGGCAGCTGCTGAGGGGGACATGTGTTTGTATGGTGAGCTGCTGCTGAGGGAACGATTTATTGGGGTGTGGTATGACTTGTTGATCATCAGGATTAAAATGGTCATCAACCCGACATCGGAATTCCAACTGCCGGTAGGCCAACAGGAGGGTGAGCGCTACGTAGCCCCTTGTGGGCTTGCTGTGCTTGCCACGCTGCGCTCACCACAGGTTCTATTCTCCCTCTATGTGGGTCGTGGACCCCCACGAGGGAGAATAGCCTGTCAGTCGGGATCACAACTGTCGGGCATTTAACAGTCGGGATTCCAATGTCAGACAAATGACCATCGGAATGCTGACTGTAGGAGTGTCACCCGGCACCCATTTATTGTCCCTGTCCCAATATTAACAATACCAGTCCCGTAACACTTATGTTACCACTACCATCACCATGACATCACCACTACTTTTACATGTACCATTCTGGAGAAATCACTACTGTTCCCTGAAGCATCCCTGTGACATCACTAATGTTACCTGTACCTTCCCCGTGACATCACTTACAGTATGTTACCAGTACAATGCCTGTGACATCACTAATGTTACCTGTACCTTCTCTGTGACATTACTAACGTTACCTGTATCATCCCCAGTGGTATCACTAATGTTAACAGTATCATCCCTGTCATATGACTTTACATTTATCTTTATATTACATCTAATGTCATTTATCTGACAGCTTTAAACAAATGCTGGTTTATGTGACTGATCCATTCACCATAGAGATCAGTGTCTGGTTTTCTATGGCTGAGCTGGAAACCCCGAACTCTATGGTACTGACAATGTCAAAAACAATTGTGGCTACATCATGAGAGTGAGTTAGAGGGTCTGCAGAGACAGAATGCCTCACAGGGGTAGATGCGGATATGGTTACACACTTGTCTCCTCTCTCATCACCTGTAGACTGATACATTTAAGGAGTCCCAGGGGTAGTAGGCACCTTCCTTGATCCTGGTCCCTTCCCCACTGATCTTGGTAAGACCTCGATGATAGTTATATATAAAATACATATTACCAGTGGCGGCTCCTACCTCCGTGTCCCCGCTGCTACCGCACTAGTGATGGCCATCAACCATCGTGATTCACAACGAGCAATGGTTTATGGTCGATGTAGGATAGTTTTGTCATCGATGGGGGAGAACCAGATGGTTTCCCTCCATCGATGTCAAGCATAAACGCATAGGTTTTTTTGTTTTTTTTTCCCCCAAGGGACCTGGACACGGAGCATTGCCCCACCCCATGTTTTCATTGGGCCACAGGCCAATCAGTCAAAGAAAATGGATGACCATTGATAGGTCAAAAAGGAAAGAAGAAAAAAATTGATGGTCATGCATTGCATAGTATGCCACTATTGATGGCCAGTTGCACTATTGCCATCGATAGCAACCATTGATAGCAATGATGGCCATCCCTACGCCACCCCCACCATGTAACTGTGCTTGCGCTGGCCCATAGAAGGGAAAAGACAGTCCCTACAGGCACTGGGACCGGCGCATGCGCAGTATCGGCCTCGGTACTTTGCACGCTCATACCCCGGAATATATGGGCTGCAGCCGAAGCAGCCCATAGAGGCATCCTGGAGGGAGCGAACACCTCCCAATGGGACTGCCTTGGGTCACAGAGTATTCAGAGCACAGTGGCGGATTTTACCTGGGGGGCAGCTGCAGTCCTGTAGTCCATAGGTAATAACCGCCACTGCATAATACATCATCATGGCCTAACCCCCTCAGCACAGGGTCATGATTCTCTATGGTCCCGGTGTGTAAGTCCAAAATGTAGACAAGTATATGCTTCTGTAATTACATGCATGTGATGTTTCATACAAAAAAAATAAAAACCTTGAATTCAGTTAATGTTCCCATAATTTTGTACTCGGAATATTCATAGGTGGTTCAGTCACTGACTGTGTCCCTAACGTACATTTGTGGACCTAGGAAACGGTCACGTTCCACTCCTCTAGATCAGCTCACCTCATTCATATGGCATCCTGGCATGCCCTACGTTCTCTGTGCATGCCATTCCCTGCATTGCCCCGGTTTCCAGGTTGACTGTGTGACTAGGACCAGCACAGCATGTGCGCCACCATGTTGACTCACATCAAGTAACAATTCCTGCCCTATCTGGTTCCTGCATTATACCACATGATCACTGCAGCCTATACACTTCCAGGACAGCCTATATAAAGCAATGTGTTTTAACATTGGAGTATTAGTACTTTTTACATGGCACCTAGGCCATAAGTTTTTTATTAAATGAAGTAAATTGTGTTTGTTATCTTTATCTATAATTATGTTTGTACACATAATGTATGATTGGCGGCCACCAGCACTGGTTGCACCTGTTACATTGAGCATTATTCATTTGAATAGGTCCTGGTCTAGGCAAATTTACAGGTACTTGTTTCCTAGCAGGGTGCCCAGATTTCCTACGTAGGCTCAGTAGTTAATTTATTCACGAGACGATTTATCACATGTAAAAAATGGCACATCAAGTGCCAATCTAATCAAGCTCCCCAGGGAAGCAGCCGGGGAAGCTCAGGGGGAAGTCGGGGGCGACTTGTCCTAAGGACAAGTCGCCCTAGTGTATGGGGGCCTTAACACAAGAAACATAAAATTGATTAGCTAATACTTAAACAGTAATTCTAAATCAAATCAAAATGTACACCTTTCAAGGACAGTGATCAGCCATGATTAAACCTCCTTCATAGTTACCTCCAGCCCCCCCGTGCTTGCTTGTTCTTCCTCAACTGCCTCCTTCCTCCTTCTCTAACTCTGATATTTAAACCTTAATCACATTAATTAATTAATTACTCATAAGCATTAAGTCTTATTGGCAAGCTCTGCTTTCAATCATGATGTCATAATTAACCCAACACCCAACTTCAGTGGCCTTGGGGGTCTACGCATGTGTGGCCTTGTTCCCATATAGTTGATGTTTGTGGAGTCTAGGTGTCTGTCCTTGCTCTATTATACTGTCAACATCACATTCTTAAGCTTCTAAAACCAAAAACAATTCTCTATAAGAAATCACTTTTACAGCACTGTTCTGATTGATCAGCCATTTTACAATGTTATTATGCAAGTCATGCCTAACAAAATGGCCGCCGTTTCTGACATATTATAACTGTTCAGCGCAAAGGGAAGGCCTCATACGCAGTGAATAGTACATTGTGCAACAAGCTAAAGTCATCTGCAGCAATAATAGCAGCAGTCAGGAAAACAGAATATGATAAAAGCATAGATTTATTGATTCGTTGATTTTCTGTATTAACAGTCCATCCTCAGAACTTTTTTCATATCTCCGAAGAAAGTTCATATCTCTCGTACTGTGCATCATTTGTTTCTCTCTTAATACATCGTCATCCTTATTCATCTCTCTTGAGAACGTGTCTCCCGGGGGGGCGTCTGTGTTGACCATATAAAGGTATAAAGGGTCATTATATAAAGGTATAGGAATAAGACAGCCCTTGAGACCACATAATGGAGATAGAGCTTTAGGTAACATCTAAGCTCGATTTACCCCATGTTAAAAGATATTTTGACTTGATTATGAAAGAAATATAAAGGAAACAATGGATATATAGATGTATAGTGTGTACTAGGACTAGTGGAATATCAGGTGGAGTAAGGCATAATTAGATACTTACTCAGATAAGCAAATATTGGAGTTTATAATGTGATAAAGGAGAAGATAAAATTAAATAATTAGAGAAGAGTTAAAGAAATGTGCAATATAGTATGCATATACATATTATATACTAGCTGACCCGCCCGGCGTTGCCCGGGAAAACCTTGGGGTTTCTTTATTTCCAAAATTGCTGAAAAATGTAATCTTACAGTATGCTGTGACAAAGACCTAAGATTGTAATTTGTTATAGTTTCCACCATAATGTTAGAATGTGTTTGCATTGATACTCAATGATGGCAATGAAATCAGGTGTGGTGTTGTTGTTTGAAACACAACACTCCTGAGTTGATAACTTGTATGTGTTGATGAATTCCACATCCACTCCTGAGATGTAGCACCTACTGTATGACATATCCTCCAACATCTGAGGGCCAGAAATCAGTACAAAATCAGAAAGGGACGTGGCCACACCTCCATTTCTATACTTTCAATGGTACAGTTTCTAGGGTGTGTAATTACAGGCGCTGAGTGTGTGGGTACCGGGGTGGGAGTTACTTACCGCGCCATAATTAATTAAAAATTCACTGCTCCCTGCCACTCCCCTCACCGAATCTGCCTGCAGCAGTCTCTGAGGTCTGGGGATCTGTAAAGCACATGCACCGGGCATCTCTACCAAACAGTGGGGCAGCCCCTGAGTGTGGGAGCAGGTCCGCGGGCCTGGCCACATGATGTCATGATGCGACGCACGCTACCCGAACCACTGGGAATGGGTGCAATGGGCCAAATTCTTCCCTACACCGCCGGCCCAATCCACTGATCCAGCCATCACAATCATCAATGGGTGCATTGATAAGGTTTAAGTGTAAGAAGTTGAAGAATAAGACTGAGAAAAAGAATTGCCATGTTATAAAGTGTACAATTTACTCAATAAATCGTGAAAAAAAATGTAAGTGTACATAGAAGTACAGTCAAGAAATGAAAGTAGGATTAAAAAATAAGTTCTGATTTAAACTGATAATTGTTTGGATGGGGTGAGTTGTGAAACAAATCTATAGGTGGGGGTATGGATATTGTGGGCATAATTGGTGTTTGGTACACCTACAGGGGGCCCTCAATTGATGGGATTTTCACTACAGTGTCACCATAGGGGGATTTCCAATTGGGGTGGTGGTCTTTTAGGGACCCTTTACAATCCTGTAGGTCTCTTCTTCTTGAGCTTACGGTCTCCCTTAATGATAGTCAATCACTGAGGGAGACCGTAGGCTCCAGGAAAAGAGACCAACGGGATTGTAAAGGGGTCCCTAAAAGACCACCTGAACCCCAATTGGAAATCCCCCTACGGTGACACTGTAGTGAAAATTTCTCATCAACTGGGGACCCCCTGTAGGTGTACCAAACACCAATTATGCCCACAATATCCATACCCCCTCCACCTATAGATTTGTTTCGCAACCCACCTCCATCCAATTATCAGTTTGAATCAGTATTTATTTTTTAATCCTACTTTCATTTCTTGATAGTACTTCTATGTACACATTTTTTTCACGATTTATTGAGTAAATTGTACACTATAACGTGACAAATCTTCATCTCAGTCTTCTTCAACTTCTTACACTCATAACATTCAAACAAATGCATTTACCACTAATTTAAAGTACAATGTGTCACGGGAAAACAATCTCAAAATCACTGGGATAAGTAAAAGCAAAAAAAAGTTATCCCCACTTAAGTGATACATGTCAGATTTGAAAAAAAGGCCTCTGTCAGGAAGGCAAAAACATGCTGCGTCGGGAAGGGGTTAAACAATTAGGAAATAATTGAGGATATACATAGACCACACGTAACACACACACACGTAAACATTGTATACGCACACATAGCACACAACACACACATTTATACGTAGAGCACCTCACACACTTACACATTGTACAGATACACACACAACACACCCCATGCAGTACAATACAAATCCATACACACTAAAAAAAACAAGAATTAAAATCCTTAACAGATCTTGAAGAAAAGATTAAAAAACTCGAGCAAAGCCATAAAACCCAACCTTCTAATGAACAAATAATACAGGAGCTTGCTAAAGTAGGAGCAGAATTAGAAACATTAAACATCAAACAAATAAATAGAGAAATTTAAGCAAAAGTTCTATGGGGAAGGAAACAAAGCCTCGAGATTTATGGCAAGAAAGATTAAAGGAGCTAGACTAAGAAATTCAGTTAAAGCCCTATATAATAAGCACGGTGAAAAAATAACTAACCTGGCAGATATCTCGAATGTCTTTGCTGAATATTTGAAAAAACTTTATAACTTAAAAGGAGATGAGGGCACTCCGCAACCTTCCTTAGAGGACATAGATGCCTTTTTGGGCAAAATAAACCTCCCTAAGATAACGCAGCAACAGGGAGAGATCCTCAAGGCACCCTGGAGCCTACAAGAAGTCTTAGAGGCAATTAAGACCCTGCAAATAAACAAAACACCTGGGCCGGATGGCTTTATAAATAATTTATTTATTATATATCAAAAGGAGATTGCCCCAATCTTGCTTCAGGCCTTTCAAGAGGGGAGACAAGCGGGGGAATTCCCACGGGAGATGCTTGAAGCAAGAGTGGTCCTGATAGGCAAGGAAGGGAAATATCTGACTATACCTCAAAACTATAGGCCAATTGCTTTGCTGAATAGTGACATTAAAATATATGCCAAGATGATAGTAAATAGGTTGGCTCCAGCTTTGGAAGACCTAATTAGGGTAGATCAGGCAGGCTTTATAAAAAATAGACAAGGCCCAGACAATATATATAAAGCAATCCATATAATGGAATATGCATCAAGAAAAGAGTCTCCGCTGGTGGTTCTGTCGCTAGACGGAGAAAAAGCATTTGACCGATTGCATTGGGGATAGATTGAAAGAGTTCTCCAAAAATATGGTCTGGAAGAGAGCTTTTTGAAAGCCATTTTGACTCTGTATGCATCTCCTTCGGCACATATGTACTGTAACGGCTTTGTCTCAGAGAAATTCCCCATTGCAAATGGAACAAGACAAGGGTGCCCTTTGTCTCCTATCATATACGTTCTGGCGATAGAACCACTAGCGGAGCTTATTAGACAAACAGCAGAAGTGAAAGGCCTGAAAGTAAATAAAACTCATCATAAAACACTACTCTATGCTGATGATGTACTTCTTTTTCTATCAGAACCTAAAGAGTCCTTGAGAATGGTGCTAAACATAATTGGAGACTTTGCAAAAGTCTCATACTACAAATTAAATACAAGTAAGTCTGAGGCTCTTCCATTAAACATTGATTCTAGAGATTTAGCCTTGTTGAAAGAAGAATTTAAGCTCAGATATAAGTAGAGGGCAATGCAGTACTTGGGCATCCAGCTGGTATCTAATGAAAAGAACTTGATAGAGTTTAACTATGGCCCTCTGCTCCACCATTTAAATATGAAAGTAAATAAATGGATGAATATGGAAGCATCCTTAATGGGCAGAGTGGCAATGGTTAAAATGTTCTTATTGCCAAAAATTGTGTATTTGTATTGGGCAATTCCAAGATTGTTGCCTAAGTACTGGATAGCTAGATTTAACGCGGTACTGAACAGATATATATGGAGAAACAAGCGGGCAAGAATAGCGAAAAAATATTTAATGCTCCCGAAAGATAGAGGAGGCCTAGGCTTTCCAAACCTGGAAGTATATCAAGCAGCTACCCTGATAGATCAGATCAAACATTGGGGAGGACCCAACAAAGATAGCTGGGGCCTGGACTCTGAGGATAATTGTGCCAACGGTATTCCTTTAGGGGATATAATATGGCTCCCTCCCCGAAGTTGGGAAAGAAGTAAGGCACAGTCAAAATCCACAGTAGTAATTCTGAAAGAATGGTATAATTTATTAGACAAACAGGGGTTACTGGGAGCCCCAATAGGGCACCTCCCATTAGAAACAATAGCCAAAGTGATCCCAAACCTGAATTTGGATAGATGGAGAAACTTAGCTATAGAAACATTAGGAGATCTCTATGAAAACAGGCAGTTTATGACGTTTGAACAGATTAAAAGTAAATATGGGATCCCAAATACTGAATTTCATAAGTATCTCCAAATCAGACATTGGATACAATCTAATGCCTATAGTATAAAGGAAATGGTCATATTGCCAAGGGAAATGATGAACCATATTTCGGGGGTGAGTAGTAAGGGAGGAACTACTTTCTGGTACAAGAAATTGTCACAAGAGAGAGAGGAAGCCAAAACCAGCTGGCAAGAGAAATGGGAAAGTGAGCTGAACTTCTCCTTGGAAATCACGCAATGGACACAACTGTTTAAGTCAGTTCACCAGATGTCTAAATCCACGACACACATTGAAATATACTTAAAAATCTTCTATCAGATGTACTATACACCAGCAAAAATTAATAGATTTTTCCCTCAACAACCAGATGTGTGTTGGAGATGTGGAGAAAGAGGGGATCTTATACATTTCTTCTGGGCCTGTAAAAAACTAGAGAGCTTCTGGTTAGATATGGAAAAGTTCCTTTTTGAGATTTTGGGTCTTAGAATTCAACTGACACCACAGATGATACTATTACATATAGTCCCATCAAATCTAAATAGTGCAATAAAATATGTGCTAAACCAAATAATTAGTGCTACGATAACTGCCATAGCCCAATTATGGAAACAAGAGCAGCCCCCAACCTCTCAGAAGGTAATACATAAAATAGATCTCAGCTATAAGATGGAAACTCTGGGGAAAAATGGTAGTTCCAGAATAGTTAAATTATGGAGAGAGTGGGAAGTATATCGAGAAGGACTATATAATGGTAGTTAAAATAATGTATCAGAGTTCTGAGTGCCGCCTAATTAATTAATTTACCCATCACAATTGTAAAATCATGAAATATAAAAACATAGATTAAAATGATATAATGTCTTGTCTTGTTAGTGTCAAAATAGTGTGAGTCCTTGTGTTGTACTTGTAATTTGTATGTCTTGTGTATTTTTAAGGGGATTGTGTACCCCCTTGGATTGTTATATGAAATTTTGAAAGAAAAAAAAATAAATAAATAAATAAAATAAATTTATTGAATTTACATGCATACAAAATTGTCATTATATTTAAATGGTATCTGATATTTATTTATTTATTTACAGTTTCTTATATAGCGCAGCAGATTCCGTTGCGCTTTACAATAGTAGACAGTGATAAGACAAACAGGGTAACAACAGACAGACTTGGAGGTAGGAGGGCCCTGCTGCAAGCTTACAATCTATAGGGATATAGGGGGAAACATAAGGACAGGCACCAGTAATAGCATAACAGTTACAAGTCCAGAAGGGAAGCTATATAATACATAAGTGCCTCGGAGGGTTATGCATGTAGACCTTAAATATGATAGGCTTGCCTGAAGAGGTGAGTTTTTAGGGAACGCTTGAAAGTTTGGAGACTGGTGGAGAGTCTTAATGTGCGTGGAAGGGCATTCCATAGGATGGGAGCAGCCCGATAAAAGTCCTGTAATAATGTAATAATGAATGGGAGCTAGTCATCCGTGCAGAAGAGAGACGCAGATCTTGTGTAGAGCGAAGTGGTCGAGATGGGAGATATTTTGTGATAAGTGCAGAGATATATGCTGGTGCAGTATGGTTAATATCTTTATAAGCAAGTAGAAGTGTTTTATATTGAATACGGTAATATACAGGCAACCAATGGAGGGTCTGGGCGGATCAGCAGACGATGAGCGTCTTGCAAGGAAGATCAGCCTAGCAGCAGCATTTAAAATTGATTGCAGTGGTGAGAGTCTGTTCTTGGGAAGACCAGTTAGGATACTATTGCAATAATCAATGCGGGATATAATGAGTGCATGGATAAGAGATTTGGTAGTGTCTTGTGTGAGATAGGGTCGTATTTTGGATATGTTTTTTAGATGCATGTAACATGATTTGGAGACAGATTGAATGTGGGGAAGAAAGGACAGTTCGGAGTCGAGGATGACCCCTAAGCAACGAGCTTGTGGGGTAGGGTAGATTATCGAGTTGTCAACAGCGATGGAGATGTCAGGATGGTAACTGTTCTTAGTTGGCGGGAATATAAGTAATTCCGTTTTGGAAATATTGAGTTTGAGTTGGCGACAAGACATCCAAGATGAGATGGCAGAGAGACAATCAGAAACTCGACCCAAAACCACTGGTGACAACTCTGGGGTTGATAGATAGATTTGAGTATCATCAGCATACAAGTGATACTGAAATCCGAAAGAGCTGATTAGTTTGCCAAGAGAGGAGGTATAGATTGAGAAGAGCAGAGGACCTAAGACTGAACCTTGCGGAACTCCGACTGACAGAGGTAATGAAGAGGAAGTAGAGTTAGAGAAGCGAACACTGAAAGAGCGATCAGATAGGTAAGATGTGAACCAGGAAAGGGCTGTATCATTAAGACCTAGGGAGTGTAGTGTTTGTAAGAGAAGAGAGTGATCGACAGTGTCAAATGCAGCAGAAAGATCAAGAAGAATAAGTAGTGAGTAATGGCCTTTAGACTTAGCCGTTACCAGATCATTCACCACTTTAGTCAGTGCTGTCTCAGTGGAGTGTTGAGAGCGAAAACCTGACTGAAGTGGGTCTAATAGGGTGTTAGAGTTAAGAAAGTTTGTGAGGCGAGAGTAGACAAGTCTCTCCAGTAGCTTGGAGAGGCATGGGAGCTGAGATATAGGACGATAGTTAGAGAGAGAGTTAGGGTCAGAATTCTGTTTTTTTAGAATAGGAGTTATCACTGCATGTTTGAGCAGAGAAGGAAAAGTACCAGTAGTAAGAGAGAGATTGAAGATTTTAGTTAAGGTTGGAATAATCACAGGAGATAGATTTTTAATGACTTGCGCAGGTATAGGATCGAGAGGAGAGGTAGTAGAGTAAGAGGATAAGAAGAGTGCGGATACTTCCTTTTCATTTGTGGGCTCAAATGAAGAGAAAGTGCCAGAGGGTTCAGGTGGGAAAGAAAGAGGGTTAGAGGTTGTGGAAGAGCATACCATTTCATCTCGGATGTTATCAATCTTGTCCTTAAAGTAGGAGACAAGTTCTTTTGCACTGATGGTAGCTGGTGGGGGAGGAGGGGGAGGGTACAGAAGAGACTTAAAGGTGTTAAAAAGTCGCTTAGGGTTGGTGGCATGAGAGGAGATGAGAGATTGGTAGTATGTTTGTTTGGCAGTGTCCAAAGCATTGCTGTAGGAGTAGTAGCTAGTTTTATATGCGAGGAAATCAGTCATACTACGAGATTTGCGCCATTGGCGTTCTACTTTATGTGACTGATTTCGTAGTTGTCTTGTTGTTTTGGTGTGCCACGGTTGGCATCTAAGACTACGTGGGGTGTAATGGGTAGCTGGAGCCACGTCATCAAGGGCTGTTTCAAGAGTCTGGTAGAGGTGGGAAACAGCAGAGTCAGGAGAGGTAAATGTAGAAATTAGGGAGAGCTGTTGTTGCAGGGAGGTGGTAAGTTGTGGAAAAGTAATTGCATTAGTATTTCTGCGGGTTAGAGTAGGCTTGCATGATTTCAGTGTCAGTAAGCTTGGGGTAATGGAAGAGAGTGAGAGGGTAATGAGATTGTGATCAGAGAGAGGGAAGGGAGTGTTAGTAAAATCAGAGACTGAGCACAGCCTGGTGAAAACAAGGTCAAGGCAGTGGCCTTCCTCGTGAGTAGAGGAGTCAGTCCACTGGGAGAGGCCGAGAGAGGAGGTTAGAGAGAGGAGTTTGGAAGCATGCAAAGATGGTGGACTGTCAATAGCAATATTGAAGTCACCCAGGATGACAGTGGAGATGTCAGAGGATAAGAAATGGGGGAGCCAGGCAGAGAAATCTTCTAGAAATTGAGTTTTGGGAAGCCCAGGTGGGTGATAGATAGCAGCAACACTCAGAGAGAAAGGGGAAAAAACCCTAATAGAGTGAACTTCAAATGATGTAAATGTGAGTGAAGGAGCAGATGGTAGAACTGAGTATGTGAAGTCTTGTGACAGTAATATACCAACCCCACCTCCTTTACAGTTACCAGGCCTGGGGGTGTGAGTGAAGTGGAAACCACCATGTGACAGTGCTGCAGGCGAGGCCGTGTCTGATTGTGTGAGCCAGGTTTCTGTAACTGCCAGCAGGTTGAATTTGTGAGAGATAAAGAGGTCATGGATGGATGTTAATTTATTGCAAACAGAGCGTGCATTCAATAGGGCACATTTAAGTTGTTTGGAGTGTGGTGGGAGGCATGTGATATTTATGAGGTTAGCCGAATTTCTAGGCATACAACCAGTAAACTCTGAGTGGGACAGGTGGTTTGGGCCTGGGTTTGGTGATATGTCACCAGCTAATAAGATTAGAAAGGAGAGATAGATAAAGGTGGATGTTTGTGTTTTTTTGTATTGGTGGTGGGATGTGGATGTGAAAGTACAAGTAGAGACGTAAGTAAAGAGCTCATGAGTGTTTAGAAGAGGGGAGTGAATAATAGAAGAGGCAATGTGCACAGAGTGGTGAGTGTCAGGGAGATTACAGGATGAATGAAGTTTGGTGAAAATTCCATGTAATGAAATGAGAAGTAGCAGTTTGGAGAGCATGATATAATAATGTGTATTGTATTTACCTTGCTTGATGTTGTTCAATGTTTTTCAACTGTTTTTAACTGTTCTTTAAAAGTAATATCACTTAGTAGATTTCTAACTTAGGCCCTTATTCTGATCGGTGCGGCCCGATTAGGAATATGCGACCGTGCAGGCGAATCCCCGCCTTCCATACGGATTGCCACCTCCGTCCGTACGCGGATATGTGGCGATCCGCATGAAATTGGACGGGGATACGCCTCCTCCGTCTAGGGAGCAGCCCCTGCATTCGATGGTCGCCGAACATCGAATGCAGGGCCGCACGCTCCACCAGGTCCCGCCAAACAAGACCACACGGACACTTGTCCGTGTGAAATCATGTATGGGGGCGGGCAGCTGACATCCGGCGATGTCAGATGCCCGCCCCCTACACACGCGTCACGGCCGCATTACCATGCATACGCCCCGCGTTTGCATGGGAACGCCCATGAAACGCGGGGCGTATGCATAGGGTAATGAGGCTAAGTAGCCCCTCACGCCCCTCTACGCCCCCTGTGCGGCGTGTCAAGAATACGTGCGGCGAAATCGCCTGCACATGCGCAGAGTGACCTCTGCACATGCGCAGACGATCACCATCGGCGGCCCGTACGCATGCGGAGAAATCCGCACCGATCAGAATAAGGGCCTTAGAGAACTGCCCAGGCAGAGGACTGCCTTATAAGTAAAGATATATACCAAGTCTGATTAGAAGAGGCTACAGCTGAGGGCACATGACCAGCTAATCAAAGGACATCAATTAGCTTGTTTTAAATAAACACAAGGCAAAAATATATACCCCAATAAATTAGGCCTCACTGACAACAGCTTCAAACAGGTTATGCAAAGGCTAGAAACATCCTTAACAATACAACACTGGTTCTGCAATTGCCATAATTCAGATTAGCAGTTAAAAGTGATTTCAGGAGACAAATGAAAAGTCACATACATGAAATAATTACTGCAAGACCTCAATAGGAGTATATGCAGAGTGTTGGTACTTGTAGTGCGGACAAATGAAAAGTCACATACATGGAATAATTACTGCAAGACCTCAATAGGAGTATATGCAGAGCGCTGGTACTTGTAGTGCGGACAAATGAAAAGTCACATACCTGTGAGAAGAGAGAAACAAATAATCCATATTCAGGGATAACAGGATAACTGTTTTTTTAACTGTTCTTTAAAAGTAATATCACTTTGTAATTTCTCACTTAGTAGATTTCTAACTTAGAGAACTGCCCAGGCAGAGGACTGCCTTATGTTATCTTGATTATAAGGAACATCCCAGCTGTCCCATGTACAGCATCCTTTACAGCAAATACATTTATTGAGAAATTTGTGTTCAGATATGTTATCCCATAAGGTATATGGTATTAAAAAAAAAAATCATAGAGGTACATATTTTGACCGGAAAGGTATTCTAAGGAATAAGTCAATATATGGGTATGAAAATTTGGTTGCACTCACCAAACACTAAAAAGGTTTTAGCCAAAATTGAACATGTTAACAAATGCACATTGAGAACACATTATTTAGGGTGGGTGTGGAAATTACCATGAGTTGACTTGAAGTTTTGTCTTCGGTTTTGTATAACATTCACACTACTCCTCAGCAGCCACTGAACCTGTACCCTTATAAGATCATTATTTTAATTTATATATACATTTTTTTTTATTTTTGGGAGACCAGCAAACCCTATTCAACATCCAGCAGCAGACTTGTCACTCTAATTCTCACATCATCTAAAGACTTTACCAGAAAAGCAAACAAGCTTATGAAGGGATGTTGTTATAAAGTCCAGCCTTGAGACTATGCAATGGTGAGAAAATTCTTACAATTAAATGTCTCGTAGATCAAAGGCAAGACCCGTCCCTGTGAAACAAACCGATTGAATTAATGCGTCTCACTGCAAGAGGTTTCCGACCCGGTGGCGATATCAGTTGAAGGAAATAGATACTGATGCAGATAAATATTGTGACTTTGATTTTAACTTAATAAACTTATTTGATGATGGGCCTGTCCAGGGCCCCCACACAGACCAAGACAAGGTCCACGGAATCGGGGGGCATCCTTAGTGGTGTCCCTGCGGGTTGTGGGCAAGAAGAGGTCCACGGAATCGGGGGATACCCTTAGTGGTGTCCCTGCGGGTTGTGGACAAGGTGTAAAAGAAGGATTCCCATGAGTGACCAAGTTTCCCATACACTCACTAACTGAAGAAGCCATTTTTGTTTTTTTAAGTTTTCATCTTTTTATAGTGAATGAGGGTTACCAGGGATTGGTTGCTGGCAAGGACAGTGTGTATAGTTATCAAAGAGGTATTACTAGAGTCATGGTGGTGTATTCTACTTCTGATTTTAAATTTAATCCCACAAGTATAGTAATAATCATAACAGACACACATATACATCATACTACTGATGCTCCCAGGTTTTGGTATGCATCAGAGGATGGTAAAAAAAAAAAATACTGATGGCCAATATGTTAAACTAATTAGAAGGTTTAAAATAAATATATGAGTAATAACATAAAAGTAACTGAGAACTCCCACACCAGAACCATTGATAAAATACATCTAGTTGAGGTATCAGTAAAGAAGAGGCATTCTAAATAAGTATGGTAACAATGGCGCAAACATAATATCTATATGCAAACTGACATTTCTTCTTTAAGACAATGATAAAAAGAACAATAAGGTAAACTGATTGTTGGTTATATTGTCATCTACGGTATCACTCCGGTAATGTTGGGTTAATGGCTACTTATATTTGCAGTCAAATCAAGCAACACTTAATTTTCTATGTAGGATTTACACAAGTGAATCTTATAAGGTTACTGACTCTCCCTAGGTTTAAAATAGGTAAAGAGTGTAATAACAGGAGATATTTTGGAGTACAACAAAACATGTAGTTATGTGACAGAGTTGGGTGTGCTAGTATAACATCTAGATAAAAAAAGGGTACTCATTGAATTGTTTCTTATAATGTTTTCTCAAACATACTGTCTCTTAAGATATGGACATTACCACAAGGATTATATTATATTTACAAACTTAGGGGCAGATGTATCATAGCAGCGCTTATCGCGCCGCTATGATACTTCCTGCTTCGCCTCAATAGCGAGGCGAAGCAGGAAGGGACATCGACAAGATGTATTAACATCTTGTCTGCCGAAGCGGGGGGAGCGTTAACTCCCCCCTTCGGCGATGTCCCTTTCTGGAGATAGCGCATCAGTTAATACTGATGCGCTATCTCCTGTCCCCCGGCCGGCCGCACTGGGCATGCGCGAGATCTCGCAAAAAACGCGAGATCTCCAGTGCAGCCCTAGCCAGAAGCAGGGCTAGCGTTGTCCCCACAGTGGGGGATAGGACAACGCTAGCCCTGAGCTGGCGAAGCGGCCGGGGCGAATTAACGCCTTGAAGGCTGTTAATAATATATCGCCCCGGCCGTTAATCCCTGGGGGGGATTGCAGGGACAGCCCCACCGAGCGTAACTCGGCGGGCTGTCACTAGCGCACGTTAGGTGTGCTAGTAATACATTAGGACAGACGTAATACCCACCAGTTAACCAGCGTTAAGTGCATTTTTGCACTTAACGCTGGTTAATACATCTGCCCCTTAAGGTTTCTAAATGGTTACAGATAAGATCTATTGTAATAAATTTTACTTTTACTAATTAATACAGTGGTGATTCAACATGAAGATTTGAAAGTAACATATGGTATATTAAAGAAACACACTTATTTACATTATCCCAAGTTTATAAAATTGTATTTGAATTTGTGAATATAATTAAAATATGGTACAAGCATCACAAGTACTAAACTGATGGTGACGTTAAAAGGAAAGTTGAATTAAATTATTTGGGTTGAAAAAAATTTAGTTTATTGAACAGGTGTGAGTGATGTGATTCCCTACAGTTGGTTTATTTGGTTGAACCCCAATAACTGGTTCGCATAAGTCAATGTTATATATGCTTTAAGAAGTTTAATGTTTTTGCCAAGATAATCAGGGCAGGCGACGGGGGGTCAAAGGGGACACTCGTACCGGGCCCCAAGCTTGTGAGGGTCCCCAAGGCTCTGAGGGGCTCAGGGGATGTAAGCATGGCTGTGGCAGTGCTGCCCTAGCAATATTTTATAAAGGTGCTGTCTGCTCACCTGGCTTCCTGGAAGGAAATTTACATGGACCCCCCAGTAACCCCCTCAGCTTGGCATCTGTTTGGCTACCAGTGACATCACACAACCCAGCTAACCATATGACGAACCAATGCTGCGTCCTCCCATCTGCCCTGTCCTATTATATTGCATAGTGAATATTAATTATCATTTTTTTTCTAATAATACAAATGTATTCAATGTTATTAAAATCTGGGTGTTTTGTTGGGGGGGGCCCAGAGATATCAGTGTACCGGGCCCCAAGATTTCTGTTGCCAGCCCTGAAGATAATATTATTGATTTTTCTGTATACTAGTGAAATGCTTCAAGCAGGTTTTCCGATGTATTAAGAGAGAAACAAATGATGCACAGTACGAGAGATATGAACTTTCTTCGGAGATATTCTGAGGATGGACTGTTAATACAGAAAATCAACGAATCAATAAATCTTTGCTTTTATCATATTCTGTTTTCCTGACTGCTGCTATTATTGCTGCAGATGACTTTAGCTTGTTGCACAATGTACTATTCACTGCGTATGAGGCCTTCCCTTTGCGCTGAACAGTTATAATATGTCAGAAACGGCGGCCATTTTGTTAGGCATGACTTGCATAATAACATTATAAAATGGCTGATCATTCAGAACAGTGCTGTAAAAGTGATTTCTTATAGAGAATTGTTTTTGGTTTTAGAAGCTTAAGAATGTGATGTTGACATTATAATGGAGCAAGAACAGAAAGCTAGTCTCCACAAACTGAATAATATGGGAACAGGGCCACATAGACCCCAAGGCCACTGTGCCTAGTTACAAGGAAGTTGGGTGTTGGGTTAATTATGACATCATGATTGAAAGCAGAGCTTTCCAATAAGACTCAATGCTTATGAGTAATTCATTAATTAATGTGATTAAGGTTTAAATATCAGAGTTAGAGAAGGAGGAGGGAGGCAGTTGAGGAAGAACAAGCAAGCACGGGGGCTGGAGGTAACTATGAAGGAGGTTTAATCATGGCTGATCACTGTCCTTGAAAGGTGTCCATTTTTATTTGATTTACAATTACTGTTTAAGTATTAGCTAGTCAGTTTTATGTTTTTTTTGTGTTAGTCTGCATTTGCAAATACCTGTAATTAAGCTATCCTTTAAGTAAAGCATTGTCATACATTTTATAACAAGGTTGTGTGAGTGTGCAATCATTTCAGCGTTGCCGTTATATTTAAAGGTAATAAAGTAAATATATACAGGTTTGGGTTATCAATCATATCTAATCTTATCAAACAAATCTTTGCGTTATCAATATATATATATATATACATGTACATGTACATACACAATATATATATGTGGATATATATAGCGGTGCTGGGCAAGCATTCTCGCTTCTTACATTCAAACAGCGGTTCGATATAGTTTCCTGTTTGTTTGTTTTCTAATGTATCTACATACACATACATTATAACCAAAACTGATCCTTTTGGTAAATCCGTGTTTTATACACGCAACAGTACATCTTAAGGCATAGACTGGGTAATGCTATTATGGAAAAGATGCTTCTGTCTTGAAACCGAAGTGAAAAAGACAGTCCTGTGGGATTTCTGCAAGGTAGAACCTTGGTTTCTAGGTTATCCTGTGCAGGTCCAGTCGGGTGATGCAAAAAGGGTGGTTTTTTATCAGCCACTAGGGTGACACTCTGAGTGGGCCGGCTATGAGCCTACGGCCACACCACCCTGAACACGCCTGATCTTGGAAGCTAAGCAGGGTCAGGCCTGGTTAGTACTTGGATGGGAGACCGTCTGGGAATACCAGGTGCTGTAGGCTAAGGCCTCCCGCTTCTTCCAATGGGTGCAGCGCAAGATCCCGGCCTTGTTGGCAAAACTATACCGGCAGATGGACCCTCCCTTCGGAGGTGTTCCTGTGGTTGGTAGGCCATTGGGGTGGACCAATGGTGGATTGATGGCTTTGCGTCACATTTACCAGGTCACCCTGTATGTGTCCAGGTCTCGAGACACTGCAGGTTACAGAGTCCATGCTCTGTTAGGTCAGTCCAGTGGCTATTCGTTCGGAGGTAGGCTTTTCCCCATTTTTGCTCCTCCTCAAAGTAATTTGTACATTAAAAGTGGAGGTGGGGGCACCTTAATCCAGGATAATCTGGTTCTCGGATCTGTGAACCCTGTTAGGGGTCTCTTATCTGTCTGCCTCTGGGGCCAGAACCGCTCACAGGGCTGTTAAGACAACCTTATTAAGCCACGGGATTGAATTCAATCCCAGAATTTACCGTTTGTCAAGGGTTTTGTCCTTTCGGTAGAAGTAGTGGGGGCTGGCCTCCGCCTGTTTTCTTTAAAGGAACAGGGCTCGGCTCTCTCCTTTGTATTCCACAGCCTATGAGCTTTGTGGTACGATCTCTGCTCCTTCTGGCAGGGGGTCCTGCAGATCCAACCTCTGTTTGTTACAAACATATTGGTTTGGTAGGATCTTTCTCTGTTTCTTTAGGCCCTTTAGGGTTTTTTGCAGACTAACTTGGACAACGGTTTTCCTGTGACCGCTGCTGCTGGGTGTCTGCCCGGCAGGCTCTGTCAGGTCAATCGCCTTTCATAGTCTTTCATTCTCATAGAACGGATTCTTTGAAACGTTACTTTACACCTCACAAGGTGGTTCCTGAATTTCAGGTCATCCAGGAGATAGTGATCCCTGCCCTTCATAGGCTGGGGGTCTCTCCTAGGCAGCAAACAACTGGAGATGGTCTGTGCCTTGCACATCTATGTTCATCACGCTGGAATACTTTGGCCATCTGACTCTCTCTTTATCCACTAGAGAATTCATAAGAGGGGCTGGTCTGCTACCATGCAGACTATTGCCAGACGATATCTGCGGTCGTTTATCAAGCAGGATTCCTTGTTCACCTCACTCCCCGTTCTTGCAGGGGTACGGGCTCATTCCACTACATCTGTGGGTGTGTATTGGGCTTTTAGCGGTGGTGCAACGGCAGAGCAACTTGGCAAGGCGGCAACTTGGTCGTCTGCCAGCGATTTCTTACGCTTTTTTGCGTTTGATATGTTTGCCTCCCAGAACTCGGCATTCGGGCAGAATATACTGGCCGCGGCACAGGCGCGTCCCCACCCTTAGGTGGCTGCTTTAGGACATCCCATTGTTATCCCTGGGGCCCCTGACGTCTGCCGCAGAAGAAACCGAGATTTATGTATTTTCTGTTAAATCTCTTTCTTCGAGGACGTCAGGGGCCACAGGGATCCCTCCCTGCCGCGCCTGCTTCATGGTATTGAAGTTCATAGTTCCTCCGTTGAGTGAACTTAGTTCAAAGTTCCTTTGTTGAGGTACTTATACATGTCACAGTTATGGTTTCTCTGTTGAGCAACCACACACACATATATTTGTTGAATGTGTTTCTGTATGAGTTTCTCTTCCTTCTATCTTGTCTCCTGCCTGGCTTTGGGAAAAACTGAAAGTAAGCTAGCCTAGGAGGCGGAGTAGAGGAGGGAGGAGCCAGGGCTGTCTCTGGGCAGTCCAGAAGTTTTAAACCTTTTTGGTGCTGGAATTGGTCGTGACCTCACTCCTTACCCAATGTTATCCCTGTGGCCCCTGACGTCCTCGAAGAAAGAGATTTAACAGGTAAGACATAAATCTCGGTATCACCTCTATAAAAGCGGTGTACAGACGGGGGCGATTTCAGCATATATCGCTGGCAATATGGTCGCTGATCGACTATATTGCCAGTGATTGCCGTGCGATAAATCGCCAGGTGCGCGCTCCCGTTTTTAGCCCCCTTATGATTGCTGGTCGCAGGACCACCTGATTCCCTCTGCGGCTCGACCGGCAGAGGTTCCCATTCATCAACGACCATCTTTGGTCGTTGATGAAAGGGAGACACTGAGCAATATATCACCCCCATGTGTACACAGCTTAACACTCCTGACACCTGCAGTAGCTGCTCTGATCTATCCAACACTCCTGACACCTGCAGTAGCTGCTCTGATCTATCAAACACTCCTGACACCTGCAGTAGCTGCTCTGATCTATCCAACACTCCTGACACCTGCAGTAGCTGCTCTGATCTATCCAACACTCCTGACACCTGCAGTAGCTGCTCTGATCCATCCAAAACTCCTGACACCTGCAGTAGCTGCTCTGATCCATCCAACACTCCTGACACCTGCAGTAGCTGATCTGATCTATCCAACACTCCTGACACCTGCAGTAGCTGCTCTGATCTATCCAACACTCCTGACACCTGCAGTAGCTGCTCTGATCGATCCAACACTCCTGACACCTGCAGTAGCTGCTCTGATCTATCCAACACTCCTGACACCTGCAGTAGCTTCTCTGATCTATCCAACACTCCTGACACCTGCAGTAGCACCTCTCATTACATAGGCAGTGCAGCATAGGGCCTCTCCCTATATCTCCTGTGTGTATACTGCTTCCCCTGCATCTTTCCAGCCACAATATAACAGTAAGGGCCGGATTCATGTTTGTGATACCCCTTTCACATGGCAATGCCAGGTCTGACCTGGGATCTTGATCTCTGGTCCAATCCAGAACCAACCCGGGTCCGATGCTTTCACATTAAACCCAGGTTCGCCCATTATAAAATGGGTGACCCAGGTTGTAAACTTTGGTGCTTTCACACCACACCTCAACCATCACGTCATCAAACCAGTAATTACCCGGGTCCGAGGTGCGATGTGAAAGGGGTATACAGAAAGCAAAAACATAATGTAACTGTCTGGAAGAAACCATGTTGCCCTGCAGGGGGAGCAAGTACATTTATATTTGTTCTGTGCAGGGTAAATACTGGCTGGTTTTGCATGCAGCACACAAATGTTAGACGGCTTTATCTCTCTGCATAACACACCTTCCCCACCTGCAGTGCATGCTGGGTTTGCCCGGTTGCTAAAAAACATGAATCAGGCCCATAAGCCCCATACACACTAAGTAATATTATAAACCATAATCAATCATGTTGGTCCTTCTGAACGATATTGTTTATAATATCATGTAGTGTGTATGCTCAATATAGTTAATGGCCTGCACATAGATGCCATCCATACCACCACCACCCCCCTCCCCTCCCCGTGACGCAGGCAAATGGCAGCAATGATGGTAAAGTCCCATTCCAATGCAGCCTATATACTCCAGTCCAGTCTCACTTAATTTCAGTCTGTTACCAGGGGATACGGATGATAGGTCAACAGTCAATATGTCGATGGTAATTTGACGGTCTATTGACTGCCGACCTAAGTATTGTAGACTCTATGAGCCACACCCGTTACCAGCATGTCATTGGTTCCCCAGTCCTGTGCCCACAACACATGCTGATCCCTGACAGAAGTGGTGTAGGTCTTCTCTAGGTGACCGCTTTAACATAGAGATGTTTTATATATTCATACAGAAAAGCCAGGACTGTCGCACCACAACAGCTACTGAGACAATAATGCAAGATACCAGAAACATTCCGGAACCTTTATTAGTTACATCACTGATAAATAACTGAATAACACTCATTTATTAACTGTACAATACTCATAACAATAGAGTTACATAGAAATATTAAGCTGTTTGTTACAAATGACAATGGGCGAGATTCAGCAAGCTAAAAATGCCGTAAAAACCCAGTTCTCGGGGGTTTTACCGCATTTTCATAAGCAGCAAAGCCATTGCTGGGGCTTCGCTGCGGGGGGTTACGCCAGTTCCTATTTGGCGTAACCCCATGGAAGCCTCCTGCTGTGCTGCCCGGACCAGTGATTTCCTCCTGCCTGCACCACTGCTGAGTGCAGGGAGGAGGAACCGGAGCCCTTACAGCTGTGTAAGGGTTCCGGCAGGGAGGGGGGGACCCGGTGCACATCGCCGGGCATCGCTTTTGTGTTAATTATCGCATATGTTACTGCATATGCGATTATTAACTATGCGAATGCCAGCATTGTGAACCGGGGGTTATTAGTGAATCTCGCCCTATGAATGATATATATTTGCCCTGTCAGGAATAGAACAACAGATAACATTGGACATGACACACAGCTGCTGGAACACTGAATACACAACTTGCAGTGCCCACAATTATACACCAATTCCCTGCACGAGACTCACTGTCTGTATATACATATATACTTCTGTATCCGCTGCATCATTCTGTGCACTAATGTCCCACCAATCAGATTCCTCTCCTTGACTGCTCCAGGCTATCCACACATATCTGTACAGAACCCTCTTCCCTAAACCTCTGATCGTCTAATGCTCCCACCATTTTACCCCTAACAAATGAAATCCCCCCCTTCTCCCCCTCCCCTTGTATCCCCACTTCTTGCGAAATCTTAAATCCCCTTTGCTGAAGGTTGAATAAAGGTATTTACGGTCATAGTACATTTGCTGCAGGGTCATTCTATGTAAATCACTAATCAATGGGCCAGGCCTGACCGTCCAATGCTTGAGGATTAGTTTTTTCGAAATAGTGAAGAGTATGGTGAGTAACGGACCAAGGTCCTCTAGTTGAGACTCATCTAACCACCCCATAAACCTCAGGCATATACACGCCGCGGGTGTAGGGACTAGACTGAGATTTAGTTTTGATTTTAGGAATGCGAATATTTTGTTCCAAAACCTTCTGATCTTGGGGCAATCCCAAAAGCAGTGCATGAGGGAAGCCGATACTTTTCCGCATTTTGTGCATCTCCCCTCGTCACCTGGTATGAAATGAGCCCTGACGCTGGGAGGCATGTAGGCCCTGTGGATCATTCGTAGGTGAACCTCTTGCAAGTATGCTGAATGGAGAGACTTCATGGTGGCGGTGAAGTTCTCCGTCAGTTCGTCCCCAGTGATGTTACCCCCTATATCATGATGCCATCTGTCTGCAAGCTTGACCATGTGTGGAATGGATGGGATGTCAACTATGAGAGAATATATATGTTTGAGTTTGTAGGCCTGCCTCTCCCATCTTTTAAGAAGTCTCAAAATGCTGTTTGTTCTTGTTTGTAAGAGGGGGGGTAGATTTAGTGTTTGTATGTAATGTCTAGTTTGCAAGTACATGAAGAAGTTGGAGTTATGTAGTGAGTATTTGTCTTTTAAGTCTTGGAATGAGAGCAGTGAACCGCCACCTGGGTCAACACTTGGTTGGCTGAAGATAGGCCTTTCTCCCTCCACTGTATGAATCTGGCGTTTCACCAGATAGGCCTTTCACCTTGAAAAAGAACCATTAGAGTTCGAAACGCGTCGGTGGAGTTCCCTTTGTTTTTATTAGAGGAGGCAAACAGCTGGTGGAGCGGAAAAGGACGTGGACTGGAGGTGGACAAGGAACAAGGGGCCCCGGTAAGACTTGTTTCCACCTACTCATAAACATCATTCCGTCCAGCCCTTACCGGCTCCATACAGCCTAAGTAGCCTTACTCTACACAGCTTTGTTTTTAATTGTGTATATTGCAATAAAGGATACTTGTTTAAGTATACAAGAATCCAGAATTTTTAATTTTAATTTTTCAAAGTTCGGGAGAAAAGAACCTGTTCCATGCGATTTGACATCAACCATATTGTGAGTATATGGCTTAGGGGGGATCCCCCGATACATATCAGCTGATGACCGTGGAGATATTGTTTCTTGATATGCGATATTGATCTACTCCTTCTGTGAGTGTGATTGTGAGGGGGTGATACCCCGATTCTATAAAACTGATTGGATAACATATAAGAAATTATCATCTATAACATATCATAAAGTGTTTTACAATTTAGAAACAGGATTACATGAGGGGTGCGGCCCTCTTTTTCTATTCTTGTCATTCCATATACCCCGATAAGAACAACATAACGAAGGACCAGATCTGAATCAACTGGGACCTATAGGGGAGTACTAGTCTCTCTTTTTTCCTATTTGTCACTCTTAAGCGCCCACACTCCTATTTCAAAATACCTTCTTTTTCCACAATTTGTGTTTGAGGTTTGTGATAGAGTAGTTGTATGAGCTTTATGAACTGGGTGGGGAATTGGAACTTACAGAGGGATTCGTATAGGTGTGGCCATTCTATGAGGTCAAAAGCCTTTTCGGCATCGAGTGAAAGTATTGCTCCTTGTGTGGGATGAGTCGGGGAGTCATGCGCCGTCAGTGCAGCTATTACCTTCCTTACATTCACCACTGAGTGACGTCCTGCTATAAATCCCGTTTGATCGGGGTGAATTATCGAGGGGAGAATCATTTTAAGTCTCAGTGCAATTATTTTGGCTAGTAATTTATAGTCTAGGTTTAGAAGGGATATAGGTCTGTAGGAACTGGGGAGTGATAGATCTCTGTCAGGTTTCGGGAGGATTTTTAAAATTGCCGAATTAAAGTGAAGTGGAGGGGTAGGGTCGTTAAGCATGGCGTTTAAAAATTTTGTCAGTATTGGGGTGAGCAGGGGGAGCAGTACTTTATAGAACTCACCACTGAATCCATCTGGGCCTGGGGCTTTGATGGCTTTCAAGCCCTTGATCGCTGCTTCTACCTCCCTTTCTGATATGCTCGCAGTTAGAGAGTTAGACATTGTTTCAGTTAGTGTGGGGTACGTGAGGGAATCCCAGTCTTGTGAGGGAGGGTGGGGTGTGCTTGTTAAGGGTGAGTGCGACGCTTCTTCGGGGGATAGAGAAGATGAGTATAGGTTTTTATAAAACTGATGCATCGTTTGGGCTATTTGTTCATTGGACTGTGTCAATGAGCCATTGTCTGTGCGTAATGGTTGCACTACCGCGGGCTTATGTGTGCCTTTAAGCAGATTGGATAGCAGGGTGCCTGTCTTATTTCCGAACCGGTGAAATTTGTAATTCACCGTGAATAGATATCTGTCGCCCATATCCGCCAGGTACTCCTCAAAGTGTGTCTTGGCCAATAGATAGGCCTGTTTCAGCCCGGGGGAAGGGGAGGTCTTATAATTTTGAAAAGCTGCTGTCAGTTCTTTTTGGAGTGTTCGGTAACGTGTGGAGTAGTGTTTATTTATGGCAGCCGTGTGTTAGGAGCAGCGCTGGCTGCGCGGCTCCGGTGGCCCGTGGGCGACGCGCCCCGGCTGTTGCTAGGTGGCCAGGACGCCGTCGCGTCATTCCCTCTGCGCTTCCGCCGGATGCGGGTGCAAGTAGCACTGCTCCGGCTATTCTTTCTCCCTGCGCCCCGGCTGTTGCCAGGCAGCCGGGACGCCGCCGCGTCATCAGTCCCGCACTTCCGCCGGACATTGACGCGCGCTCAGCGGTGTCCTCTCAATTCCTTCCTCCTCTGCCGCAACGGTTGCCTAGGCGGCGGGGGACGCCAGGCGGCCGCGGAGAGGAGGGGACAGTCTGCAGCTGATTTGCAGCAGCTGCAGGGGATGCCTTTTGGCGCCCTATTAAAACTCCCGGGCACCACTCTCTGACGCCGGTGATAGTCCTTCCTTGCTTGGTCAGAGTGCTCCCGGTTCCCTGGTCTCTGGTGGTCTTGGCTCCTGTCCTGCTTCCAGCATTCCAGTGTCTGTTCCTGTATTGCTGCTGAGGATTAACCCTTCCCGTTCCGTTTCCACCTCTCTCAGATAAGTGGGGGGTTATCCTCATCTCATTTTGTTCCTGGTCATTCTTGTAATATTTGTAATACCATCCTTGAGTATTGTTACTCCTGTATGCCATTTAGTGTTACGTACCATCCTTTGAGTATTGTTACTCCTGTACTCGTGTTATTGTTCTTATACCATCATTTGAGTATTGTTACTTGCATATATCGTTTATTGCTGCAAATGCCATCTCTAGAGTATTGTTACTCCCAGTGCCTTGGTGGCAAGTTCTATCATCTCTTAGTCTAGGGAGTCCTCGCCTGTGGTTATAGTTAGTAGTTCCCCTTGTCCTCCGTTGGCCTTGACGGGCGCGTTGTCACAAGTAAGACCTGGTGGCATCGGGGGCGGAGCCTGACTAACGGGCTCTGTCGAACGCGGCTATTATAGGTGAAGCCTTAGCCCTTGCACGCGTCCGTCAATTCTATCCGGAGGCAACGGAGTTAGGGTTGGCGGGGACTCTACGGATCCTAACACTGTGTAAGAGATTATAAAGCCTCTTATTACTGGCTTCAGGGCCATCCAGAATAGGGCAGGGTTGAGTTCAGCCGTCTCAGCGTTCTGAGCGGTGTATTGCTGAATTTCCTTGTGCAGTAAGTCTCTAAATTTGGCGGATTTACAAAATCTGTTTGGGAATCTCCAAACTCTGTTCGACCCAGGGCCGTCTGGTATATGAATGTGTGCGGTGACCATTGCATGGTCTGAGATTGCTATTGGGGCTATGTCTGATCTAGTGGAATAAGGGAAGATGGTGTGGGACATAAAGATGTAGTCTATATGTGATAGGGACCCATGGGCAGCAGATAAACATGTATAATTCCTGTCCAGGGGGTGGTGTGCCCTCCACACATCTATGATCTGTAGGGAGTCTTGCAGGAGTTGTATGCCTATCTTGGGTAAGGGGGGGGGGATTGGCCTTTGTATTTGATCGGTCTAGTACAGGCATGTCCAACGTTGGCCCTCCAGATGTTTTGAAACTACACATCCCAGCATGCTTTGCAATAGTTTTAGTATTCTCCAATAGCAAAACTGTAGCAAAGCATGCCGGGATGTGTAGTTTCAAAACATCTGGAGGGCCAACGTTGGACATGCCTGGTCTAGTATGTGAGAGGCGACGATGTTGAAGTCTCCGCCGATTATAAGGTTTTGATTAATGTATGGGGAGAGTATGGCTATGATGGATTTCATGAAGGATTTAGAGTGAGGGGTGGGGGCATATATGTTCGTCAGTGTGTAGGTCTTACCAGCAATGCAGACAGATGCCAACACATACCTTCCTTCAGCGTCAGTGACTGTCTTCACAATCTCCATGGGGAAGGATCTTTTAGCCAAGATTACCATGCCGCGTGCTTTTGATGTGAATGGCGATGCCGCCAATACCGACCATCCCAGCATCTGTAGCTTTTGAGTCTCCTGTAATAAGGCCAAATCAACGTTATTTTTAGTCAGGTACATTAAAACTTTCCTGCGTTTAGCAGGGGAGTTTATTCCCCCTACATTCCACGTGCATATGGACAAGTCAGGCATGGTCGAATTGCGTGGTATAGCGACATCCCTCTGCCGTAGCGGACTTTTCTTAGAAAAATTCAGTTGCAAGGTAATTTGCGTCTCTAGTGTCAATAACACATTTTTCATGGGTGAATAGCTGTGTTGGGAAGGGGAGGGGGGGGGGGGACAATGGGGTGGGGGAGAGAATAGACAGAAAAGAGAGAGAGAAAAGAAAAAGAAAAATAAAAAGAGACAAAATGCAACTTAACCTTATAAGTTTAGGTAAACTAGACCTAAAAACATATTGCCTTAGGGGAAAAAATCCCCAGGCTAGACTTCCGTCATACTGTAACATTTCTAATGTAATTCCTATAACCGGCCTCCGGCTCCGTCCTACCCGCCCTTAAAGCCGAATAGAAGAAGGGTAGGGTGGGGGGGAAGGGGGGAGAAGGGAGGGAAAGTTAACTTTGAATGGGAGCATAACACAGATGATTATATACCCCTGTATAAGTAGCAGGCGACACGCTGGCCTATTGCATATAATAAAAGATAAGGTGAAAGTTAAGACTAAGATATGTCCTGCACTTTCGTCATGACCATGTGTCTATATCGGGTAGCTTCAGTCAGCTGGGAGCTTCACGAGTTCTGTCTCTGTGTGAGGCGAAGGTGTTCGAGTATAAAGACTTTGTCTTGGCGAAGTCCATATTTGCTATTGAATATGTAGAGATCTTCTGAGGAGACAGAGGGGGGGGGGGGAGAACGATGACCGTGTGTGGGAGATGGTGTATGAGGTGCTTTGCTCCTGAGGTTCCTGAAGAATAGCTAAATGTCATTTCAGGGTACAGCATCTGTTATGTCTGCAGCTGCAGCATGAGCCAGTTCCTTTAGGTATGCTGGGGCATCACTGGGGTTGGTAAAGTCCTTGAATGAGGTTCCATCATATACGCGGAGTTTAGCAGGGTATAAAAGTCCAAATTTTCGACCTTCAGTTGCCAATTGTGAACATATCGGTGAGAAAGCTTTGCGAGCTTTGGACAACTCTGCAGAGTAGTCCTGGAAGACGCGCAGCTTATGGCCTTCCCAAGTTAGGTCTTTGATTCTCCTAGAGGCTGACCAAATTTCCACTTTGTGTAGGTAATTCAAACATTTGAAGAGTGCAACTCTGGGACGTGGCCTGGAAGGGGTGGGAGGTGGCCCTACCCTGTGTGCTCTTTCTACCACCATATCTTTGAAGGCTGCGTCAATCTGCAGAATACTAGGCAGGGTGTTTCTTATGAAGTTGTCCAGCGCCGGGCCCTTTACAGATTCGGGTAGGCCCACCAATCTAACATTGTTCCTGCGAGATCTGTTTTCCAGATCCTCCACTCTATTCCATAGCTGATAGTTTTCAGTGTTCAGCCTTTTTATGTCCCTCTGTATATCAGAGATATCATCGGTGACAGCCCCCAGTTGTTGTTCGTTCACAGTAACTCTGTGTGATAGCTGCTGTATCTGCTGTGTTATGTCTGCGACAGCCTTGGTGAGCGTGTATGGCTTCCACCACCTCCCTGTAGGTAACAGGGGCTTCAGAGCCCTGACTTACGTGGCTCCTGGGTTCCTTGTCCCCACCTGCAGCCTTTTTCTGTGCAGGGAGTTCTCTCTCCCCATTGTCAGCAGGCGCCATATCCCCCGCCGTCCTCCTCCAGTCTGCGCGGGTTTGCTGGGGTGGCTGGGACGCATAGTGCGCCGGCTGACCTCCGTGCTGCGAGGATCGCTCCATCCTCCCAGGTGATAGCGGAGACAATCGGGAGTGAGCGGGGGTGAGCTGAGAGGCTCTGGGAGCCGAGTAACTCTGTCTTAGGGCGGCGGTGGACGGAGCAGGGAGAAGAAGCTCCTTACTCCATAACGCCGGAACTGGAAGTCACCACCGGGGGTTATTTTTTTTTTTTTAATTGAGTCTTTATTTTTCATTTTTATCAAGTCATTAAAATACATACAAAATACCAAAGTACTTTTACAATACATAACATGGACAATTACATACACATATACATACATACATAGTCAGGGCTTGTGGACATTTTTATTTTGTTGTTTCTGCTTTGGAGATTAGAGATATAACTACTTTAAATACGAGGCCATCTAACAGGTCCTTCTAGAGGTGGATTCGTTACTATCTGACCCTATTGCCCCCAACATTCTTCACAGCGATACCTAACAGATACGAACACTACTCATTACTACTTATCTGTGCCAAGAATCACTTGCTTAAATCCATACTTCCCTACACGTTAGGACTGCTCGATGTATTGACCCTAATGAAAAACAAGGAGAAAAACAAAACATAATACTCTATTTGAAACTCCCACTACAGATTAGTAGGGTTTAATTATTACTATACCCTGAAAACATCCCAGGATGGGGGACAGGGGTCGCCAGGGCCAACAATAGGTCATACGCACTATGGGAGCATTCATTCTGGCTACTATATAGGCCATAGTCTCTTACAACCTAGGCTATAGTCTAAGAGAGGAGGAAAAAAAAAAAAAAAAAAAAAAAAGGGACGTGTTCTGTGCTTATAGACATTCCATACTATATATATGAAATAATTACTTAAAAAATGTGAACAAACACTACTCATTACTACTATCTATACCAAGCATCACTTGCTTATAAACATTCCCCACTATATATATGAAATACTTATTTATGCTATACGGATTCCACCTTTGTCCCCTCGTACTGTATTTGTGGAGAGCTAGTCCCCAAGACTCTATGTGCTGACAAAAGAAAAAAAAAAAAAAAAAAAAAAAAAAAAAAATACCTCTTACAAAATAGAGAATATATATTCTGTACTCTCTCTACCCCTTAAATTGATAGTGTGATGACTGATGCCATAAATCCCATATTGAATAAAATTTAGTGCTAAGGCCTTTAGAGGCATAATAATATTTCTCGTGCTCAAACGTGATATTCACAAGATTTATCCATTCTATAAACGGCGGACCTTCTGCCGCCATCCAATATCGTGCCACTATTACTTTAGCTAATGCCACCAAGTGCGTCAATAACAAACGGTGCTCCTTTGTGCCTATTTCCTCCTGCCAGAACCCCATGATGTACTTGATATCCGAAAAAGCAACCTGTGTCACCCCCAGATCCTTAAGGGCCATACCTATGTTGTCCCAGAAACAGGCAACCTTATTACACACTCTGATAAGGTGCCAAAAGGTTGCCCCATTCTCCCCACACTTGGGACATCTATCGTTGTCCGATCCTCCAATCCTTTTTAATTTAATCGGAGTCATATACGTCCTATGTAAAATATTAAACTGGACCTGTTGCACCCTAGTGGAGTTTGTTGCCTTTTCTGGAAGGGCTAAGATCATTGACCAGTTACTTTCATTGATCTCAGGTATATCATGGGACCATTTCACTCTTAAATGGCTAAGACCGTCATCTGGTGTACAAGCGAAAAGAAATTTATATATTTTCGCCACCGCTTTCTTCCCTGTTATCTTTCGAAGAAACACCTTAATGGGAGTCTCAATTAGCCACCCATCCCTTTCTCTTCCCCATCCATTTATGGCACTCCGTAATTGAAGGAATCTATAGAACATAGTCTGCGGTAGCTCATATTCCGCCTGAAGCTGAGAGAATGACTTAAGAACCCTATCCTGATAAAACTGACCCAGTGTGCTAAGGCCATACTGATACCACAATCTCCCCCCCTGCTGTCTCATCACTTCCTTCATTGAGGGGAACAGTATAATGGATGCTTCCGGGTCCACTCCCTGCCACTTCTCCAACCTGCAAACTGCTCTCCAAATTTTAACAGCTTGAGATACAATCGGGGGGTATTTCCTCCCACATGGGCTGGCAAGTAATATTTGCAGGGGTGTAACACTAGGGTCAATACAGCTAGTTATTTTACTAAGTTCTACCATTTGATCCTCGGGACCCACCCATGCCCTTAAATGTACCAATTGGGCCGCATAATAGTAATTCTTGAAATTAGGAAGGGCCAGACCCCCGCCCTCACGGGTTCTACATAATGTCGCTAGTTTTACTCTTGGGCGCTTATTACCCCATATAAATGAGGAAATTATGCTGTCCAAGTTTCTGAAATATTCGTCTTTGATGAAAATGGGAGAATGTTGCAGTTGATATAATATTTTAGGTAAAATCACCATTTTCAACATGTTCACCCTTCCCGTTATTGAGAGAGGAAGTCTGGCCCAGCATTTCAATCTTGATTTAGTTTCCTGGATTGTTGTTACAATATTGTCCCGTATATAGTCCTCAGCTACCGCCGTGACCCTGACCCCCAGATATGTGAACCCCTGAACCTCTACCAGCGACCCCTCTAATGCCCTGTCTTCCCCCCCGCTACTGTTACCCATATATAGCAGATTTGATTTGCTCCAGTTAACATTAAGCCCAGACATTTCCCCAAATTGACTTAAAGAGTCAATAACTACTGAAAGATCTTTGTCAGGGTCCGCTAGTCCGACCAATAAATCGTCGGCGTATAACGACACCAAATTATATCTTATGTCCCTACCGGGATCACAATGATGCAATTTGGTTCTTAAGAGACAGGCCAGGGGTTCGACAGCTATTGCAAAAATTACAGGGGACAGGGGGCACCCCTGACGGGTTCCTCTAAATAATGGAAATGATTGGGACGTATATCCGTTGATGGAGACTCTGGCCCTGGGGCTTTTATACAACAATTTCAGCCACCGCACAAACCCCGGTCCGAACCCAAAGGCATCCAGAGTATTCCACAAGTACTCCCATTCGACGGAGTCGAATGCCTTGTTTGCATCAAATGAGGCCACCGCTGCCCCTACCCCCCTTTCCTTCATATATTGTATATATGTAAAGACCCTTCTAACGTTGACTGCCGTAGACTTCCCCCGCATAAACCCTGTTTGATCCGGGTGTACGATGTCATGAACTACATTATTTAGTCTATTTGCCAAGACCGGGGGTTATTAGTGAATCTCGCCCTATGAATGATATATATTTGCCCTGTCAGGAATAGAACAACAGATAACATTGGACATGACACACAGCTGCTGGAACACTGAATACACAACTTGCAGTGCCCACATAATTATACACCAATTCCCTGCACGAGTCTCACTGTCTGTATATACATATATACTTCTGTATCCGCTGCATCATTCTGTGCACTAATGTCCCACCAATCAGATTCCTCTCCCTGACTGCTCCAGGCTATCCACACATATCTGTACAGAACCCTCTTCCCTAAACCTCTGATCGTCTAATGCTACCACCATTTTACCCCTAACAAATGAAATCCCCCCCTTCTCCCCTTGGTACCTGAAATAAACAAACAGAGTCATGTATTTTTGGCGAATTAGTGGTCACATTTATTAATTTGCTTACAAATATATACTGTTACTTGCTTCTGTGGCGAAGATAAGCACTGCGGTCCACCAGCCCTGTATCGTAACTGAATCAAGCCGCCCGGGGGGCCAGGGACCCCTTCTCGCAACTTAAAACCTGTAACCACCCGGGGTCACCCCTCACATTGCCCCCCGACACCAGGCCTTGGAGCTCTTCACCCCCTTAGCTTTCCGCCCGCTGTGTTTCCTAAGAAAAGCTTCATCATACTCCCGTCAGGTGTTTGCCTTACTGTTCTCCACCATGTCGTGTTCATATATTTTAACACATTCATGCTTTCTTCAGGCCTGGTCTTAAGGTAACATGCTGCAAATTTATACATCCCACTTAACCATTTATTGTATGTTCTATATTCTGCCTCCGCCCCTGGGCCTTTGCTAGCTGCCAGCCCGCTTGCTTTTCTAGCTTCTTTCGTCATGGCAATGATATCCACGTATTTCCCAGTCTTTATATCCTTTTCCACCGCACTATGCACACCCCTGTCAATAGTTGTGGATGCGCATGTCAGTGATTCCTCTTTCTCCAGCTACTTGCGCTTCCTCTTCTTGCTCTTCTTCTGGTTGCCCTTTTCCCCTTTCTTAAACTGCCTAAGCATTCTAATAAGTTTTGCCTGGCCCGGGTTAGCTTTGTCCGCATCGCTATCACTGTCCCCTGCGTCGGAGTCCGCAGACCCTATGTTTGACTCACCACTGCTCTCATCTGTGCCGCTTGCATTGCCATCCTGATTGCTCGCTTGTGGCTCCTCCTCCCTTTGCTGCACTATTGCTCCCAAACCTTCTTGTCCGTCTGCCGGGGGCGTGCTTGTAGTCGCTGCCCCCTGTTTGCCTGCCGTTGTCTGGTTTGTGCTCGTTAGTATATTATTGTTCTCCGTTGTATTGCTTGGCAGACCCTGTGGTGGGCCATTTTCTTCTGCGGCAGACGTCAGGGGCCCCAGGGATTACATTGGGTAAGGAGTGAGGTCACGACCAATTCCAGCACCAGAAAGGTTTAAAACTTCTGGACTGCCCAGAGACAGCCCTGGCTCCTCCCTCCTCTACCCCGACTTTCAGTTTTAGTTGTGCTGGCAGGAGCCAACACGCATTTTGAAAGGGCTGCTGATAAAGCAGCTTAAACTTCTTTTTTTTTTTTTTTTTACACTGACTGGAGTCAGTGACAGAGCAGCAGCGCTGGGGGTCTGTTAGACCCCGGCACTGCGCTCCATCACCCGGAACCCGGCAGCCGCACACCTCCACGTGGCTTCCACAGTGTTGGTGTTCGGCTGGCTCCGGGCACTGAGGAGAGCAGCCGCGACGGGGACCGGGACTTCAGCGGTGACAACGCTTTCAGGTAACGCGCTCCCCGCCGGGAGCGCGAATGCGCGCGCAGGTATAGCGGCTGAGCAGCACGGCGGGGGGATCGCCAGGCTGCACTAGCAAGCGGCAGAACTGCCGCCTCTCGTAGTGTTGTGCACTCTGTCCCGCTGGACCACCAGGGAGACTTTGAGTGTGGGCAGCGGCGTCGGTATGCGGGGCCGCCCGGCAAGCGCCGGATCCCCGCCATTTTACCGACGCCGCATGAGTCATGAAATCCCGGTGGCCATTTGCTAGTAGGGGGAAGGGAGCCTCTCCTCACACAGCCCCTCCCCCGGAGACAGGAGCTAGGATGTACCCACGGGGTTTCCAGCCCTGGTCTCTTCCTGCCTGCCTGCTGCAAGTTTAAGAAGGACACAGAGAGCTTCTTGCCATTCTGGAGTTCCATCTCTTCACTGCTGGGCCATATGGGCAAATCCCACCTGTACCTCTCCTACTGGAGCACAGGGTACAGTACTTTATGCTCCTGCCGGCCTTTGTGCTTTGCGGAGCTCAGTACCACTTTTATTATTATTCGCATTGTGCTATGTCTCATAACTGTGTTAACACCATCACTGCATGTCAGAAGTATAGGTGTTATCTGTACCAGTTTAGCTCAGGGTTGCCGACCCTCCCGGAATTTGCGGGAGTCTCCCAAAAATCTGGTCCCCCCTCCCATCCCCCGGAAGGGTGGGCAACCCTCCCGGAATCAGGGGGACCCGCACTGAGCCCCCCCGATCACGGCATTTAAATACCGCAATCCGCGGGTCTCAGAGGAGGGGATGGAGCTAAAATGGCACAATCGTGTAATTTTAGCCCTGCTCCCTCCATGGAGATCAGTTATTTCGGCTATTTGCCGTGGTGGGGGCGGGGCTTAATGATGTCACCGTTAAGCCCAGCCCCCGAACTCGTAATGAAAGAGATTCCTCTCCGGGCTTCTCCCGGAGAGGATCTTGTGCAATCTTAGAGGACAGCGATAGTGACACAGGGACTCCTATATTTTTGTCCTGCACACATTGCAAGACTGGCCCAAGTACCACCGGTATAGCCTGATGGCGCGGTATAGCCTGATGGCGCGGCTACCCTTTCAAAAAGGGATGCCATTGTAAGGACGGAGCTGGCCAGGAGGGGAGCTTACCGCAGGATTTGCTCCCAGAGACCATGGTACTTTCCCAGCTATCACGCGGTTCTGGCGGTCATTTTAACATACTTGCCGCCATTGCACGCTGCTGGAGGCTCCTGACTGCTAATGCCAGGGCTGTGCTCAAGCTTGTCCTGGTTAACTGCATATTGAATGCAGTAGCTCCCCCAGGTTCTGTGATCAGACAGTGGGGTTTAGAGCATAGTGGGACAGTTTTGGGCTGTATGTAAATTAGGTCATAGCACTCCTGTGTTATATACCATGGTGTTGTTGATTGGCCTGTGGCAGCTCATCTCCTTATACTGTCTCTCTTATCCAGTGATTCTATCTCTGGTTACCTATACCTACTCTCTCTCCCTGTGTGTGTGTAGTGTATATATTGTCAGGTGGAAAGTGTATAACTCAGTTTACACTGTCATCTGAGGCATGTGTCTGTGGCCTTGCCTGATGTATTTTTCCTCTGTGACATAGAGATCGTTAGATTTCTACAATAAGCCTCTAATTGTGCAATGTGTATCTGCTGGCTGACAAAATAAAACCCCTTCTTGCTTTCTTCCAGAAAGATACTGTGTTCTCAGATTACAGTTTATGGGGGGACAGTTTGCTGCCAGCTAGGTCATACAGAGGACAGCAGGAAGTCTTAAGGCCCCCATACATTATGCGATTTTGGGCCGATTTTACCCGATTTTGGCACTTTGGGCCGATAAATCGGGTGAAATCGGTCCAAAATCGCATGTTTGTGACATCTGATCCAATCTGATGCGCGTTCCCGTGCTCATCAGATTGGATCAGGTGGTCGGACCTGCAGAACATAAGATATATCGGGATCTGACCCATCACAGGCACATCGTGGGTGCTTTTTAGCACCCACGATGTTTCAGATCCGATATATCTATATGAAGAACTCCGGGTACCTTCTTCAAGTGCGCGGACATCCTCCAACCCCCGGTCAGTGTAGCAGCAGCAGCCGGAGCACGTCACAGGCGCGACGGGAGGGAGAGGATTACAGAGGGCGGCAGTGATAAAACTGTTCCGTGCTGCTGAATGTGAGCGCGGCCAGCAGAGCCCGGACCCCCCTCTTCCCTGCTGAATGTGAGTGCGGGCAGCAGAGCACGGACCCCCACCTGCTGAATGTCAAAACTGGCAGCAGAACCCGGACGTATGCAAGAAGCTCGTGTGTCACAGCAAGGACACATATTTCACATGTGTTCAACATTTGTATGCATTACGGGGAATGAAACCTGGAAATTTAATTTTAAAGCTCTATGTACAGTATTAGGAATCTATACATATTTTCTGTAATCTGCAAATGTGCGCATGTAGCAGCGCATATGCGCATCCCCTTAAACCAGGTGTGGGGAACCTTTAGCACTCCAGCTGTTGTAGAACTACACATCCCAGCATGCCCTGCAACAGTTTTAGCATAGTTCAATGGCTAAACTGTAGCAGGGCATGCTGGGATGTGTAGTTTAGCAACAGCTGGAGGACTGAAGGTTCCCCATCCCTGCCTTAAACTGAGGTCACATTCATAAAAATGTGATTGCAGCCTAAGGGTCGTTGATCGCATCGCATCTTGAGAAGAGACCCGGCGTGCAGGACGGTCTTGCCCTGTGCTGGGCAGCCCTCCGCCTGCTACTGCTGGAAGTTGTCATTTTGCGATTACTTGCAAAACTACAACTCAAGCTGAAATAGGCCCAGAGTGAGGCACAAGGCCAATGAGGATAACAGGGATGGGATCGTCGCTATGCTCATTGCATATGTAATGAGCAACGTAAAGGGTAGCTCTCCCAATTAGAGCTACCCGTCCCTTTGTGATTCCTATCGCTGCATGGACTTCTGGAAGCTAGAAAACGGTTATTAAAACCGATACGTTGCCCCCTGACCACTGTGTCTGTGCATTAATTGGTACATGTCCCGTCGCTAATCCACTGCTAGCTATATATATATATATCCATCCATCCATCCATGGTGCTTCACTCCGATAAAGGGAGCAAAATGTTAGTAACAAAAAAAAACAGTTCCCTCCAGATGACAGCAGCGCTGTCACTATGTATAGTTTGAGGGGGTAGTGGCGGCACTGTACAAAAAGACACCAGGCATGGAGTATAAGCCAACGTTTCGGAGTCAAGTGGACCCTTTTTCAAGGTGCAGAGAGAATCAAACCTCTCTTAAATAAATACCTGAGTGACTTGTTTGTGTCGTGCTGCGGCACCATGCCTGGTGTCTTTTTGTACGAATGACGACCCCCCCAGCTATATATACATATAGCGCCATTCTCCTTTTCTCAGAACAGTAATACCTGCAAGGTATAGCACTGTTCAGGCCACTCCCTAGGGCTAACCCATCAGATAAATCTCATGGCACATCCAATTTGTGTCAGATAAATCACGTGATTAATCACACGTGATTAATCACATGTGTTTTATCTGACGCAAATAGGATGTAAAAAATGGCACGTCAAGTGTCAAATTGTATTTAGGCCCCCAGGGAAGCTGCCGGGGAAGTTCAAGGGAAATCAGATGCAATTTTACAGGTCAGATAAATCTCATAGTGTATGGGGGCCTTTATACCCTGCTATCAGAGTGACACAGAGGTCACTCCATTAATCGAAGGCAAGGGCAGCAATGTCTAATGCAGATAGCATGACTTGTATGTTACTAAAGGCCCCCATACACTATGAGATTTATCTGACCTGTGAAATTGCATCTGATTTCCCTTGAACTTCCCTGGCAGCTTTCCAGGAGGCCTACATAAAATTTGACACTTGATGTGCCATTTTTTACATCCAATTTGCGTCAGATAAATCACATGTGATTTATCGCGTGATAAATCACTTGTGATTTATCTGAAGCAAATTGGATGTGCCATGAGATTTATCAGATGGGATGGCCCTAGGGAGTGGCCTGAACAGTGCTATATAAAGCAGGGGCCCTTTTAACTTTCTGCACACTCTGCTTTGTAACTAGGGGATGCGGTTAATTTCCCGGCGGTCGGGATCCCGGCGGTCGGAATCCCGACACTGGAATCCCGACCGCCGAAATCCCGAAACTTTCTCCCTCCGTGGGTGTCCACGACACCCATAGAGGGAGAATAAAATAGCGTGCCGAGCGTAGCGAGGCA
>NC_139224.1:157211107-157519277 GCF_055691185.1 Crinia signifera
TTTACTTATGCAGGGGCGGGGACCCGCTCATTAAATATGCACTTTTCTGGGTCCCGCTCATTAGATATTCACGGAGCAGGACCAGCTCAGCGCACATTACTGCCTAGGTCATCCGGCCCTGCTGCAGCCATCCATCCCTCTCCGAGGATGCCGCCCTGTCCCCCTCCTGCCTGTGCAGCGCCGGGAGTCCGCCATTCTGCCTGCCGCCACTGTTTCGCCGTATTGTGCTATTTTTTCCGTCAGGGGCAGCGAGCCCCTGAGGTGTTCAATACGGTGACCGGTGGGCTGGCAGCGAATCCAGCTGACGGTGGAACCATGACAGCATACCCTGCAGCAATGTTCCCTCTAATTTTACAAAGGCTGTGTGCGGCAAAATATATTGGCTGTGCAACTTTGGAAGGAAATTTAAATTTGTGTGCATCACACAACATATAAAGGCCTAGGTTTCGAGTTCTGTTGAGTTAATAAAGCAATTTGAATGTTTACAGACTTCACACACCAACACATAGGCTATAGCAGTGATTTTCAACCTTATTAAACTTGTGGCACTGAACAAGATTTTAACCTTTGTGCGCTCAGTTGTAATGTCTGTGCGCGGGCTTGGCGAATTGTGTGCGCGCGCACACTAGTACAGCTTAGAGGGAACACTGCCCTGCAGTCGCCGAAGCATTGAATACTGCCCTTAGTGTCGATCTTAAAATCTAAGCAGGGCCTAAGAAGCGCTCCTGCCCGCCATCTTCCTCTGGCCCTGCTGCTCCCAACTGCCGCAGCCTGCGCCTGTCAAAATATATGGCAGGCAGTGGGCTCAGTGCCCTGCACAGGCAGCACAGCTGGGGTGCCGGACGACTCACCGACATTCGGGATTCCGACAGTCATTACCCCAACGTTGGAATCCCGACTGCTCCCTCGTGACTACAATAGGTGGCGAGCGCAGCGAGCCACTGTGCCTGCAAGGGGCTTCGTAGCACTGGGCATTATATAAACACCACTACTCTGGGCATTATATAAACACCACTACTCTGGGCATTATATAAACACCACTACTCTGGGCATTATATAAACAGCACTACTCTGGGCATTCTATAAACACCACTACTCTGGGCATTCTATAAACACCACTACTCTGGGCATTCTATAAACACCACTACTCTGGGCATTATATAAACACCACTACTCTGGGCATTATATAAACACCACTACTCTGGGCATTATATAAACACCACTACTCTGGGCATTATATAAACACCACTAATCTGGGCATTATATAAACACCACTAATCTGGGCATTATATAAACACCACTACTCTGGGCATTATATAAACACCACAACTCTGGGCATTATGTAAACACCACTACTCTGGGCATTATATAAACACCACTACTCTGGCATTATGTAAACACCACTACTCTGGGCATTATATAAACACCACTACTCTGGGCATTATGTAAACACCACTACTCTGGGCATTTTGGACCTTATTCAGGTCCATTCACTGAATATTTTCTAATTGCGCATGCGCTGTGTGCACGCAGCTATGGCAAACACAACAGTGTGGGGGGGGGGGGCGGGGATGCGCCCATATGAACTCCCAGCATTTCATGGGCTTTCCCATGAAAATGCCCCAGTGACGCAGGTGTCCTGGGGACAGACAGCTGACATCACCGGATGTCAGCTGCCCACCCTGTCCTCACACAGGACACACGCACGCCTATGACACCTGTGTTATATATACGGGGCAGTACGGACGGTGTAATGGTTAGCATTACTGCCTCACAGCTCTGAGGTCATGGGTTCTATTCCCACCATGTGTTATATATACGGGGCAGTACGGACGGTGTAATGGTTACATTACTGCCTCACAGCACTGAGGTCATGGGTTCTATCCCCACCATGTGTTATATATACGGGGCAGTACGGACGGTGTAATGGTTACATTACTGCCTCACAGTGCTGAGGTCATGGGTTCTATCCCCACCATGTGTTATATATACGGGGCAGTACGGGTGGTGTAATGGTTACATTACTGCCTCACAGCGCTGAGGTCATGGGTTCTATCCCCACCATGTGTTAAATATACGGGGCAGTACGGATGGTGTAATGGTTAGCATTACTGCCTCACAGCGCTGAGGTCATGGGTTCTATCCCCACCATGTGTTATATATACGGGGCAGTACGGGTGGTGTAATGGTTACATTACTGCCTCACAGCGCTGAGGTCATGGGTTCTATCCCCACCATGTGTTAAATATACGGGGCAGTACGGATGGTGTAATGGTTAGCATTACTGCCTCACAGCGCTGAGGTCATGGGTTCTATCCCCACCATGTGTTATATATACGGGGCAGTACGGATGGTGTAGTGGTTATAGCATTACTGCCTCACAGCGCTGAGGTCATGGGTTCTATCCCCACCATGTGTTATATATACGGGGCAGTACGGATGGTGTAGTGGTTATAGCATTACTGCCTCACAGCACTGAGGCCATGGGTTCTATCCCCACCATGTGTTATATATACGGGGCAGTACGGACGGTGTAATGGTTACATTACTACCTCACAGCGCTGAGGTCATGGGTTCTATCCCCACCATGTGTTATATATACGGGGCAGTACGGACGGTGTAATGGTTACATTACTGCCTCACAGCGCTGAGGTCATGGGTTCTATTCCCACCATGTGTTATATATACGGGGCAGTACGGACGGTGTAATGTTAGCATTACTGCCTCACAGCTCTGAGGTCATGGGTTCTATTTCCACCATGTGTTATATATACGGGGCAGTACGGATGGTATAATGGTTACATTACTGCCTCACAGCGCTGAGGTCATGGGTTCTATCACCACCATGTGTTATATATACGGGGCAGTACGGGTGGTGTAATGGTTACATTACTGCCTCACAGCGCTGAGGTCATGGGTTCTATCCCCACCATGTGTTAAATATACGGGGCAGTACGGATGGTGTAATGGTTAGCATTACTGCCTCACAGCGCTGAGGTCATGGGTTCTATCCCCACCATATGTTAAATATACGGGGCAGTACGGATGGTGTAATGGTTAGCATTACTGCCTCACAGCGCTGAGGTCATGGGTTCTATCCCCACCATGTGTTAAATATACGGGGCAGTACGGATGGTGTAATGGTTAGCATTACTGCCTCACAGCGCTGAGGTCATGGGTTCTATCCCCACCATGTGTTATATATACGGGGCAGTACGGATGGTGTAGTGGTTATAGCATTACTGCCTCACAGCACTGAGGCCATGGGTTCTATCCCCACCATGTGTTATATATACGGGGCAGTACGGACGGTGTAATGGTTACATTACTACCTCACAGCGCTGAGGTCATGGGTTCTATCCCCACCATGTGTTATATATACGGGGCAGTACGGACGGTGTAATGGTTACATTACTGCCTCACAGCGCTGAGGTCATGGGTTCTATTCCCACCATGTGTTATATATACGGGGCAGTACGGACGGTGTAATGGTTAGCATTACTGCCTCACAGCGCTGAGGTCATGGGTTCTATTCCCACCATGTGTTATATATACGGGGCAGTACGGACGGTGTAATGGTTACATTACTGCCTCACAGCGCTTTAGGTCATGGGTTCTATTCCCACCATGTGTTATATATACGGGGCAGTACGGACGGTGTAATGGTTACATAACTGCCTCACAGCGCTGAGGTCATGGGTTCTATCACCACCATGTGTTATATATACGGGGCAGTACGGACGGTGTAATGGTTACATTACTGCCTCACAGCGCTGAGGTCATGGGTTCTATCCCCACCATGTGTTAAATATACGGGGCAGTACGGATGGTGTAATGGTTAGCATTACTGCCTCACAGCGCTGAGGTCATGGGTTCTATCCCCACCATGTGTTATATATACGGGGCAGTACGGATGGTGTAGTGGTTATAGCATTACTGCCTCACAGCGCTGAGGTCATGGGTTCTATCCCCACCATGTGTTATATATACGGGGCAGTACGGATGGTGTAGTGGTTATAGCATTACTGCCTCACAGCACTGAGGCCATGGGTTCTATCCCCACCATGTGTTATATATACGGGGCAGTACGGACGGTGTAATGGTTACATTACTGCCTCACAGCGCTGAGGTCATGGGTTCTATTCCCACCATGTGTTATATATACGGGGCAGTACGGACGGTGTAATGTTAGCATTACTGCCTCACAGCTCTGAGGTCATGGGTTCTATTCCCACCATGTGTTATATATACGGGGCAGTACGGATGGTATAATGGTTACATTACTGCCTCACAGCGCTGAGGTCATGGGTTCTATCACCACCATGTGTTATATATACGGGGCAGTACGGGTGGTATAATGGTTACATTACTGCCTCACAGCGCTGAGGTCATGGGTTCTATCACCACCATGTGTTATATATACGGGGCAGTACGGGTGGTGTAATGGTTACATTACTGCCTCACAGCGCTGAGGTCATGGGTTCTATCCCCACCATGTGTTAAATATACGGGGCAGTACGGATGGTGTAATGGTTAGCATTACTGCCTCACAGCGCTGAGGTCATGGGTTCTATCCCCACCATGTGTTAAATATACGGGGCAGTACGGATGGTGTAATGGTTAGCATTACTGCCTCACAGCGCTGAGGTCATGGGTTCTATCCCCACCATGTGTTATATATACGGGGCAGTACGGATGGTGTAATGGTTAGCATTATCGCCTCACAGCGCTGAGGTCATGGGTTCTATCCCCACCATGTGTTATATATACGGGGCAGTACGGATGGTGTAGTGGTTATAGCATTACTGCCTCACAGCACTGAGGCCATGGGTTCTATCCCCACCATGTGTTATATATACGGGGCAGTACGGACGGTGTAATGGTTACATTACTACCTCACAGCGCTGAGGTCATGGGTTCTATCCCCACCATGTGTTATATATACGGGGCAGTACGGACGGTGTAATGGTTACATTACTGCCTCACAGCGCTGAGGTCATGGGTTCTATTCCCACCATGTGTTATATATACGGGGCAGTACGGACGGTGTAATGTTAGCATTACTGCCTCACAGCTTTGAGGTCATGGGTTCTATTCCCACCATGTGTTATATATACGGGGCAGTACGGATGGTATAATGGTTACATTACTGCCTCACAGCGCTGAGGTCATGGGTTCTATCACCACCATGTGTTATATATACGGGGCAGTACGGGTGGTATAATGGTTACATTACTGCCTCACAGCGCTGAGGTCATGGGTTCTATCACCACCATGTGTTATATATACGGGGCAGTACGGGTGGTGTAATGGTTACATTACTGCCTCACAGCGCTGAGGTCATGGGTTCTATCCCCACCATGTGTTAAATATACGGGGCAGTACGGATGGTGTAATGGTTAGCATTACTGCCTCACAGCGCTGAGGTCATGGGTTCTATCCCCACCATGTGTTAAATATACGGGGCAGTACGGATGGTGTAATGGTTAGCATTACTGCCTCACAGCGCTGAGGTCATGGGTTCTATCCCCACCATGTGTTATATATACGGGGCAGTACGGATGGTGTAATGGTTAGCATTATCGCCTCACAGCGCCTCACAGCGCTGAGGTCATATATATACGGGGCAGTACGGATGGTGAGGTCATATATATACGGGGCAGTACGGATGGTGTAATGGTTAGCATTATCGCCTCACAGCGCTGAGGTCATGGGTTCTATCCCCACCATGTGTTATATATACGGGGCAGTACGGATGGTGTAGTGGTTATAGCATTACTGCCTCACAGCACTGAGGCCATGGGTTCTATCCCCACCATGTGTTATATATACGGGGCAGTACGGACGGTGTAATGGTTACATTACTACCTCACAGCGCTGAGGTCATGGGTTCTATCCCCACCATGTGTTATATATATGGGGCAGTACGGACGGTGTAATGGTTACATTACTGCCTCACAGCGCTGAGGTCATGGGTTCTATTCCCACCATGTGTTATATATACGGGGCAGTACGGACGGTGTAATGGTTAGCATTACTGCCTCACAGCGCTGAGGTCATGGGTTCTATTCCCACCATGTGTTATATATACGGGGCAGTACGGACGGTGTAATGGTTAGCATTACTGCCTCACAGCGCTTTAGGTCATGGGTTCTATTCCCACCATGTGTTATATATACGGGGCAGTACGGACGGTGTAATGGTTACATAACTGCCTCACAGCGCTGAGGTCATGGGTTCTATCACCACCATGTGTTATATATACGGGGCAGTACGGACGGTGTAATGGTTACATTACTGCCTCACAGCGCTGAGGTCATGGGTTCTATCACCACCATGTGTTAAATATACGGGGCAGTACGGATGGTGTAATGGTTAGCATTACTGCCTCACAGCGCTGAGGTCATGGGTTCTATCCCCACCATGTGTTATATATACGGGGCAGTACGGACGGTGTAATGGTTACATTACTGCCTCACAGCGCTGAGGTCATGGGTTCTATTCCCACCATGTGTTATATATACGGGGCAGTACGGACGGTGTAATGGTTAGCATTACTGCCTCACAGCGCTGAGGTCATGGGTTCTATTCCCACCATGTGTTATATATACGGGGCAGTACGGACGGTGTAATGGTTAGCATTACTGCCTCACAGCTCTGAGGTCATGGGTTCTATTCCCACCATGTGTTATATATACGGGGCAGTACGGACGGTGTAATGGTTAGCATTACTGCCTCACAGCACTGAGGTCATGGGTTCTATCCCCACCATGTGTTATATATACGGGGCAGTACGGACGGTGTAATGGTTAGCATTACTGCCTCACAGCGCTGAGGTCATGGGTTCTATCCCCTACCATGTGTTATATGTACGGGGCAGTACGGGCGGTGTAATGGTTAGCATTACTGCCTCACAGCGCTGAGGTCATGGGTTCTATCCCCACCATGTGTAATATATACTGGGCAGTACGGATGGTGTAATGGTTACATTACTGCATCACAGTGCTGAAGTCATGGGTTCTATCCCCACCATGTGTTATATATACGGGGCAGTACGGACGGTGTAATGGTTATAGCATTACTGCATCACAGCACTGAGGTCATGGGTTCTATACCCACCATGTGTTATATATACGGGGCAGTACGGACGGTGTAATGGTTACATTACTGCCTCACAGCACTGAGGTCATGGGTTCTATACCCACCATGTGTTATATATACGGGGCAGTACGGACGGTGTAATGGTTACATTACTGCCTCACAGCGCTGAGGTCATGGGTTCTATCCCCACCATGTGTTATATATACGGGGCAGTACGGACGGTGTAATGGTTATAGCATTACTGCATCACAGCACTGAGGTCATGGGTTCTATACCCACCATGTGTTATATATACGGGGCAGTACGGACGGTGTAATGGTTACATTACTGCCTCACAGCGCTGAGGTCATGGGTTCTATCCCCAACATGTGTTATATATACGGGGCAGGACGGACGGTGTAATGGTTAGCATTACTGCCTCACAGCACTGAGGTCATGGGTTCTATCCCCACCATGTGTTATATATATGGGGCAGCACGGATGGTGTAATGGTTACATTACTGCCTCACAGCGCTGAGGTCATGGTTTCGGTTATTAGATATACAGTAGGCGGTATTCAATGAGGCAGATTCGCCAAGTTTTATGGCGATTCTGTGTTTTTTTCGTGTGTGCCGGCGTTTTTTTTAGCTGAAAAAGCGAATCACCCTATTCAACGACTTCTATTCGCCGATGACGACCCGTGAATGAAGCACCAATCGCCAAATGTTATTCTCTACAAATCGCCGGTTTTTGTCTATAGGAATTTTCATGGGGATTCGCCGGTAGTCGACGGGAATCACCATGAATCGCCAAAAGTGTATTCAATGAGAAGTTGGCGATTCTTATTTCTTGTTTGATATCGCCGTTCCTCACCGAGTGTCCCTCGTCATCTTTTTATGGTGAACTTTGTTATGAACCTGTGAAATAATTGGTTTTAAGTGTTTAATTTCACTCTGCAAGTGTAATCTAATATTATTTGCTGCCCTTGTGTGATTTGATGGTTGTAGAAGTGCTATACAAATATATATTTAATTTTTTCTGGTATTTTTTTTTTCTCCCACAGAGCACTGTTCTTACCCATGGTGCACCTCACTTACCCATGATTCTCCTCCCCACCTCACTCCTTCGTTTGGCCTTTGAGGAGATTACACAGCTTTTGCAGTCTGCTGTATTGGAATCGTTTTTTCAGGGTAATTTGCATTTTTCTTGCATTTCACTGCAATTTCTTACAGTACTGAAGCTGTTTAGGGAAACGCCGGATTGGCTGAGAATCGCCGTTGGGGGCGGCGATTCTCAGCCACGTTGAATAGGGTGACACAGCTAGTCCCGGCGACTCCCGACGAATCCCTACGCATGGCGAATCGACGTCAAAAAACCGGCGAATGGCTGGCGATTCTGAAATCAGAATCGCCGTGACCAACGATTCACGTCATTGAATACCGCCCAGTGTCTACATAGACGACCTGAGTTCTTTTCTATGTTTTTGGTGTCAACATTGACAACTGTCAACAATTAGTGTGAAGCCTACCCTCGCATGGCTCCCTTCCCTCGCCATGCTCCAGGCTCGGTGCATTGCTATGCTCGGCACACGATTATATTCTCCCTTTATGCCGACATGGATGGTGAATTAAGAAAAGTCGATTTAAAAAAGTCATGAAAAACTTTATCATGTTGATATTTTGACCCTGTCGACCTTTTTCCATGATGACCTTTTGACCACGTCGATCTTTTGACCTGTCAATTTATTGCATGTCGACCTTCTTACTTTCTGTCTAGACGCCGTAGATCTATCAACCGGAACCACCCTAAAGGGATTCTCTGTATTAATGACTCTACTTACGGACTGTACGCTGACTCCCCTGGGGCAGCAGACCCTCAAATATACAATATCAGATCTACTGTTACAACTTAACCCCTTCCTGACAGAGCTAGTTTTTGCGTTCCTGACAGAGCCATTTTTTTCAAATCTGACATGTCTCACTTAAGTGGGGATAACTTTTTTTTGCTTTTACTTATCCCAGTGATTTTGAGATTGTTTTCTCGTGACACATTGTACTTCAAGTTAGTGGTAAATTTTCGTCGATACAGTCTGTGTTTTTTTGTGAAAAATACCAAAATGTCGGAAAAAAATGGAAAATTTTGCGATTTGCAAAATGTTAAATTTTCTGCTTGTGAGACAAATAATCTTACCACTCAAAATAGTGAATAACTAACATAGACCATATGTCTACTTTATGTTGACATCATTATTTCAACTTCCTTTTAATTTTTTGGGACACTAGGAGGCTTACAATATGAATAGCAAATTCTCAAATTTTCAAGAAAATTTCAAACACTGATTTTTTTAGGGACCAGTTCAGTTCTGATGTGACTTTGAGGGACTTGTATGTGAGACACCCCCATAAATGATGCCATTTCAAAAACTGCACCCCTCACAGTATTCAAAACAGCATTTTGGAAGTTTGTTAACCCTTTAGGTGTTTCACAGGAATTAAAACAAAGTGTAGGTGAAATTTCAAAATTTCTTTTTTTTTGCAGAGTTTCAATTTTAATACATTTTTCTAACGAATACAGTAGATTTTACTAGAGAAATGTGACTAAAAATTGATTCCCCCAATTCTTTTGTTTTCATAAATATCCTATATGTGGCCCTAGTGTGCACGGTGACCAAACCACAGGCTTCATAATAGAAGGAGCACCTACTTGATTTTGGAGCCTCCTTTTTATGAGATTATTTTTTAGGCACCATGTAGGTTTCTAGGCACCATAAGATGCTAAAAGTTAGGAACCCCCCCACAAGTGACCCCATTTTGCAAACTACACCCCTCAGGGAATTCATCTAGGGGTATAGTGTACATTTCAAACCCCCAGGGGTTTCACCAATTTTGATACAACTGGGCTGTGAAAATGAAAAAAATTAATTTTTCATTTTCACAGCTCAGTTGTATCAAAATTGGTTAAACCCCTGGGGGTTTGAAATGTACACTATACCCCCTGATGAATTCCCTGAAGGGTGTAGTTTGCAAAATGGGGTCACTTGTGGGGGGGTTCCACTGTATAGGTGCTTCAGGGGTCATTCAACCAGAATCTGTGCTGCAAAATCCAAAAATCACTCCTTCCCTTCTGAGTCCTGCCATGCACCCAACTGGTATTTTTTGGTCACATGTGAGGCATTGCCGTACTCGGGAGAAATTGGGGCACAGATTTTGGGGTGCTTTTTCTCCTTCATTCCTTGTGAAAATGAAAAATTTTGAGCCAGATCTGCATTTTTGTGTAAAAAATGTAATTTTTCATTTGCACAGCCCAGTTGTATCAAAATTGGTGAAACCCCTGGGGGTTTGAAATGTACACTATACCCCTAGATAAATTCCCTGAGGGGTGTAGTTTGCAAAATGGGGTGACTTGTGGGGGGGTTCCACTGTATTGGTGCTTCGGGTGTCTTGCTAATGCGACATAGCACCCACCATTCATTCCACCAGAATCTGTGCTGCAAAATCCAAATATCGCTCCTTCCCTGCTGAGTCCTGCCATGCACCCAAATGGTATTTTTTGGTCACATGTGAGGCATTGCCGTACTCGGGAGAAATTGGGGCACAGATTTTGGGGTGCTTGGTCTCCTTCATTCCTTGTGAAAATGAAAAATTTGGAGCCAGAACTGCATTTTTGTGTAAAAAAATGTAATTTTTCATTTTCACAGCCCAGTTGTACCACAATTGGTGAAACCCCTGGGGGTTTTAAATGTACGCTATACCCCTAGATGAATTCCCTGAGGGGTGTAGTTTGCAAAATGGGGTCACTTGTGGGGGGGTTCCACTGTATTGGTGCTTCGGGGGTCTTGCTAAAGCGACATAGCACCCACCAAAATTCCACCAGAATCTGAGCTGCAAAATCCAAATATCACTCCTTCCCTTCTGAGTCCTGCCATTTTTTGGTCACACATGAAGCATTGCCGTACTCGGGAGAAATTGGGGCACAGATTTTGGGGTGCTTTTTCTCCTTCGTACCTTATGAAAATGAAAAATTTGGAGCCAGAACTGCATTTTTGTGTAAAAAAATGTAATTTTTCATTTTCACTGCCCAGTTGTATCAAAGTTGGTGAAACCCCTGGGGGTTTGAAATGTACACTATACCCCCTGATGAATTCCCTGAAGGGTGTAGTTTGCAAAATGGGGTCCCTTGTGGGGGGGTTCCACTGTATGGGTGCTTCAGGGGTCATTCAACCAGAATCTGTGCTGCAAAATCCAAAAATCACTCCTTCCCTTCTGAGTCCTGCCATGCACCCAACTGGTATTTTTTGGTCACACGTGAGGCATTGCCGTACTCGGGAGAAATTGGGGCACAGATTTTGGGGTGCTTTGTCTCCTTCATTCCTTGTGAAAATGAAAAATTTTGAGCCAGATCTGCATTTTTGTGTAAAAAAATGTAATTTTTTACACAAAAATGCAGTTCTGGCTCAAAATTTTTTATTTTCACAAGGAATGAAGGAGACAAAGCACCCCAAAATCTGTGCCCCAATTTCTCCCGAGTACGGCAATGCCTCACGTGTGACCAAAAAATACCAGTTGGGTGCATGGCAGGACTCAGAAGGGAAGGAGTGATTTTTGGTGGCGGAATGAATGGTGGGTGCTATGTCGCATTAGCAAGACCCCCGAAGCACCAATACAGTGGAACCCCCCCACAAGTGACCCCATTTTAGTCACCAGCTTTGGGAGGGGGGCTGGCGCTGTGGCTGGCGGGGGGGTGGGAGGGGTGCTGGCGCTGCGGCAGCCGGGTGGGTGGGAGGGAGGGGGGCTGCCGGGTGGGAGGGGGGGGGGGGGGGCTGGCGATCGGTGGGGTATATACACACACACACACACACACACATATATATATATATATATATATGTGTATATATGTATATATATATATATATTTATATATATACATATATATACACACACATATATATATATATATATATGTGTGTGTATATATATATATATATATATATATATATATATATATACACATATATTTTCAGTGCATATATTTTATGTTACAACTTTTTCAGCAGCTTGATGCTGCTGCTGCTGCTGCGGGGGGGAGGGGGGAGGAGGGCAGCGCTGCGTGCGCTCCAGACGCTCCGGGGGAGCCGTTGGAGCCGCTGCTGCTGCCGGGTGAGTGCCCGGCGGGTGCGAGGGGTGGGCTGCACATCGGTGGTGATCGGTGCTGTACCTGACAGCACCGATCACCACCGATCCCTGTGTTACCGAGCGGCTTAGCCGCCGGTAACACAGGAAACGCTGTGAATGGCTGTTCAGATTTGAACAGCCAATCACAGCGATCGCCGACCGGGGGGGGCACCCCTGCCCCCCCTGGGCGGCGAGGGGGGATGTCTGCTGTCAGGGACAGCAGACATCACCTAACTGTCACTGCGTCTCGAGACGCAGTGACAGTTAGAAGTCATGACGTACATTTATGCCATGTGTCGGGAAGTACCTCCCGGCCATGACGTAAATGTACGTCAAATGTCGGGAAGGGGTTAAATGTGCTACAAAACTACTTGGCTTTACAGCTATCATTACAGTATAACATGGTTTGTAATGAAACAGTAATTAAGCCAACACACTACTTCCATCACCCTATCCCAGTCCACGCAAACCCTGTAAGAAAAGCGCAGCAGTTTCTAATCATTTTTATTAACCAGTAGGGGGCAGCAAAGATCCATTATTCTGCTGTGAAGTATAAACTGTAGAGTACAGTAGTGTCCTGGGGCGGGATGTTATAACATCCGCGGCCCCCCTTCGCCGGACATCGCATTTTTAATAACGGCATATGCTATAACATATGCCGTTATTCATGCAAGGGACAGCTCTTGCGGTAAGAGCTGTCCCTTGCGATGCGGTGCCGGCGCTGGACTTCCGGGTCTGTGACCCGGGAGTCCATCTGCGCATGCGCAGACCCCGGCGCCGGCCGCAGGGCACGCTGGGAGGGATCCGTGACGGATCCCTCAAACAGCGCTGCGGTAAGAAGCCCATAGGCTTCTGCAGGGATTCGCCAGCTTTAGCTGGCGATTCCCTCCGCAGCGCTGACACTGCGGAGGCGCCATATAGCATATAGAAATGCGGTAGAAACCCCGAAAACGGGGTTTTTACCGCATTTCTGCTATATAGCATCCCGCCCCTGGTCACGTACAGTTGTGTTTGTGCTGCCAACTGTATATCAGGTGCGACAAGTGTGTATGCTAACACCTCACAACAGTGTCAATGGCTTTATAGTGTAAAAAAGCTAAAGGCTCATTACCACATTTGTACACAATATAGAAATGGAATGAGCTGTCACCTAGCAACTGCAGAAGTTGACAAACTGTAAGGAAAGGACACCTGTTGTTTCTCTATTAATGGTGGGAATCTCTTTCTCACAGTATTTTATTTATATCTATCTATATCTATATATGTCTAGTGTCTGTGTGTAACCAAAACACTGCCATCTGCTGACAGCGAGTAAAACTACCGTATTTATCGGCGTATAACACGCACAGGCGTATAACACGCACCATCATTTTAAAAGGGAAATCTCAGGAAAAAAAGTTAAGTTAAACCAAACTTTCTCAATTGTGTTTCCTATCTAAGGAATCATAATGAGGTCTTTTACATACAACACATTTTTCCATTCATCCATTTAAGTGTAAGCTGGCTTTGTATTTTATAGCAGGCCTCTTGTTAGCAGATTATGGTTTCAACTTCTATGTAGCAGGTGACTAGTTAGCAATCACTTTATTATTTTTTTTTTTTCTTTTTCATGTCCACCTTTATATAAGGCTATCCCTTCTAAGGCACCTTAATATTCTGGCATCACATCAGTAACCACTAGTAAGATACTTGGTGTAATTTTCACGTACCGTATCTTTATCACGCCCTGCTGCCTCTCTCCCCCTTCCTAGCCGCCTGTCACATTTAGCAGTGACGTCGGCGGCAGGCTGGGGGATGTTCGCGGCTCGGGAGGACTCGGGTGCCTGAGCGCTTCCGAGTCCCCCCGAGCCTGGCCGACATTACCCGAGCCTGCCGCCGACGTCACTGTAAAGTGACAGGCGGGCCGGGGGGATCGGGGAAGCTCCGATCGCCGGAGCACAGGGACGGGGGGGGGGGGACTGGGGGGGGGCTGGAGCTGATCGGAGGTGTGGGGTAGAGGTGCTGCGCCAGTGGTGCACACCTGGACACCACTGGCGCGCACCTATTATATGAAATTACCGCCGTATAGCACGCATATCGGCGTATAACACGCACCCATCTTTTCCCCCTGTTTTCAGGGGGAAAAAAGTGCGTGTTATACGCCGATAAATACGGTACATCTCTTTCTCTCACACATACAGAAACACAGAGGCAATCACAAGGTAGCAGACTCGCTTTTGAAGCTTTTGCTTTGAGCGGGCCTTAGCTAGTGTGATATATATATATATATATATATATATATATATATATATATATATATATATATATATATATATATATATGATCCTGATGAAGATGCAATAAAGCATCGAAAACGTTTGACCGTGATTGAGTCTCTGTAATTCATTTAAAAAGTCTCTGTGGGTGCGTGCTTATATCCTGCTATATATATATATATATATATATATATATATATATATATATATCCGCACACTTATCCAATAAAAAAATTGCTACAAGAAAAAATCAACACAGAAAGTTGACATAAGTGTGGCACTTCATCGGTGTCCATGTTGACACATGAGAATGAATATGAAAACATTCAAAAAAAGAAAAATAAATCTTCAAAAACTCATGTCAACCTTTTTCATTGTCGACCATAGCCGTGCCAGTGTTTTGCATGTGCCATTTAATCCTAGGGTTGCCGTGAATCACGCGCGGGGGTGGGGGAGGGAGGAGGTGAGGGGTGTCCGCGAATCACGGGAGGAGGGGTCGTGGGTGGATGCCGTGAATTGCGGGAGGATGGGGCACGGGGGGGGGTGTGGGTGCCGCGAATCGTGGGATGGCGGGGGTGGGGGGTTGCCGCAATGACAGGAGGGGGGGTCAGGGGTGGGGAATCGCGGTGGGGGGCACCGTGAACCGCGGTAGGGGGGGTCGTGGGGGGCACCGTGAACCGTGGGAGGGGGGGCCCGGGGGTTGGTGCAAATTGTAGGAGGGGGGGGTGTCACGGGGTGGGGTCGCGAATCGCGGGAGTCCCCGGGGGTGCCGCGAATTGCGGGGGGTGTGCTGCACATCGCGGGAGGGGGGTCGCGCGGGGTGCCGCGAATCGCCACAAGAAAAAAATCAACGCAGAAAGGTCAACACATGTAAATGTTGACATAAGTGTGGCACTTCATTGGTGTCCATGTCGACACATGAGAATGAATATGAAAACATTGAAAAAGTGAAAAATAAATCTTGTCAACCTTTTTCATTGTCGACCATAGCCATGTCAGTGTTTTGCATGTGCCATTTAATCGTGGGGATTCCGTGAATGGGGGGGGGGAGGGAGGGAGGTGCATACCCAATATGACCCTCTCCAGGAGGGACACATTGCTCTGTTTCTGGACTTTCTTCTTAATTTATGGATTACCATCACCTGTGCTTAAACACCTTTCTTATCAATTACCCTGTTTAAAACAGGTGATGACAATCATAAATTAAGATGGAAGTCCACAAACAGAGCATTCTGTCCCTCCTGGAGAGGGTCATGTTGGGAGGTATGGAGGTGTGGGGCGCTCACCTGGTGTGTCTGGTGAGTAGCTGTGTCTTTGCTGTGTAACATGGAGAGGCAGAGGGTGTCTGGCACTGTCTGTGGGCTCACTGGGCTGGTTCTCTGTCATGTGAGTCAGTCATGTGAGTCAGAGGCTCCACCCAGGGTTATATCTCCAGACACACTTTGAGTGACAGATGTAGCCAAATATATAAGAGATAAGATATCATCACTTGTAGTTTATAGGACATATCAAGGGTACTCTATACCCGGATGTGTGTTGGATGCGTTCCAACGGTATTAAAGGTAATTTAACCCATTCACAGAGAGGACCACATTTCATGACATAAAACACTGTGGCACAAGGATGGCTATCTGGAATATCACTAGGACAACATCATGCTGGGATCGGCTTGTGGTAGCTCACTATATTGGTTTAACATATTTCGTGAGAAGATAATGCCAGGTATATATGGACACTTATGACAGTATACAATTGGTAGAATAAAAAAACAAGCAAAGTGAAAAATAACAAAACAGTGCACAGAGTGCAGCAAACAAGATCATCTTTAAAAAATCCCTAGTGATCCATTGGATGTCAGCATATAGCATTATTGACAATCTCAATAGGTAACCAGGGACTGTATCTCCAGTCATGTTATAACAAAGGAACTAGCCAAACCTAATTCTCACTATTGTAGGAAAATACTCAACGGGTTGTTCTCATTTAGGGGGAGATTCTCTAAACAAGAAATGCGGTAAAAAACCCCGTTATCGGGGTTTTTACCGCATTTTGGGATGCTGAAAGCATCCCCCGCCGGGTTAACGCGGTGGGGGGCATCGCCAGAAAAATCTGGCGATGCCCCATAGAAGCCAATGGGCTTCTACCGCATCCCTCCGCCGCCCCGTGCCGACCCCCCGCCGCCCCGCATCGCCCCCTCACAGTGCTGCCCGGACCTGTGACCTCCTCCCTGCACTGATTCTCTTACGGGTGCAGGGAGGAGGAGAGCCCGGCGCAGCAGCAGCAGCGCCGGGTGTGTGAGGGAGGGGGGAGCCGCCGGGACCTGCTGAGACCCGGCGACTCTCACCGCAAAGGACAGCTCTAAACGCAAAAGCTGTCCTTTGCCTTAATTATCGCATATGTTAGAACATATGCGATAATTAAGTATGCGATGGGGGGCGGAGATTCTTAGAGAATCTCCCCCAAAATCCGTTAGGATCAATTGTATTTAGATCAAATATCCACTGTGCTTTTTTCGGTACTCTTTACTTAGTTGGGCGCCCGTCGCGGGTACATTTATGTCTGGCCGCGACGCGACCGACGCGATGCCCGCGATTTCCCATTGAAACCCATGTTAAACATGGAAATCGTGTCGGTCGCGTCGCGGCCGGCCATAAATGTACCCGCGATGCCCGCGACGCGATGCTCCCGATTTACCATAGGAATCAATGTTAAAAGGCGCGATGGACCCGATTTTACTGTTAAATTGCTCAATGGACCCGATTTGGCCATAGGAATCAATGTTAAATGGGCCACAGAGCCCATTAACCCTTAAATGTCCCCCCAAATTTTTAACGCCACCCCACGATCCACGCCAACCCGAAGCGTGGCGAGCGCAGCGAGCCCGCGAGGGGCGTCGGTACGCGTCCTCCGACCTTTTCATGCCCTACTATCCACTAGGGCGTGGAGTAAGAATATAATAGTGTGGCGAGCGCAGCGAGCCCCGCGAGGGGACGCGGATACCTTCACAGTTATACACGTCCCCTCGCGGGCTTCACAGGTGTCCGTGGCGACGCCGACACCTGTGAAGCCCGCGAGGGGACGCGTCTACCTGTGAAGGTATCCGCGTCCCCTCGCGGGGCTCGCTGCGCTCGCCGCGCTTCGGGCTCGGTGGCTCGCTGCGCTCGCCACACTATTCTATTCTCACTCCACGCCCTAGTGGATAGTAGGGCATGAAAAGGTCGGAGGACGCGTACCGCCGCCCCTCGCGGGCTCGCTGCGCTCGCCATGCTTCGGGTTGGCGTGGATCGTGGGGTGGCGTTAAAAATTGGGGGGGACATTTAAGGGTTAATTGTGCCTATTTGGGCTCTGTGGCCCATTTAACATTGATTCCTATGGCCAAATCGGGTCCATTGAGGCATTTAACAGTAAAATCGCGGTTAATCAGCCTTTTTAACATTGTTCCCTATGGAAAAATCGCGGGCATCCCGATTTACCCGCGATGCCCGCGATGACCGCGATTTTTACCCCCGACGCCCGCGATTTCAATCGCTGGCGCCCATCTAGGTAAAGAGTACCCTTTTTTCTTGAGAATCAATTCCCTATTACCACCACATGGCAATTTTGGTACGTGGTCAATTAACATACAACGGAGTGTTGAGGTTTGATGTTTACATTTGAGAGAGTGTCTAGCAACGGGTTTGTCGGAATTGCCGGTTTCAAATGCAGCTCGTATCGAAAGTCTATGATTTGACATCCGGTCATGGAAATTTCGGGTTGTTAACCCTATATAGTACAGTCCACATGGGCATGTGAGTAAATAAATCACATGGTCCATGGTGCAGGTAAGTTTATGTAAGATTTAAATTTTTTTGCCCGAATGTGGATGTGGGAATGATGCTCCTGTCAACATAGCTCTGCAGCTAGTGCATGTTGTACATTTAAAACAGCCCGTTTTGGTACTTCGAAGCCAGGAGTCTGTTGTTGGTGACGGTTGAGCTAGGGGGCACATGAGCAGCTGGTGTAGATTCGGTCCCCTTTTGTAGGCACACATTGGTGGTGGTGTCTTATCAAGTTTGAGAAGTGGATCCGTATTCAATAATGGCCAATATTTCTTAATAACTTTTCTGGATGTGTTGGATGTGTGGTCAAATGTACTCACATAGGTCATCCGTTTCTTGTCTTGTATCTGTTTGGGTACCTCGGTTTCTGCATGTTTAGTATAGGCTTTTCTTATACATCTATCAACTATGGTTGTGGTGTACCCTCTCTGTAGGAAACATTCTTTCATTTCGTTTATTTGTGTTGTTGCTCGTTCAGTGGAAGAATTTATCCTCAGGACTCTTAAAAAATGTGATACCGGAAGACTTTCTTTCAAGGTTGTTGGGTGTTGACTATTTGCTCTAAGCAGAGTATTACGATCAGTGTCGTTTTTGTATAGGGTAGATCCTAATTTATCACCATCTCGAAAGAGGCTGACATCAAGAAAGTTCATTTGTATCCTATCAATGTCAAACGTGAACTTAATTGGTTCATCAAAGCATTTAGGGATTCAACCATACACACAAATTCCTCTCTGGTACCCAACCACAAGATAAAGTTGTCATCTATATATCTGAAAAATTGTTGTAACTTATCACCATAGGTAGTATAGATGTACTTCTGTTCGAATGCTGCCATATATATGTTTGCGTAAGCTGGCGCGATGTTACTGCCCATCGCGGTCCCATTGCATTGCCCATAGCACTGTGTACCATAAATTAAGTAATTCTTGGTCAGAATGATATTGACCGGGGTAACAAAAAATCAATCGGAGGCTCAGTATGGGCAGACAACCGTAAACTATTGTGGATCTCATCCATGCCAGCAGCATGAGGAATAACCGTGTATAATGATTGCACAATCATCGTTGCCAACCAGGCATCCTGATGGATGGCACAGATTTTTTAAAAAACTGGCCATTTCCTTTCAAAAATCCTTGCGGGGCTCGCTTCGCTCGCCCACACTGCGGGCTCGGTGGCTCGCTACGCTCGCCACGCTCGCCACGCTATTTAAAATCAACTCCATGCCAACATGGATAGTGGGGGTATGAACTATCCATGTTGGCATGGAGTTAAGTTACTTTTTTTGACATATTTCGTGGCGAGCGTAGAACCCGGAAGTAGCATGCTGGCACCGTGAAACTACAGAAGTACCACAACTACAAATAGCAAAACAACACAACTAGCAAAACAACTTTGACGGTGTCCATGTTGGCTATGTCGACATTCTGGCCAAAAAAAAGTAACAACCTCATGTCGACCTTTTGACTGTCGACCTTGCCATTGTCGACCTAATGCCTCCAACCCTGTCGAGCTATTTCATGTGTCAACCTAAGCCGTCTCGACCTTCAGTGGTCGACCCAATGCATGTCGTATAATATGGGTCAACCTAATGACCCATACCCATGCTCTATAATGAGTGCAGTGTCCCTGGGTCCGGGTGCCGGACAGTTTCCCGACAATCGGGATTCTGACAGTCATTACCCCGGCGTCGGGATCCCGACAGTCAGAACCCCGACACTCGGGGTCCCAACGGCCACCGGCTATTCTCCCTCATGGGTGTCCACGACCCCGATAGAGGGAGAATAGAATAGGTAGCGAGCCACCATGCCCGCAGCGTGGCGAGCACAGCGTGCCCGCAGGGGGCTTTGTTGCGCTCGCCCCGCTGTCTGAGTCCGGCCAGTCGGGATCCCGACATCAGGCTAATGACTGTCGGGATCCCGACTGTCGCGACCATATACCACACACCCTGCAGACATGTTTAACTACTCAACTCTCTGGGCTCTTGCGTTGGCACTGCAGCTGACATCAGTGGCGAGACGGCCATTTTCCTTGTGACTTGTAAATTGGGCACCATGTTTTTCACCTGCACTGCGCCAAAGTCGCACTGCGCATGTGTCCCCATTTTGTTCATATAGAGCCAAAGTACAAATTTAGATGCATATAGTACAAATGTTAAAAGCAAACTAGGACGTGGCTACTAGGGTGGCCAATCCCGGGATCGGGATCGGCGGGATCCCGGGATTTGGCCCCCAAAACGCCGGGATTTCAATCCCGGGATTGGAGTTTCCAATCCCGGGATTTCGGGATTAGACTGCGCTTGCGCGCAGTCTAATGCCGGGCAGCGTCTGAGCATCGCTCAAACGCTGCCCGACTTCTCCCGGCAGCACTATGAGGTCACGCTGCGCAGGCAGAGGTCGCGCCCGGCATTGTAATGCCGCGCCACCCGCCCAGCCAGCGCGCCCTCCCGTCCAGCCAGCGTGCCCGCCCTGCCAGCGTGCCCAGCCGCCCGCTCGCCCAGCCAGCATGCCCAGCCCAAGCGCCCAGCCAGCCAACGCGCCCACCCGCTCACCCAGCCAGCGCGAAGCCAGCATGCCAGCGGCATGGACGACCCGTCCCCCCACCAGGCAACCATCAAATGTAAGTAATTACATTGTAATTACTGACTGGGGCAGTAATTGTGGGGCAGTTTTTTTATTAGGAAAACCAATCCCGGGATCCCGGGAATCCCGGGATTGAGCATTTTTCAATCCCGAATCCCGGGATTGAAAAAATGCCCCGGGATTGGCTTCCCTAGTGGCTACACATCCGTATGGAAATATGAGAAAGACGCGACTGCGGCAGCAGATGCTGCGAATTCCACCCGACTCTGAATTAGCTCCAAAATGCATTTATGTACTAAGCATGCATACCACAAATATGCACACAAACGTAGATGGACAGACTGTACGTGGTCATGATCAGCCTATCAGGTTTAACTAAATGGTTGCTCTCCATATAATCAGGCACCTCTTGTCCCCGGCCTGGGCTCTGACCTTGTACAGATAATCAGGCTCCTCTTGTCTGGGCTCTGACCTTGTACAGATAATCTAGGTAGCACAAGAGGCTGTCTGACCTGTCTCTGCTCCTGTGGGAATGATGGAGTATGTCTTGTTTTCTTCAGGCGTCTGTATGTTGGGTTTTAAGCATTTAGATGATGGCTATGACTTCACTCCCACTGACGTGTCTGTCTGAGGGTAAAGTGCTGGCACAGTAATGTCTGTACTTATATGAACAACTATAGAATAAATTTCTGCGACTAAGTATAAACCGGACCCGGACAAGCCCCCGGAACGCCGGAGCGGACATCAAACTCTGCATTCCGGAGCTTGTAGTGTCTGGCCCGGGGGTGTCTTGTCCAGGGAGGTTGCCTGTGATAGCTTTCATAAGGGACATGGGGAAGGGGGAGATCATGCATCCCAACTTTTCAGAAAAGGGAAGAGGGACAGGTGGTCCAAAATTAGGGTGAGTGGCTTAGCGGCAAGGGGACGTGGCCTACAAATCACCGCATTCCCGCGAGGCCACGCCCCCTGTTTTTGCCATTGTGGGGGCGTGGCTAGCGCCTCTGTTTTCATATAAAAAAAATTCTCACTCACCCGACATTTGAGGGTCAGCTCTTCAGCCGACAGTATATATGCATTCCCCATAGTATAGGTCCAGGACACAGATATATGGGAGCTATGTAGTAGACACTCTCCCTGTATATATAACCATGCCCCAGATGTCAGAAAGGGATATGGTATTAGGTCGGCCTTATTAAGGTAGACATGCATTGCGTCGACCACTGAAGGTTGACAGGTCGACACAAGCATTATGTCGACAATGAGAAGGTCGACAGTCAAAATGTTGACACAAGGTTTTCATGCAAAATGCAGGGTCGCACCGGGACTTTGAAACGGTTCAGTCCTGGTGTGACCCTGCATTTTGGTCTGTTCAGATTACTTCAGCGAACTGGAAAAATTGACGTCATCCGGGGGCGCATCAGAGGGTCATCGGGGGTGGGGGAGGAGGCAGCGCTTAGAGCTGGCTCTGTTCCAAGTGTTGCCTCCTCCATTGGTGGATACGGGAAACGGGTCGCTCAATCCGATTAACCCGTTAATACCGCAAAGCGGCAGAACAACGAACCGGTAAGAACCCTACTTTTTTACAGGTTCGTATTGCCGTGTTGCTACCGGTTTGTGGGACCCGGTAACCCCTTTTTACATCGCACCAATTACCGGGTCAAACCGGCAAGAAACCGGCAATTAGGTGCGATGTGAAAGGGGTATAATAGGCACATTTGTACAGACTGGGAAAACCATTGAATAGTTTGTGAATTGCGTCGGTACGGATGTGCAGGTGATTAGCGATCCATTGGCAATGCACTCGCAGACTGGCACAGGGCACCTTTTCTTTCTGTCTGGGCAGCGGATTTTTAATCACAGCCATCTGTAACTGTGCAGATGAACGATAACGTCTGAATCAGGCCCTATGTTCGGATTAATAAATGGTTCCGTTGCCTTTTTCCCCTCCACATATCCCGGACACAATGTAGCACAAAGTAACATAACTGCCAGTCAGTTATGGGATAGTGTGTCTCATCCTGACAGCAGCTGTCAATCAGCACCTCCATCCCCCACAACACCTCACACAGCAGCACCTTAGTCACCTGCTCTGCCAGGGACACCTAGACTGGGACAGCTGCTCAGTGCAACCGCTAGGCAGGAAGATCTGGTACCGTGCCACCTGTTTCTTAACATGACACCTCTATGGAGCAGCTATTTGTGTGTTACGCTAGAATCCGTATGTTGTATTTTGGTCCCTACTGTCCTGAAATGTGTTTAATAATCTTTATAAACAAATAACCAATATATACATATATCTCTCTTCTAGAATCCCTAAACTGTATAGTGGACACGCTAAACGGGAAACGACTTAGGTCGACAGGGATCTAGGTCGACATGGATGAAGGTCGACAGGTGTCTAGGTCGACATGGGACAAGGTCGACAAATGCGTTAGGTCAACATGGGTTAGGTCGACAGGTGGATATTATTTTTTTCACTGTTTTTTGAGCCGACATGTGCCGACAGGCAGTACTTCATGCCCTACCATCCACTAGGGCGTGGTGGGAGAATAAAATAGTGTGCTGAGCGCAGAGCGTGGCACCGTGCCTGAAGCATTGCGAGCGATGCGAGGGGCTGCGGTTGACTTCCTACTGTGTCCATGTCGATTGTGTCGACATTCGGCTCAAAAAACAGTGAAAAAACCCATGTCGACCTAACCCATGTTGATCTAACGCATTTGTCGACCTAGAACCATGTCAACCTAGACACCTGTCGACCTTCATCCATGTCGACATAGAACCCTGTCGACCTAGTTGCCTGTTGACCCTGTGGACAATATGATTCACACCCCGCTAAACATATACGTCTTTCTAAATATGGTCAGTAACAGCGCCTTATGTCAGATGTCGGGCACCACGGTGGTCTCCACCTCTGGTAACGGATGAGCCAGGAAGACAGCTCAGATGATATGTCAAGAACAGATACATTAAGAAGGGGAGGGGGAGACCTTGCCCAATATTCCTGACTCACTGAAAGAGTCAAATTTGACACTAGCGCCAACTTTGTTTGTTTTGCACCCCCTCCCTCAGGCTAAAGCTTCTTGTTGGGTGCTGGGTTCCAGCCTCAGTGTGTGTGTGTGTGTGGGGGGGGGGGGGGGGGGGGTCTATTCACAAAACCTCAGAACAAACTGCAAAAATACACAATGCTGACAATAGTATAGGTGGGAAGTTTGGTATTGGTTACAGAGTGGAGGGGGGGGGGGGGGTGTACCGCCCCCCCTTCCCCCTCCTTCCTTCTGGCAACCTGTCCCAGTCTAGGGGAGAGGAGCAGTGACAAGACAGTTAATTAGAGAGTGGAGACCACCCAACAAGAGGCTGCTTTCACCCACAGCACAAAACCCATAATGCTGGGGGTCAGAATCCTGCTGGGAGACACATTAACCCCGTGCGTGCCACAGGGCACTCTGAACACCACAATGCGCTGACATAAATTGGGACTGGTTAGGAACCGAGGAGCCTCAGATCCACTACGCAGACATATCCAAAGCTACAAATCTCTTCAGATTTCCCTTGAACTCTCCCAGAAATCTCATCTGAACTTGGGCTATCGCTCTATTCACTTCAGATGCATCTGATCAATTCTATTTTAAACGTCAGATGGATCTGAGACTCAAGGCCCCCATACATTAGGCCGACTTGTCCTAAGGACACGTCGGACCCAACTCTCCTGTGAGGCACCCGGCAGGAGCTGCCGGGAGGCTCACGTACGATTTGGCAATTGATGGGCCATTTTTTACATGTGATAAATCGCAGGATAAACCAGGGAGCTGCAGCGGGCAGTGAGGAGCAGCGGGGTGGGCAACAGGTGTTGTAGCGGGCGGCGGGTGTTGCAGCAGCCATTGAGGAGCAGCCGAACAGACGGCGGGGGCTGAGGTCTAGCGGGTGTTCAGCAGGACAGGCAGCGGCGGTTACTAGAATTTTAAAATAACTGGCTGGCCTCTGATTGGCTGAGAGAGAGCACTCTCAGCCAATCAATGGCCTCCCTTTTGAGTGGCCACTGATTGGCTAAGAGAGCTCATTTAAGCATGTTGCATTTTCAATGATGCTTCACAATGTGCGCTTCAGTAATATAGTCCTAGAACTATATGGAGGTATTTGCCTGTGAATATCACACACCTCGTGCCTCAATTATATTTTATTGTATTCTGAGAGAAATTTTGTGGCATGTAAAAAGTCAGTTGCCAGATGGTAAAAATACATTCCTGAAGAGCACAGATGTCAGCCCTCTGGACCAGGGACTGATATTTCTGTCCCTGTCACCGTCGTCGTCCCCCCCCCCCCCCTGAATCCCTCAAAGCCTTGGGGCCCCTCAACTGTCCGGGTCCCGGTACGAGTGTCACCTTTGACCCCCCCTGTCGTCTGCCCTGCTCCGGAATTAGGGAGATGTAATTTAAGGCAGACCAGTTACCGACCACCATCAATGGTGGTCTGTGTCTATATTAGTCAGCAGTGTAGAGAAAGGGCTGCATGTAATAAGCTGTGAGTAATACTTCAATGACGGGTCCTAAGCCCACATTTCAGCCACATCTAAGGATCGCTCCATACAACCATGTGCAATCCCATGGCTGTTATGGGTTCTGTGTGTATATGCTGGAACTGTGATCTCATAGTCTCAGCATGATAGTAATTTCCGCTCCCCATGAGTAGGGCCACAGGCTTTACTGCTGAGGATCAATAGGGGGGGCGTAACCAGGGTGATGTGACATGTACCACCGCACAAGGCAGGGGGCGCTGTTCTGCAACACCTGTGAAGTTTTAACCAATCTACTGTAACTTGTAAATTCCTCCTATTTAACCCTTTGAATGCCAACATCTCTGTGGGCGATGCGCAAAATATCCACTAAAGATGCCAGCGTCACTCACATTTGTTATATAAATTCAAATAAAAAAATTTGTGTAAAAAAAAGATGACACTTCCTATATAAGGTAACATTACAGGTCATTATGATGGGTAAAAATGTTTACTCAGCAATTTCTTCACCTACTTTAACAAATTCACTTGGCACTTAAAGGGATAATCCCCAGGATCACTATCTCCCCGTCATGTCCCTAAGCACCTGCAGTCGCACACTTAAAAATACTCTCATACTTCCCATACAGGACCGAATCGCTGCATGATTAAAATATAACGGGTGGTGTGCGAAAAGTGGCGCTATTGTCTAATTAGCCTTGTTATGTATGTAACGCATTGCAATATGCGATCCTATTGGTGGTATGTATACTCCTGCAGAGGCAGGGACAGGAAATACTCAGCCGGACAGCGGTCAGTGCTGACACCCCATAAGGCTACAATGGGTTACCGCCATCTCAGAATGGCGCTAGCCTGAGGAGCTGAAGCAAAGATACCCGTTATTGGTACATCCGGCCGCATCATATCCCCCATAGAAATCTATGGGGGATGTGACTGCCTGCGGGGCAGGAGGGATCGCAGTAGGGATCTGAGATTCCTGCTGCGATCCCTCCTGATACATTCGGGCGATACTTAATATTTGCGGCTAACCCCCGAAAACGTGTGTTGAGTGAATTGAATGATTTTGAAAATTGACAGTTAGGAGCTAATTGGCTGGTGCACTATCGCCTCCCACTTAATCACTCAACCAGGCATTATAAATCTATCCCGAGATTTTGTACCTTTCCTCCGCAGCTTGTGCTCAGTAATCCCATACGGAAAGCACCTGCGAGCGGGTCCGTTACGGGTGATTTCAATGTGTCCCACACCTAATTTACTAAAGATCACATTACTGGAACAGAACCCGCCACATGCATCCTGTGATGGGACGGTGAATCCCAGGAGGTGAAGGGTTAATGGCTTTGTGTTGGGACAAAGCTTGGTGACATATTGGGTCTGTCTGTCTCCTGGCTGCCTGGGTGGGCTGCCGGCCATTGTTGTGCTAAAGAGCTCCCTCTCCCTCCCTGCGGGATTATTAGCCGCTCACTCTATCACCCTGCGAGCCTTTCCTCGCTGTACGCTGATATATCCACACTCCTGGGTGGCCTCGGCGTGTTTACTGACTATCAGATGATGGGGCCTGTGATAGCTTTCCCCAAACACTTGTGTGTATTTCAGCCCCCTCCAGGGCGAGGAACTCCCAGCGTCTTGTTTAGACATTTATAGATACACAGGAGTGGGGCTTTGCCACTGACCGACTCATTTTCCCAGAGCGGTTATTAGGGATATGAGTTATGTCGCTTAGGGGAGATGTATGGGCTGTGTGAGTGATTTATTGGGGCCCAGGGGCCACCACACAACCTCCTTACATACATGAGATATTAAATACTGTGTGTCTAATATGGATCTCACACTGGATGACCACATGGGGGGGCACCCAATGCCTTGGGCTTCGATAACATGCGGAACGCAGTAGCAGCGGTGTTTATGAATGTTTATAATAATAGATAATACTGATTTCTTCATAGTGTACAATTAGGCTAAATTGCATCCCAGGCCTGGGTTTAGATCGACATGTCATTAGGTCGACACAATCATTAGGTCGACATGGCAATGTCGACAGTCAAAAAGGTCGACGTGGGAGTTTTCACTGTTTTTTTTATACCGAAAGTCGACATGGACACTGAAATGTAGCACCGCGTCCCCTCGCAACCCTCCCTGCACTCGCCATGCTTCGGGCTCGGAACCTCGCTACGCTCAGCACACTGTTTTATTCTCCCACCACACCCTAGTGGATGGTAGGGCATGAAATACCGCCTGTCGGCACATGTTGACTCAAAAAACAATGAAAAACCCCATGTCGACCGTTTGAGTGTCGACCTTGCCCATGGCGACCTAATGCTTGTGACAACCTAATGACACGTCGACCTTTCTGCATATCAACCTAATGGTGTCGACCAAATCAGGGCCAGATTAAGGTCTAAATGGGCCTGGAGCTGAAAATGATCAAGGGCCTATTATGCGCAATAATAGGGGTTGTGGCCAGCACCTTATAATGTGGGGTGGCGTGACCAGTGTTCTGGTTGGGTGGTCTGCTCATGGGTGTGGCTCTATTTGTGTAAATACTTTCAACTAATTATATATGCCTGGAAAAGGCAGGGGGCTGGCATAAGAAAAATGCAGGGAGATATATTGGCGGGTGCACTCCAAAGGTGCACTCGCAGGACGCCGATGTCCTAAAATACTTGCGGGGTGAGGCGGCACTCCAGTCATAAAAAAAATTCTGAAAACCGAAACTTGGTAGACAATATGTTAGCACCTTTTATGTGGTAACCTAAGTTTACCACACCAGATACCCCTTATACAAATCATGCAACACAATAGTAACCCCTTATACTGTACTTGCTTCTTACACATTATGCCACATGGAATAAGACAAAATTCACACCGATTGAGCAAAAATTCACACTATGGCACACAGATTGAGTCAAAATTCACGTTATGCCACACAGATTAAGGCAAAATTCACATTTTGCCACATGGATTGAGCCAAAATACACACTATACCAGGCATGTCCAAACAGTGGCCCTCCAGCTGTTGTGAAACTACACGTCCCAGCATGCCTTGACATAGTTTTAGCATTCCCTAATTGCAAAACTGTGGCAATGCATGATGGGACTTGTAGTTTCACAGCTGGAGGGCCATAGTTTGGACATGCCTGCACTATACCAAACAGATTGAGCAATAATGCACAATATGCTTCATAAATAGGGGCATTGCACGCCAAAGGCGCACATAAAAAATTTACACCATAATGCCCATTACATGTTAAGCCTCACACCATAATCTCCATTACGTATTATGCCAAACACCATAATGCCTATTAAAATGCTACATAAGTGTTGCTTACCTACATGTTCATTGCCAGGGGTTCCATGTTCATTGCCAGGGGTTCCATGCTCATTGCCAGGGGTTCCATGCTCATTGCCAGGGGTTCCATGCTCGTTGCATTGTGGGATTACATGCTCATTGCCAAGGGGGAATACATGCTTGCGGTAACTGGGGGACAGTCGCCGCCGGGCAGAAATGACAGCCATTAACAGCCGGGCAGAGAGCAGGGGGCTGCCCAGAGGCAGAACTCTGGGAGGCAATGGAGTCATCTGCCGCCGGGCTCCTGCTCCCAAGGGGGCACCTCTTCTCCCCTTTGAGTTTGAATCAGTTAATTGAATGCCGTCAATATCACTTCTGTGGCTGACTCCCCCTCCTAACATCATTTTTGCAAGTGTCACCCTGTATTAGAACCCATTATCTGTCTTACTGGAGACAGACACCTTACTGATTGAACTGTTGGGGGGACACCAATATTTATCTTGCCTCCGGGCAACTGGGACGAACTTACGCCACTGGGGCTGCCCGGATGTATTCAGAGCACTGCGTGTCCCGGCTATTTGAAATAATACCCCTTTCATACCAGAAAATGCAGGGAATATGGTCCCAGGATCATGCAGGGACATTCTCGGACTGGCCCCTTTTACACCAGCCTAGTCCCTGCATTTTCTGGTGTGAGGGGGAGAGAAAACCACCCCCGCCCCCTTTAAACAACCAACCAGCTATATCTTCGGAACCAACTGACCCATTTACATGTAGCCTTCGAATGATTTTGGTCCCGTGAAACTGGGCAGTTTGGTTCCAGAGAAATCTGTCCTCAAACAACATGAACAGCCAAGAAATTACATTTCAGAAATGAAAAAAACAAAATAGTTTTACCTGCAATATCTCTAGAACCAATGAACCCATATAGACCAGGTATCAGATTGAAGGCCCAGCGATTTGGGTCCGACTGAGATCAACCTCGAGTTTCTGTGATGCTGTAGGGGGAACTGGCAGCCGTTGGAACCGGGTGGAGGTCGGAATTAGCGGGTCCCATGTTATCCTATGGGGGAATTGGCTCTGTATTGTGTACTGGCCACTAGGGAATAGGTTCTGTATCATATACTAAGCACTAAGGAATTGGCTCTGTATTGTGCACTGGCCACTAGGAAATAGGTTCTGTATCATATACTAAGCACTAAGGAATTGGCTCTGTATTGTGCACTGGCCACTAGGGAATAGGTTCTGTATCATATACTAAGCACTAGGTAATTAGCTATGTATTGTGCACTGGCCACCGCGGAATAGGTTCTGTGGGTACTTGTGAGTTATCCGGGCGCCCGATTTTAGATCGGGTACCATCGGATCGGATCGCGTCGCATCGCGTGTTAACCAAATGGCATGCGATGCGACGCAACGAGATCAGCACCCGATTTTAGCAGTGTACCCGATTTTAACATTGGAATCAATGTAAAATGGTCCCTGAGACCCGATTTTACATTAATTTCAATGTAAAAATGGCCAAAACCCCCAAAAAGTGACAAAACTTAAATCCCATCCCCATTGTTAACGCCACTCCACTATTGACGCCAACCCGAAGCGTGGCGAGCGCAGCGGTACGCGTCCTCCGACCTTTTCATGCCCTACTATCCACTAGGGCGTGGAGTGAGAATAGAATAGTGTGGCGAGCGCAGCGAGCCACCGAGGCCCGAAGCGTGGCGAGCGCAGCGCGCCCCCGCGAGGGGACGCGGATACCTGTGAAGCCCGCGAAGGGACGCGCTTACCTGTGAAGGTATCCGCGTCCCCTCGCGGGGCTCGCTGCGCTCGCCACGCTTCGGGCCTCGGTGGCTCGCTACGCTCGCCACACTATTCTATTCTCACTCCACGCCCTAGTGGATAGTAGGGCATGAAAAGGTCGGAGGACGCGTTCCGCCGCCCCTCGCGGGCTCGCTGCGCTCGCCACGCTTCGGGCCTCGGTGGCTCGCTGCGCTCGCCACACTATTCTATTCTCACTCCACGCCCTAGTGGATAGTAGGGCATGAAAAGGTCGGAGGACGCGTACCGCCGGGAAGTGTTAAAATCGCGTCGCATCGCGTGGCATTGTATACCATACAATGCGACGCGATTACGACGCGATTTTGGATACGAGGAAATTTCAAGGGAAATCGCGTCGCATCGTACTCGTATTGTACTGACATTCAATTTCAACATCGGGCGCCCGGATAACTCACAAGTACCGTTCTGTGTCATACACTAAGCACTAGGGAATTGGCTCTGTATTGTGTACTGGCCACTAGGGAATAGGTTCTGTGTTATATACTAAGCACTAGGTAATTAGATATGTATTGTGCACTGGTCACTAGGGAATAGGTTCTGTATCATATACTAAGCACTAGGTAATTGGCTCTATATTGTGTACTGGTCACCAGGGAATAGGTTCTGTATTATATACTAAGCACTAGGGAATTAGCTGTGTATTGTGCACTGGCCACCAGGGAATAGGTTCTATATCATATACTAAGCACTAGGTAATTAGATGTGTATTGTGCACTGGCCACTAGGGAATAGTTTCTGTATCATATACTAAGCACTAGGTAATTAGCTATGTATTGTGCACTAGCCACCGGGGAATAGGTTCTGTGTCATATACTAAGCACTAGGGAATTGGCTCTGTATTGTGTACTGGCCACTAGGGAATAGGTTCTGTATCATATACTAAGCACTAGGGAATTAGCTGTGTATTGTGCACTGGCCTCCAGGGAATAGGTTCTGTATCATATACTAAGCACTAGGGAATTGGCTCTATATTGTGTACTGGCCACTAGGGAATAGGTTCTATATTATATACTAAGCACTAGGGAATTAGCTGTGTATTGTGCACTGGCCTCCAGGGAATAGGTTCTGTATCATATACTAAGCACTAGGTAATTAGCTATGTATTGTGCACTGGTCACTAGGGAATAGGCTCTGTATCATATACTAAGCACTAGGGAATTGGCTCTATATTGTGTACTGGCCACCAGGGAATAGGTTCTGTATTATTTACTAAGCACTAGGGAATTAGCTGTGTATTGTGCACTGGCCACCAGGGAATAGGTTCTGTATCATATACTAAGCACTAGGTAATTAGATGTGTATTGTGCACTGGTCACTAGGGAATAGGTTCTGTATCATATACTAAGCACTAGGTAATTAGCTATGTATTGTGCACTGGCCACTAGGGAATAGGTTCTGTATCATATACTAAGCACTAGGTAATTAGCTATGTATTGTGCACTGGCCACTAGGGAATAGGTTCTGTATCATATACTAAGCACTAGGTAATTAGCTATGTATTGTGCACTGGCCACCGGGGAATAGGTTCTGTGTCATACACTAAGCACTAGGGAATTGGCTCTGTATTGTGTACTGGTCACTAGGGAATAGGTTCTGTATTATATACTAAGCACTAGGGAATTAGCTGTGTATTGTGCACTGGCCTCCAGGGAATAGGTTCTGTATCATATACTAAACACTAGGTAATTAGCTATGTATTGTGCACTGGTCACCAAGGAATAGGTTATGTATCATATACTAAGCACTAGGGAATTGGCTCTATATTGTGTACTGGCCACCAGGGAATAGGTTCTGCATTATATACTAAGCACTAGGGAATTAGCTGTGTATTGTGCAGTGGCTTCCAGGGAATAGGTTCTATATCATATACTAAGCACTAGGTAATTAGCTATGTATTGTGCACTGGTCACTAGGGAATAGGTTATGTATCATATACTAAGCACTAGGGAATTGGCTCTATATTGTGTACTGGCCACCAGGGAATAGGTTCTGTATTATATACTAAGCACTAGGGAATTAGTTGTGTATTGTGCACTGGCCTCCAGGGAATAGGTTCTGTATAATATACTAAGCACTAGGTAATTAGATATGTATTGTGCACTGGTCACTAGGGAATAGGTTCTGTATCATATACTAAGCACTAGGGAATTGGCTCTATATTGTGTACTGGCCACCAGGGAATAGGTTCTGTATTATATACTAAGCACTAGGGAATTGGCTCTGTATTGTGTACTGGCCACTAGGGAATAGGTTCTGTATCATATACTAAGCACTAGGGAATTGGCTCTATATTGTGTACTGGCCACCAGGGAATAGGTTCTGTATTATATACGAAGCACTAGGGAATTAGCTGTGTATTGTGCACTGGCCACCAGGGAATAGGTTCTGTATCATATACTAAGCACTAGGTAATTAGCTATGTATTGTGCACTGGTCACTAGGGAATAGGTTCTGTATCATATACTAAGCACTAGGGAATTGGCTCTATATTGTGTACTGGCCACCAGGGAATAGGTTCTGTATCATATACTAAGCACTAGGGAATTGGCTCTATATTGTGTACTGGCCACCAGGGAATAGGTTCTGTATTATATACTAAGCACTAGGGAATTGGCTCTATATTGTGTACTGGCCATCAGGGAATAGGTTCTGTATCATATACTAAGCACTAGGTAATTAGCTATGTATTGTGCACTGGCCACCGGGGAATAGTTTCTGTATTATATACTAAGCACTAGGGAATTAGCTGTGTATTGTGCACTGGCCTCCAGGGAATAGGTTCTGTATTATATACTAAGCACTAGGTAATTAGCTATGTATTGTGCACTGGTCACTAGGGAATAGGTCTGTATCATATACTAAGCACTAGGGAATTGGCTCTATATTGTGTACTGGCCACCAGGGAATAGGTTCTGTATCATATACTCAGAGCCAGATTAAGGTCTAAAAGGGCCTGGAGCTGAAAATGATCAAGGGCCTATTATGCGCAATAATAGGGGTTCCGGCCAGCACCTAATAATGTGGGGGGCGTGACCAGTGTTCTCTTTGGGTGGTCTGCTCATGGGTGTGTCTCTATTTGTGTAAATACTTTCAACTAATTATATATGCCTGTAAAAGGCAGGGGGCTGTCATAAGAAAAATGCAGGGAGATATATTGGTGGGTGCACTCCAAAGGTGAACCCGCAGAACGCCGATGTCCTAAGATACTTGCGGGGTGAGGCGGCACTCCAGTCATAAAAAAATACTGAAAACCGAAACTTGGTAGACAATATGTCAGCACCTTTTATGTGGTAACCTAAGTTTACCACACCATATACCCCTTATACAAATCTTGCAACACAATAGAAACCCCTTATACTGTACTTGCTTCTTACACATTATGCCACATGGAATGAGACAAAATTCACACCGATTGAGCAAAAATTCACACTATGACACAGAATGAGTCAAAATTCACATTATGCCACACAGATTAAGGCAAAATTCACATTTTGCCACATGGATTGAGCCAAAATACACACTATACCAGGCATGTCCAAACAGTGGCCCTCCAGCTGTTGTGAAACTACACCTCCCAGCATGCCTTGACATAGTTTTAGCATTCCATAATTGCAAAACTGTGGCAATGCATGATGGGACTTGTAGTTTCACAGCTGGAGGGCCATAGTTTGGACATGCCTGCACTATACCAAACAGATTGAGCAATAATGCACAATATGCTTCATAAATAGGGGCATTGCGCGCCAAGGGCGCACATTAAAAATTTACACCATAATGCCCATTACATGTTAAGCCTCACACCATAATCTCCATTACGTATTATGCCAAACACCATAATGCCTATTAAAAATGATGCTACATAAGTGTTGCTTACCTACATGTTCATTGCCAGGGGTTCCATGTTCATTGGGGGAATACATGCTCGCGGTAACTGGGGGACAGTCGCCGCCAGGCAGAAATGATAGCCATTAACAGCCGGGCAGAGAGCAGGGGGCTGGCCGGCTGTATTCAGAGCACTGCATGTCCAGGCTATTTGAAATAATACCCCTTTCATACCAGAAAATGCAGGCAATATGGTCCCAGGATCATGCAGGGACATTCTCGGACTGGCCCCTTTTACACCAGCCTAGTCCCTGCATTTTCTGGTGTGAGGGGGAGAGAAAACCACCCCCGCCCCCTTTAAACAACCAGCTATATCTTCGGAACCAACTGACCCATTTACATGTAGCCTTCGAATGATTTTGGTCCCGTGAAACTGGGCCGTTTGGTTCCAGAGAAACCTATCCTCAAACAACATGAACAGCCATGAAATTACATTTCAGAATTGAAAAAAAATATAGTTTTAACTGCAATATCTCTAGAACCAATGAACCCATATGGACCAGGTATCAGATTGAAGGCCCAGCGATTTGGGTCCGACTGAGATCAACCTCGAGTTTCTGTGATGCTGTAGGGGGAACTGGCAGCCGTTTTAGCAGGGTCCCATGTTATCCTATGGGGAAAACGTTCCAGGTTTGCCTGGCGGTATCTCCGGTTCCCGGGGGGCTAGCGACGCAGGGCTGGTCTCGTTGGAAAGCCCTGACCCTCAGCTATGAAATGGGCCTATTTGGAGAGTGGGCCTGGAGCTATAGCTCCATCAGGCCCATTGTTAATCCGGCTCTGCATATACTAAGCACTAGGGAATTGCCTCTATATTGTGTATGGCCACAAGGGAATAGGTTCTGTATTATATACTAAGCACTAGGGAATTGGCTCTATATTGTGTACTGGCCACCAGGGAATAGGTTCTGTATCATATACTAAGCACTAGGGAATTGGCTCTATATTGTGTACTGGCCACCAGGGAATAGGTTCTGTATCATATACTAAGCACTAGGTAATTAGCTATGTATTGTGCACTGGCCACCAGGGAATAGGTTCTGTATCATATACTAAGCACTAGGTAATTAGCTATGTATTGTGCACTGGTCACTAGGGAATAGGTTCTGTATCATATACTAAGCACTAGGTAATTGGCTCTATATTGTGTACTGGCCACCAGGGAATAGGTTCTGTATCATATACTAAGCACTAGGGAATTGGCTCTATATTGTGTACTGGCCACCAGGGAATAGGTTCTGTATCATATACTAAGCACTAGGGAATTGGCTCTATATTGTGTACTGGCCACCAGGGAATAGGTTCTGTATTATATACTAAGCACTAGGGAATTAGCTGTGTATTGTGCAGTGGCCTCCAGGGAATAGGTTCTGTATCATATACTAAGCACTAGGTAATTAGCTATGTATTGTGCACTGGTCACTAGGGAATAGGTTCTGTATCATATACTAAGCACTAGGTAATTGGCTCTATATTGTGTACTGGCCACCAGGGAATAGGTTCTGTATCATATACTAAGCACTAGGGAATTGGCTCTATATTGTGTACTGGCCACCAGGGAATAGGTTCTGTATCATATACTAAGCACTAGGTAATTAGCTGTGTATTGTGTACTGGCCACCAGGGAATAGGTTCTGTATCATATACTAAGCACTAGGGAATTGGCTCTATATTGTGTACTGGCCACCAGGGAATAGGTTCTGTATCATATACTAAGCACTAGGGAATTGGCTCTATATTGTGTACTGGCCACCAGGGAATAGGTTCTGTATCATATACTAAGCACTAGGTAATTAGCTGTGTATTGTGTACTGGCCACCAGGGAATAGGTTCTGTATCATATACTAAGCACTAGGGAATTGGCTCTATATTGTGTACTGGCCACCAGGGAATAGGTTCTGTATCATATACTAAGCACTAGGGAATTGGCTCTATATTGTGTACTGGCCACCAGGGAATAGGTTCTGTATTATATATTAAGCACTAGGGAATTGGCTCTATATTGTGTACTGGCCACCAGGGAATAGTTTCTGTATCATATACTAAGCACTAGGTAATTAGCTGTGTATTGTGTACTGGCCACCAGGGAATAGGTTCTGTATCATATACTAAGCACTAGGGAATTGGCTCTATATTGTGTACTGGCCACCAGGGAATAGGTTCTGTATCATATACTAAGCACTAGGGAATTGGCTCTATATTGTGTACTGGCCACCAGGGAATAGGTTCTGTATTATATACTAAGCACTAGGGAATTGGCTCTATATAGTGTACTAGCCACCAGGGAATAGGTTCTGTATCATATACTAAGCACTAGGTAATTAGCTGTGTATTGTGTACTGGCCACCAGGGAATAGGTTCTGTATCATATACTAAGCACTAGGGAATTGGCTCTATATTGTGTACTGGCCACCAGGGAATAGGTTTTGTATCATATACTAAGCACTAGGGAATTGGCTCTATATTGTGTACTGGCCACCAGGGAATAGGTTCTGTATCATATACTAAGCACTAGGTAATTAGCTGTGTATTGTGTACTGGCCACCAGGGAATAGGTTCTGTATCATATACTAAGCACTAGGGAATTGGCTCTATATTGTGTACTGGCCACCAGGGAATAGGTTCTGTATCATATACTAAGCACTAGGGAATTGGCTCTATATTGTGTACTGGCCACCAGGGAATAGGTTCTGTATTATATATTAAGCACTAGGGAATTGGCTCTATATTGTGTACTGGCCACCAGGGAATAGTTTCTGTATCATATACTAAGCACTAGGTAATTAGCTGTGTATTGTGTACTGGCCACCAGGGAATAGGTTCTGTATCATATACTAAGCACTAGGGAATTGGCTCTATATTGTGTACTGGCCACCAGGGAATAGGTTCTGTATCATATACTAAGCACTAGGGAATTGGCTCTATATTGTGTACTGGCCACCAGGGAATAGGTTCTGTATCATATACTAAGCACTAGGGAATTGGCTCTATATTGTGTACTGGCCACCAGGGAATAGGTTCTGTATCATATACTAAGCACTAGGTAATTAGCTATGTTTTGTGCACCAGGGCCAGGCACAATACTGAGGAATAGGTTCTAACTAACCACTATGTAATGAGTTCTTTATTGGGTTTTGTGTTGAACGCTCCACTATTTCAGGGAGTCTCCTGCAGAATGCAGGAGGGGAGGTAACTATGATTTGTAGCTACCTCTGTTACCAGGCAAAACTGTCATAGGAGAACTAGAAGGGATGTAATCTCTGCTGCTGTGCATGCACAAAACATCGGTCCCGGTGCAAATTTATGCCTGACCGTATTAATCAGAATAAGGGCCTATATGTGTGTAGATACATTGAGAGTACCCAAAAAGGACAGCTCTATATCAGAACTACCCCATACGGTGACATTTTTGATTTTGTGTCAAACACGACTGAGTGCCTCACACCAATGTTATCTGTTATTACTGTTATATCTTCTGAGTGTTAATTGGATGTTACTTTATTGCATTGTAGTTTAGCTGCACCTGTCTTTGTGGTGCACTTCACTGAGATTTAATTTTACTCTGCACTGAGCTGGATACACACTTCAATGATTAATATTGTTTGAGGAATGAATTACATATCTTTAGTGCATTGGCGTGTATGTGTACCAGATATGTTAGCGAAAGACGTCATTCACAAATGTAATATCAGGTCAGTCCTGCAGCTCAGCCTATGCGATAAATCTTGCAGATATATTGATTTATGGATAGTGGTAGATGCTCAGTTAGTTTAGTAATACCACTCAGGTGCATGAGAGGGAGGACTTAATACGGTACTTGTTTCCTAGCACGGCCACAATCTTTGGGATCGTGTACCTTTAAGTTAAGGTACACGATCCCCGCGATGGACCCGATTTCCTTTGAAATCAGGTCCATTTTGCCGGCAAAGGAAAAATCGGGGGCATCGCGTCGGTCGGGACCATTAACATTGGTCCCGATGCGATGCCCCCGATTTTGCCATAAGCTTCAATGTTAAAATATTTTTTAACATTGAAATCGGGAGCATCGCGTCTGTCTTGTGCCATTATAATGGCACAAGATGAGATGGACTTGATTAAGTCCATCTCAGATAGGAAAAAATGTGAAATGGGCCAATATGACCCATTTCACATTATATATGGCCCCGTCATCACCCCACGATAGACGCCAACCCGAAGCGTGGCGAGCGCAGCGAGCCAGTGAGGGGCAGCGGTGCGCGTCCTCCGACCTTTTCATTCCCCTACTATCCACGTCGGCGTGGAGTTGAGAATATATTAGTGTGGTGAGCGCACGCGTATACCTGTGAAGTTATACGCGTCCCCTCGCGGGGCTCGCTGCGCTTGCCACACTATATATTCTCAACTCCACACGGACGTGGATAGTAGGGAAATGAATATTTTACATTGAATCCAATGTAAAATCGGGTCCCAGGGACCCTAATCACATTTGATTCAATTAAAAAATCGGGTCGGTCGCGTCGATAGCATCGCATGCGACCAAATCGCATGCGATGCGATCAACGCAATTTTTCCGACACAACCACCCCGATGGAAATCGGTGTGGCCGTGCTAGGAAACAAGTACCCTTAATACTAAGTAAAAAATACATTGTTTCCCCAGCTCACTGAATGGTATTAGTAACCAATCGTGAACATGATAATAGAATTCAGAGATATTGGTTACATGGTATCCAGACAAAGGATCTACAGCAAAAAGATAGACAACCATTTGGCCGACACCATTAGTTCGACAAGCAAAAAGGTCGACATTCAAAAAGGTCAACATAAAAAGTCGATACACGCATTAGGTCGACAGTGTCTAGGTCGACAGTCACAAGGTCGACATGGAGTTTTTCACTGTTTTTTTTTTTTGCCGACATGTGCCGACAGGCGATATTTCATGCCCTACCATCCACTAGGGCGAGGTGGGAGAATGAAATAGTGTGCTGAGCGTAGCAAGGCACCATGCCCGAAGCATGGCGAGCGATGCAAGGGGATGCGGTGCACTTCAAACTGTGTCCATGTCAACTATGTCGACAATTGGGTCAAAAAACAGTGAAAACCCCCATGTCGACCGTTTGACTGTCAACCTACACACTGTCGACATAACGATTGTGTCGACCTTTTTTCATGGTGACCGGTTTTCCCCATGTCGACCTTTTTGCTTGTCGAACTAATGGTGTCGACCTAATGGTTGTCTATCTTTTTGCTGTAGATCCCTTGTCCTGGTTCCGGTTACATACATAGGTGCCGATTTATGATTTTTCTGGTGGGTGCTCAAGCCAAAAATATAGGGGAGTGGCTTCATGGGGAAGGGGCATGACCACAAAATAATACCAATTTATATTATGCAGTACAGTTGTCTCCAATATTCAAATTATGGTAGCAGTGCCAAATACATTAATACACCACAATGCCAAATACATAAATGCCCCCACAGTACCTGTGCCGGCAGTGAGAGAGGGGGAGTGTGGTGGGACATGGGAGGAAGGGCCGCTGCTGAGCTACTCAGTCGGTGTGCGCTATGTGCACACCACGCACAGAGTACGCACAGGCTGGCCTGCCTCACATCCACCTATTACTCTGCGGATGGAATACACTCTTCCCACCATCCCAGCATACTGTTTCCCAGGCAGCAGGTCCAGCGATGCGGGTGCTGCAGCCGCAAATTAGCAAGTTAATACAGTGGCCCAGCAGCGGGACTTGGGTCCGTGGGTGCTCATCAATTTCCGTGGGTGCTCGGGCCCTTGAGCACCCACAGAATCGGCACCTATGGTTACATATACCTGCGCAGGTGTATGATATTCCCCCAAGCCATCGTCTAGGCTTCTCTGTATATTGGGGGTCCCTAGAGCTATATCTTGGTGCAGGGTGCAGCACCCAAAAAAGTAGCATAATCTAGAAGGCCCAGAGCGGCACACCAGTGAGATACTAGAGTGTTAATACATATTAGTGATGGGAAGCCAAAGCTATATATAGATAGTGAGAGACAGATATATATACTGATTTGTCTGGCTGAGTATATGGGTATCTGTCCCATATACGGCCACAGGAACCACTGACAATGATGCCCGCCCATTTGTGAAGTCTGTCCAGACATATCAAAAGTCGATTGGTCAGTGTGTAGGTGGATCCATTGGCATATTGTTTACCCAGACTTAGGGCCGCATTTATCTCTTATATATTTGGCTACATCTGTCACTCAAAGTGTGTCTGAAGCTGTAATGCTGGGTGGAGCCTCTGACTCACATGACTGACTCACTTGACAGAGAACCAGCCCAGTGAGCCCACAGTGCCAGCAGACACCCTCTGCCTCTCCATGTTACACAGCAAAAACACAGCTACTCACAAGACACACCAGGTGAGCGCCCCACACCTCCATACCTCCCAACATGACCCTCTCCAGGAGGGACAGAATGCTCTGTTTGTGGACTTCCATCTTAATATATGATTGTCATCACCTGTTTTAAACAGGGTAATTGATAAGAAAGGTGTTTAAGCACAGGTGATGGTAATCCATAAATTAAGAAGAAAGTCCAGAAAATGAGCAATGTATCCCTCCTGGAGAGGGTCATGTTGGGAGGTATGCACCTCCCCCCCCCCCATTCACGGCAACCCCACGATTAAATGGCACATGTAAAACACTGACATGGCTATGGTCGACAATGAAAAAGGTTGACATGAGTTTTTGAAGATTTATTTTTCACTTTTTCAATGTTTTCATATTCATTCTCATGTGTCGACATGGACACCAATGAAGTGCCACACTTATGTCAACATTTACATGTGTTGACCTTTCTATGTTGATTTTTTCTTGTGGCGATTCGCGGCACCCCCCGGCGACCCCCCTCCCGCGATTCGCAGCACACCCCCCGCAATTCGAGGCGACCCCCTCCCGCGATTTGCGGCCCCACCCCGTGACACCCCGCGACCCCCCCTCCCACGATTTGCGCCAACCCCCCGGGCCCCCCCTCCCGCGGTTCGTGGTACCCCCCGCACCGCGATTCCCCCCCTGACCCCCCCTCCTGTCATTGCGGCAAACCCCCCGCGACTCACCCTCCCACGATTCACTGCAACCCCCCGCGTCCCCCCCTCCCACGATTCGCGGCACCCACACCCCCCGCGACCCCCCTCCCGCAATTCACGGCATCCACCCACGACTCCTCCTCCCGTGATTCGCGGACACCCCTCACCTCCTCACTCCCCCCCACCCCCGCTCGCGATTCACGGCAACCCCAGGATTAAATGGCACATGCAAAACACTGACACGGCTATGGTCGACAATGAAAAAGGTTGACATGAGTTTTTGAAGATTTATTTTTCTTTTTTGAATGTTTTCATATTCATTCTCCTGTGTTGTCATGGACACCAATGAAGTGCCACACTTATGTCAACATTTACATGTGTTGACCTTTCTGTGTTGATTTTTTCTTGTAGCACTTTTTTTTCCAGTGACAACTATGTGTACGTCAACCTACACATCATCAACCAATTCTTTGTATAATATATAACACCTGTTCTGTTTTACTGTAGGTGTTTTAAGTCCGATCTTTTACTGCTACTATTACTGTTTATGTAAATGCATTCTGAATGACAGCAACATCCTACCATCCTTCTACAAGAATATATAACCAACTAGGTGATTCATCACGCCCCGTGCCCCCCCCTCCCACGATTCACCCCCCCTCCCACGATTCACGTCACCCCCCTGCACACCCCCCCTCCTGCCATTCGCAACCCCCCCTCCCGCAATTCACACCCCCTCCCACGCTTTGCAGACCCCCGCCCTCTCCCGCGATTCACGGACACCTGCGCCCCCTCCCTCCCTTGATTTATGGCACCCCCCACGCCCCTCCCACAATTCACGGCACCCCTAAGCCCCTCTTTAGTCCCCCGTATACTCACACACCCCTATCACTACCCAGCTTCCTGCTCTCCTGAACCGTAACTTCCATCACTGGGTAGTCGCTGACGCTGTTTTGCCCACATGCCCCTATCATGCCTCATAGCCCAGCCTCCTGCTCTCATGCACCCTAACTCCCACCCAGTAGGAGGAGACACTGACTCAGGGCCACCATCCTGTACTCCTGTACTGCCACGCTGGACCCTCACCCACTGGCAGAAGCTGCACAGTATCTCCCACCCTCCTCTTTAGTCCCCCTTATTCCCACACACCCCTATCACTACCCAGCCTCCTGTTTTCCTGTGTTGTGACCTCCGCCAGTGGGGAGCCGCTGACTCAAAAACACCCTACTATACTATTGCACACACACACCTAAACAACATGCACACACAGCCCCCCCCCCCCCCCCACCCACAAATGTCACTGTACCATCCACACTATCAATGTACATCTTACTCTGTAACCGCTTTTTAATTAAACAAAACAATACACACCCCCTTCCACATCATATGCTCTCTATTTAACACATTTCAGCTATAACTCAAGTTGCAATACAGGCATCTGTCATACAATTCTAACCATCTTTCTCATATACAAATGTTCACAAATTAAGGGGGCGCAGCCCCTTACGACGGTGTGAAGAGCGCCCGTAGGGCGCGATGAATCACCTAGTCAAGCAATATTTGCGGTTAAATCCCCGAAAACATCTATTTTCGGGGGTTAACCGCAAATCTTTAGTATCCCCCAAATACTGGCAAAATCCGGCCGCATCCCCCATAGGTTTCTATGGGGATGTGAAGCTGCCTGATGCATCAACATCGGTCAGCCCGGCATCGCACCCCTGGGCTATCGCCATTCTGATATGGCGATAGCCCATTGTAGCCTACGGCTACACATCGCACTGCCAAGCGGGGCAGTGCAGTCAGAGGGGTCGGCGGGGGTCAGCGCATAACCGCGCATGCGCAGACCCCCCGGCTTCCGGGTCAGGGCTTCGCAGGGACGGGCTTCTTTCAGAGCCCTGTCCCTGCGCTCTGGTAATGATACATACCAGCAGTATTTCACAATACTGCAATGTAATGTCCGGCGATGTCATCACGCCGGCATCGCTTTATAATGATAAATGCACCCCTTATATTCTACCGAGCAGAGGAAGCTGGCAGTATTGTGAGCAGGTCACAGGAAAGGACTCTGTACTGCAGTGTTCAGCTACTGTACTGTATTGTGTAAGTAACTAAGTCACTTCCAGTAAAACTTATATATAAAGCATAGGACCACTGCTGGGCCTAGCAAGTGTGTGTTTGTGTGTGTGTGTGTGTGTGTGTGTGTGTGTAGGGGCGGGGTGGCGGGGGCTAATAGTAATGTTTAAAATTGTACACCTGACAAGTGAGAGGAGTCCTTATTTCCTTACTTCTCCTTGGTTACCAAATCCGCTTGTGTTACTCGAATGATGTGTGTGACGATGTGTGACATGTGTGGAAGTTGCCCACACTTGTCACACACTAGTGACCTGTCTCATATAATGTCAATGCTGAGCAACAGTCCCAGACCAAAATTATCAATGGAGCTCCCATTACAATAGACAATGCTCTACCATACTTGCCTACTTTTAAAAACTAGTTTCAGGGAGATTATAGTTGGTAATAGAATTTTGCACAGCACCCCATTAAGGGGGCGTGTCATGCTGGACCCAAAGGGCGTGTCTAGTTCCATATATGAAGAGATTGTGAAAAGAGATTGTGCACTTGCTCCTAGAAGCGTGGGTGTGCACTGATACATCTGAGAGGAATCTTGTAAAATGACTTATATCCAAATGTAGGTGAGCCCCAAAGCAGTTAGTCAGAGATACTATACTTGGTAAAGTGCTGAGAAATGGCGCTGATGATTCAATGTAAATGTATCTATCTCTCATTCCCTTTCCCCCCAAAAAATGTAACAGTGTAATGTGGGCTAGGTGACATGAGGGAGATTGCTAGACTAATGAGGGAGAGAGGGAGATTGCTGCTATGTCAGGGAGTCTCCTGCAGAATGCAGGGGGGAGGTAACTATGATGTAACAGTGTAATGTGGGCTAGGTGACATGAGGGAGATTGCTAGACTAATGAGGGAGAGAGGGAGATTGCTGCTATGTCAGAGAGTCCCCTGCAGAATGCAGGAGGGGAGGACACTATGATGTAACAGTGTAATGTGGGCTAGGTGACATGAGGGAGATTGCTAGACTAATGAGGGAGAGAGGGAGATTGCTGCTATGTCAGAGAGTCCCCTGCAGAATGCAGGAGGGGAGGACACTATGATGTAACAGTGTAATGTGGGCTAGGTGACATGAGGGAGATTGCTAGACTAATGAGGGAGAGAGGGAGATTGCTGCTATGTCAGAGAGTCCCCTGCAGAATGCAGGAGGGGAGGACACTATGATGTAACAGTGTAATGTGGGCTAGGTGACATGAGGGAGATTGCTAGACTAATGAGGGAGAGAGGGAGATTTCTGCTATGTCAGAGAGTCCCCTGCAGAATGCAGGAGGGGAGGACACTTTGTGGCTCTACTCCCAAACAAGGTGACCCTACAGTATATAGGCTGAATGTGCCAGTGGCCCAAAAACCACGTCAAGTGACCTACACATTGGCTGATCCTGACATTCATCGTCCAAACCCTTTTTCCTCTGTATGGTTATGGACTGACCAGTGTTTATAGATCAAAACTTTCATTGGATTGCCACAATTTAAAGGACATTGGTCAATATACTGAAGTTAAAATTTATTCAGGCCTTCTAAGGGCCAGATTCTCTTAACTTCAAAAGTGATAAAATGAAGAGTGATAAACAGCCAGCCAATCAGCTTCTACCTGCCATGTCACAGACTGTGTTTGAAATATGTCAGGTAGGAGCTGATTGGCTGGCTGTTTATCACTCTCTATTTTATCACTTTTGAAGCTTAGAGAATCTGGCCCTCAGTGAGTGGTTCCCAACCCTGGTCCTCAATAATTCCCCTTTCAAGGTCACCTCTGGATTTTTAAAATGTGACAGGTGGTGATACACAGTACACTGGCTAGGTGACTTGGACAATCTGAACTGTTGGGGGTACTTGAGGACCTGGGTTTGGAACCTAAGTGTGTGAGTAGTTTATTAAACAATGATGTAATAATCTGATTATGATCTATTTCACATGTACGGTATACAGTATATGTACATTACTTTACCACAATATTTTAACAATCCTGTAATTTCTCAATTTTGTTTGAAACATGTTAATTCTTCCTTCTTGCCACAGGGTGGCGATAGATACCATTAACTTTTACATTGCACATGTAAGAAATTCACACAGCACCCTAGACTAGAGGTCCTGGAGGTCATTTTACACTGCCGCAAAAAACAGGGTTTTTACCTTGTGGACCCGGGTCAGCGGTGGTGTAAAAGGGGTTAACCCGTGTCCCTTTACATGGGACTTCTAATTAGGTAATGACCATGGTAGAACATGGACAGGACCTGGGTAGAGGGCAGTGTAAACGGGTACACCAGGTCATCCAACCCGGCTCCCGTTTACATCAATGGGGGAAGCCCAACCTCCGGACTGCAGAGTCCACAGGTTGGGGGGGGGGGTTAGTGCAAACACAGCCTCCCAGTGGGGTGATTGCTAGTCCCGGCGCTTGGAGATGATGTCATCTCCAAGCGCCACCTCCGTTTACACTGCGGGTAGGCACCACAGTGTAAAAGATGCAAATCCCGGATCCGACCTGGCTTGGATCCGTGTTCCAAATGCCGGGTCAGATGCGAGATTTGGGTGTAAGAAGGTATTACAAAACACAAGGGGGTAGATTTACTAAAGCTGCATAAAAATGCAGTGTCCAGTGTTTCCCATAGCAACCAATCAGTTTCTAGCAGTCATTTCTCTATTACACCCTAAAATCATAGTTGCAACAGTGAAGAGCATCTTCAGGCCACTTGGCCTTTGTTCCCAATCACACTCATCCAAAGGAACATCTGAGATCTACTGTAAACAGAGCTTTTCCAAAAACCTGGTGTTCTTGATTGGTTGGAGATGGTCACATGGTGCATCCGGCTGGGCCCCATCCACCCCTGGATTGGCCAGTTAGCTCACCTGTGCAGAGGGAGCGGCTCACTGTGCAACCACCACAAAATATAGCCCGAAATGACCTACACCAAATACTGACCAAACCTGAGGGCGGTGCTTAGTCCCAATCATGAGTCACTATTATTTTTTGGGGCCTCAATGATGAATGTAGATATCATTTTGGAGTAGTTTCTGTTCGTTGCTCTGCAGAGGATACACAGGAACAGGATTGTTCTGTATCCGGAAGCAGCGGAAAGAAATCTTTGCACCTGATGATACAAACGTGCGGCTGAAAAGCACAGAGATAAGATGAAGCATTGTATGTACTGAAGGCTGTAGAAGGGGACGTGTAACACCAACACCACAGTTGTTGGAACGGTATCCGGTCACTAGGTCAACCCCATTTATGTCGACATGCATTGGGTTGATGCCTGAAATAGGTCGACGTGGCTAAGGTCGACAGGGTTGGAATGTCAACACAAGCATTAGGTTGACAATGGGAAGGTCGACGGTTAAAAGGTCGACATTAGTTTTTCCCCTTTTATTTTGAGTCGACATGCCGACAGGCGGTATTTCATGCCCTACCATCAACTATGGCATAGAAGGTCATGGTGTCCATGTCGACTATGTCGAAATCTGGGTAAAAAAAAAAAGTGAGAAAACCCTGTTGACCTTCCCATTGTCAAACTAATGCTTGTGTCAACATTCGAACCCTGTCCACTTATTACAGCTGTGGGCCTATGCCCTGTCAACCTTCAGTGGTCGACCCATGTCAACCTAAATAGGGTTGACCCAATAGCTCATACCCTTGGGAGCTGTATCTCAGGGTTCTATGTTGCATGGTATCTGCCTAGCACATAGGTTACTGGGGCATTATCCCACTGACATTGCAGATGTCTGCTATGACATCACACGGGTCTGTGTATGACGTCATCTGAGCACCGTATGTCCACGGATATCAAATCCAATAAAGTGATATTGCCAGCGGAATAAAAATACTATTGAACAGCGAACATCAGCAGTGTAATAAATGTAAACTATTGGGGGACACACATCTTACAGGGTTCTGCAAAAATAATGTCTAAATCAGACTAGTCCTATAAAGCAAAATTACTTTTAGTCTCCACTATAAGTGCAGGTCTGATAAGCTGGGCAATATACAGTATAGTTAACAAGATGGACAATATCATCAATGATATCGCGTGCAGATCGTCCAATGTGTACTGTACGGTCAATATCATTAACGATGCGCATAGCTGCAGGTCAATAATGACCCCCCTGTCATCTGTACATGCAGCTCAATCTGACAATATCACCAGCGACTGCATGTACAGAACAGTGGGCGCATGATGTCACTGACAGATATCGTGAACGCTATCGGTCAGTGAGTATGCGCTATATAGTTCTGCCGCAGTACCGTCGATATAGTTAATCGCTTTAGTGTGTGGCCAGCATTAGTCAGTAATTAAGATTCCCTTCAAGTTCCACCCCAGCACAAAGCGCTGTAGCTCACCCCAACAGGATAAAGAGTTAATATGAAAAATAATAAAGGTAAAGTTTTTCTTAATGTAAGGTAAATGTACAGGAAACCATGCCAATATTAGTGCTGAAGGGGCACATTTATCATGATCGCATTTACAATGCGATCTGGGCGGAATATTACCGCCCAAGATTGCATTGTAAAATGCGATCAGATCACTGGGATGTATCATCCCTGGCACTGCAGGGACAGGGCTCCAAAAGGAGCCTGTCCCTGCGAAGTGCTAAGCCGGAAGCACTGCCCTGCTCGGCAGTGCGATGTGTAGCCATAGGCTACAATGGGCTATCACCATCCCAGAATGGCGATAGCCCAGGGGTGCGATGCTGGGCTGCCCGATGTTGATACATCGGGCAGCTTCGCATCCTCCATAGAAACCTATGGGGGATGCGGCCAGCGGCGCTGCAGGGAGGACCGCAGCAGGGATCAGAGATTCCTGCTGTGGCCCCCCCCTATGATACATTTAGGGGATACTTAGTATTCGCGGCTAAACCCCGAAAAAGTGCGTTTTCGGGGATTTAGCCGCAAATATGGTTTGATAAATGGGCCCCTAAGTGTTGCCGGATAGAGAAGCACCTCCTTCCCGAGCAGTTTTCTCAGACTCTCACGTACTTGATACCTTTTATGAATTACCTGCAAAGCTCTGATTCATTATTACAGATTAAACTGATGAATTCTTGTTTGTAGTTATAGTCACCTTTAAAACACCCTTGACCAGATTTACTGAGCTTTGACCCTTAAAAGTTGTAGCAACAAATATAATTGCAAAACACCTGGTTCAGAATGAAATTGCACACTTAAGGTCCATACACACTGGGCGACTATGCCCAGTGTGTATGGACAGCGATGATGCCAATCATCGCTGCGGGGAAAGCCGCTCAGTGCATACACACTGAGCGGCTTTTCCCCCTGCCTGGCGCCGACGGGGGGGGGGGGGGGGGACAGCGTTGCAGAGCGCAGCGCTATGCAAAGCCGTCCTCAACGCCGCTCATCTGCTGGTATAACCAGCAGATGAGCGGCTTTCCCGGCAACGATGCAGGAGCGCGCAGCAGTACAGACCGCTCATCGCCCAGCCATACACACTGGGCGGCTTTGAGCTGAAAGCCGCTCAAACAGGCTGTTTTGAGCGGCTTTCAGCTCAAAGTCGCCCAGTGTGTATGGGCCTTTAAAACCGCTGGGAATAAGCAGCCTGCAAAAGCCTCAACTTAGTACATCGAGCTCATGTGTTTAGGAGCATTTGAAGATGGATTGAGAACAGATAGCATGCTGGACTTCCTAAAACGTGACCAGTAAACAAAAGCAAATGTTTGGCTGTTAAGGCCTAAAGCACCTGTCTGCTATGCACCAGTCGTGACAAATGACTCGTTATATTTGGAAACGTGACACCTAGTGGTTCTCAAACTCGGTCCTCAGGACCCCACACACAGTTCACGTTTTCCAGGTCACCCGACAGGTGCACTCATTACTCACTTGATTCTGTGAGGAAACCTGCAAAACATGCAATGTGTGGGGTCCTGAGAACCAACTTTGAGAACCTGTGCTCTAGGACAGTGGTTCTCAACCTCGGTCCTCAAGTACCCCCAAGAGTTCTCGTTTTTTCAGGTCTCCACACAGAATCACAGGTGAAATAATTAGCTCCACCTGTGGATCTTTTAAAATGTGTCAGTAAATAATGAGTGCACCTGCCAGGTGACCTGGAAAACGTGCATTGTTGGGGGTACTTGAGGACCGAGTTTGAGAACCACTGCTCTAGGACAGTAGGGCCTCAGACGGAGAGTACAGCCCACTGGGGGTCATTATGCTACAGCTGTCTCTTGGTTACGTTTTGGTTTAGCAGTAAATGCTCATATGGGTTCCAGAACTGTTATTGGGCACCTATAGAAATACATTCTGGACGCCATTGGCCAAACTGGAAGCATCAGGTCAAGTACCGATTACTAATTTCCGCACCTGATTAATTTATAATCTGGGAATGGAATTACAATGTAACTGGAGACTGAAGAGCCAAACCTAAAGCAGGCCTGCGCACAGTGGAGGTGGCTATGATGTTGGCCCAACCAAACTTCCTTTCTCTAGGAGCTAGTGACATCACTGAGGCAGCTGACCTAGTGCCACATGCCTCTGTGATGTCATTAGCTCATGGTGAATAATTAAGTTTGGGTATAATGGATTAGCACTAGTATGGCTCTTCCCACGTTGTATAGGAAATGACTGTGTAGCAATGTAACACCTAACATTCTCTAGCGAGTGACATATAAAGGCCAATTTCTCGATCCCTTTCTGTATATCTGTTGGTAGATCTCAAGGAACAGTTTGTTCCTCAAGATCTAGCAACGGTTCATGTTTTCCAGGTCATCTAGCTGGTGCACAGGTGTAGTCACCGTCTACAAGTTGCCTGGAAAACATGAACTGTTGGTAGCGCTCGAGGACCGGTGTGGCCACCCCCAGTGTATATGGAATGAGTTACATATCCCAAAGTGAGGTGATAATTTGTATCACACGTATATCCATCACTACGTATACAATACAGTACATTATAACCCGGACTGATGCAGGCTATAATTTGCACTGTGATTAGGTAACTTATTAGTGAACTCTGATCTGTTCTTCAACAAACCCCCTGGTTTTGTGTTCCTGTTTTACCACTTATTTTCCAAATACAGTAACTTGTTCTGAATGCAATGATCAATATGAGAGTTGTTAAAGAATTTGGTGAATTGGGTTGTGTGGGAGCTCTTTCCAGACGTGCACCAACTCTCCCGTATCAATTTACTGAAGCGCTCACATCACTTTTATCGGTACTTGTGAGTTATCTGGGCGCCCGATTTTTGATCGTATACGCATCGCATCGCGTCGCATCGTGTGTTAACCAAATGGCATGCGATGCGACGCGACGAGATCACCACCCGAACCCGATTTTACATCGGGTACCATCTAATCTGATCACGTCGCATCGCATGTTAACCACATGGCATGCGATGCGATGCGATAGCACCCGATTTTAGCAGGGCAAAACCCCCAAAAAGTGACACAATGCCAATCCCATCCCCATTGTTAACGCCACTCCACTATCAATGTGAACCCGAAGCGTGGCGAGCGCAGCGAGCCCGCGAGGGGCAGCGGTACGCGTCCTCCGACCTTTTCATGCCCTACTATCCACTAGGGCGTGGAGTGAGAATAGAATAGTGTGGCGAGCGCAGCGAGGCGAGCGCAGCGAGGCGAGCGCAGCGAGGCGAGCGCAGCGAGCCCCGCGAGGGGACACGGATACCTTCACAGGTGAGCACATACTTTCATGGGCTTCCCAGGTATCCGTGTCCCCTCGCGGGGCTCGCTGCGCTCGCCACGCTTCGGGCTCGGTGGCTCGCTGCGCTCGCCACACTATTCTATTCTCACTCCACGCCCTAGTGGATAGTAGGGCATGAAAAGGTCGGAGGACGCGTACCGCCGCCCCTCGCGGGCTCGCTGCGCTCGCCACGCTTCGGGTTCACGTTGATAGTGGAGTGGTTGTGAACATCCAATATCATTCATCAATATCATTCATATCTGACACATTAAGGACAACTGAATTTAAGGGAATAACTGTGTAATTAACATATCTCAGAAATAAATTATAATAACAATCAAAACATAGCACACAACAATTAATCACCGTAATTATTTATCTAGCAAAGTGAGCGCATGTAAAATGCGGTTAAATGCGCTGTCTCCCGCCAGGCACTTTCGCCACACAAACTCCTGCATATAAGAGTCCAGGTGATGGCGGGCTGTGCCCCGCTGGCGTTTGTTCCGCCATTTTGCACAACCCCACAGTCTTTCGATGTTTTGGGTGTGTGCACCAGTGTCTGGGTCCACAAAATTGTAGCGATGGTTGACTCTCAGGTGACTGTAACCAGCCCGCTCCAGTTCTGGAGTTTTGTATGCCCGCCAGCAATCGCTGACAATTGTGCTTCCAGGCGCGATGTGCTCCACAATTGCATTGATCAGAGTTGTCGCATCTCGCTTGGCAACTGGTAGCATAAAGCAGTCCCCTGTTTCCCGGCACACTCCTCCAAACACCCACTGCTGTGGGAGAACTCTGCCGACATTGGCTTGTCTTTTCGCAAAGAGTGTCTCATCCACTTCCACTATTTTCCCTGGTCCACCAATTTGGCGTTGAGGCTGGGACATCAGGTCGCATTGACATGCCTCCCGCATCAATGCATTATAAAAGATTGTACTTTTATTACAGATTTTCAAATTCTTTGTACAAAACTCTATAGAAGTGAGTTCATCACACCAACAGTATATGAAGCGCAGTATTGTCATAAACGGCAGCCTGCATCCGGGGTAGAATAGCGAGGCCCGCAGACTCTGCTTTTTCCCGCAACTTTTTATGTAGCAGCGCCATTTGCGCTCTTTTATAGACAGGCGCATAGGGTGGCCATTTGGACATGTGGCTGTAGATGGAAGCAGCCCTTTGTCCTGCAGGAATTGAACTGTATCTTCTTCAGTTTTAGGGAGGCTGAAGATACCGTCCACCAAAGCCATATTGGGAAATAGGGTGTATGGGGCAAAATGGGGCAATATTGGGGCAAATGTCAGAAATTTCACCTCAAAAATAGTCTGAGACACACCAACACTGGAAATCACCTGTTCTCTCCTCTCAAAACTACCTCACACTGATTTTCTGCCAGATGTGGCAGAGGGCGGGTTTAAAAATGGGCGGGAAGTGTTAAAATCGCGTCGCGTCGCATCCCATTGTATACCATACAATAAGCATACGATGCGACGCGATACGACGCGATGGCAAATCGCGTCGCATCGCGTCGCATCGTATGCTTATTGTAATGACATTCGATTACCACATCGGGCGCCCGGATAACTCACAAGTACCCTTTTATCAAATGGTAGATGTCATAAAGAGAATGTACAACACTTCCTGTTGGTCGCTAGAACTCTCCTTTATCGATAAATACAATGAAATTATCATCGCTGCAATATATCATTCATAGACGAAGGATGAGCGCTTTATTGGGGCATTATAGACGCCTCCCCTGTTGTCAGTGTGACCCTAGGGGCCAGTGATGTGGCGATGATCAGATTCCCTTTCTATCATGATTACAATCACTTTGTCACAGATACACAGACTTGTAGTTTGTAGGGTCACCGTGCTGGTGAAACTTGCCGTTGGTTGGCATGGTTGGCATAATGGTTAGCATTACAGCCCCACAGCACTTTAGGTCACGAGATCAATCTGTTCATAGTTTGTATGTACCAGGTATGAAGTTTGTGGAATTTAGGGGCAGACATATTAAGCCTTGAAAAGAGATAAGCGCAGATAAAGGGCGGTACTCCCGGATTCTGACTGTCAGAACGTCCTGACAGTTGGAATTTTCATTTCGCTCGTCAGGAACTTGACTGGAGGAATTCAATCTTCCAGCTGTCGAGTGTCGAAAAGTGGGTGTGTGGGCAAAAACGGCTATGAATTTGGGAATCCGTGGCCTATTCCGACAAAATAGATCCAACTTGTTTAAAAGTCTGATCTGTTTTGTCAGAATTATCCTTCAATGCTGTCGGGAACAGCAGCATTGATTAGGCGATGGACCCTATTTCTGCCAAGATTAAGTACCCCCCAAAGAGTGATAAACGTCCAGCCAATCAGTTCCGAACTGTCATGTTATATGCTGCTTTTGAAAAATGGCAGATAGGAGCTTATTGGCTGGCACATTTATCACTCTCACAATTATCTCTTTTTAAGGCTTAATACATGCGCCCTTAGTTGGATTCAACGGGTGTGGTATATGGTTCCGACAGTCGGGATCCTGACAGTCATTAGCCCGAAGTCGGGATCCCGACTGGCCGGACTCAGACGGCATGGCGAGCGCAACAAAGCCCCTTGCTGTGCTTGCCAAAAAAATTTCAGATTTTTCCCCATACTTAATAAATAACTAAAACTTGTTTTCGGCATAACTGAATAAATATCACACAAATGAAACACGCACAAACAAAGAAAACACACGAGGCCGTGGTCATAATTATATATAATATATATTTTACTCTTTAAAAATAAACTTCAGTTGGATGGCTAACTCCTGTACACTCTACAAAAATAAACCTTTGTTCTTTTCATATAAATAATTTATATAGCACAGTGACAATTTGTACCAAGCTTCAGTCCACAAAATAGACACAAACGCCCCTTTACCGTATTGCTGCAGGGAACCGCGGCAACCCAAGGGTTAATTATTATAATATATATATATATATTTATATATTTAACATTGTTAGAGAAGCTGCCATTTCACAACAACAACAGAAGAAATATATACAACACGTTAATAATAATAATAATTATTATATTAAGTAAAACCATGAGAATACTATGACGGTCCCTACACAGGGACAAATATAAAAATGTCCTAAAGGGACAGAGGGGGAGGGGGGGATATAAAAAGGGTTTATGTTTTCACAGCTAATACAAAGTGGGCATTAACCACTTCAGCGCTGGAGGACATCTTGGCAGTGAAGGCAATGAAGAGGTTAAGTAGACAGGTTGTAGTTGGTGGGTTTTGCAGTGCTACAAGTTCTTTGGGGGTGGGGATTGATTTTAGGATGTGCCAGAGTTGTGAGCATTCATTGGACAACCTGCTAAATCCAGTGGGCTCTGATTGGCTCAGATTACCCCAATCAGATTTCAATTTTTTTTCTTTTTAGCAAGGGGAATGGGGCCCAAACCATTACCTAGGACATACGAAGTTCAACATACGATGCAAGTGGCCACAGTCTATCGCTCTAGATAAAATAGAGCACAGGTTCTCAAAGTCGGTCCTCGGGACCGCACACAGTGCATGTTCCTCCTCACAGAATCAAGTGAAATAATTAGCTCCACCTGTGGATCTTTTAAAATGTGTCAGTCAGTAATGAGTGCACCTGTCGGGTGACCTGGAAAACGTGAACTGTGTGGGGTCCAGAGGACCGAGTTTGAGAACCACTGAAATAGAGGAAGGACTGCAGTTCAGCTTCGATTCGCATCCATTCCCAGCACACTGTATATGGTGTATCGGAAACAGAAATGTCAGCACAGAAATGATATAATTATCTCCGGGAGAAATAAACACCAGATTGAACCTTTAAACTATTCCAAGCAGAGGAACGAAATCCAGCTTCTAAACACGTCCCATTCACAAAACAGGGGGAGGAAAGGGGTAAAAGTGCCTTTTTTTGTCATCAAATTGTTTTTCACAAATTCCCAAAACGTCCGGGACACTGCATCGGGCTCGGGAACTTGACGATACACTTCACTTTCTTTCAAATCACTCCAGCAAGGGATGAGTTAACAGATAGCAGCAAGACTGGTGAGTCTGATTGGTAGGTAAAATAGAGGAGTCGGATTTGGGGTGGGGGCAGTCTCTCCCAATTTGGCGTCTTGTTGAAACCCTCCCCCCCCTACAGTACATGATCAGCTTATTAAATATCCTTTTTAGGTTGTTTTGATTTTCATATTAATATATATCATAGGAACATAGTCTCTAATACTTATTAATATTATATTTAGTGTCCTTTATGTTCTCCTTTAGGTGGGTCCTGGGTTCAGGTTTTATGTACACAGTTGCAGCTTGTAGAAGTAAAGAGACAATTCTCTTGGTTTCCCCTGCAAAATAAGAAGAAATTGTGTTAATCAATCTCCAATCCCACCAGTCATATATTAACCCTTTAGTCCCAGTCATATATTTATTTTAGTTGCCGTGAGAGGTGTGCAAAATATCTGCTAAAAATGCCACCGTCGCTCACGGCAACTGTTATTTTTTTGGGGGGGCGCAATACTTAACAAAACTTCAATTATTAATTGACTTCAGGTCATTTGCCGGCAATAACTAAAGTGATTCATATTCCTCGAATACCATCCTGCCATTTTTAGCGGATATTTTGCACACCGCTCACAGCAACGTTGGCACTGAAAGGGTTAAAGGTAGCCCTCTGCTACTGCAGCGATTGGACAGAAGTATTAGGTACAAAACCGCGACCCCTTGATAAAACTTTGTCTATTAGCGAAAGGGTTAAAACTGTTCTAAACCCGGAAACATTGTGTAAATATCCACTGCAATGAATACAGAAATGTATCATTGTATGTGCAATATAAAAAAAAAAACAAGTCAATGATCATCTTCAGTGATTCCAGATTAAGAGTAACTAACTGAGGGGCAGATTTAATAAGCTCAGTGAAGTGATAAACTGTCTGGTTTTTATCACCGGCCAATCAGCTTCTACCTGTACAGGCTTGGTTTGAAAAATGACAGGTAGGAGCTGATTGGCCGGTGATAAAAACCAGACAGTTTATCACTTCACCGAGCTTCATAAATCTGCCCCTGACCCCCTCAATGTTTACTACAATTTTAATGTCTTTAACAACATAGCTCAGGTCTGGTGGAACTGTGGCTCTACGGCTATTGTAAAACTACAAGTCCCAGCAGGCCCTGTCTCTGAGTTTTAGCATTCCATAATAGCAAACCCGACAGCGCATGTTGGGATATGTAGTTTCACAACAGCTGGATAGCCAAAGCTTGACCAGGCCTGACATAGTTTATTGTAATGAATATGGATCATATGGCAGCATGCAGTGAACAACGGTTAAATTATTTGCAAGACTCATCCGCTCTCCTCTAAAACCAATAATAAGTGCTGATGTATTTGGCTTCTCTGTTAAGCGCACTGGTCACTAACACAGAGCGAAACCGGCAACAGCAAGTCTATCGCCAGCCAATCAATGTAGGGAAGCCTTTGAAACAACAAGAAGTACCGCCATGATACCTGTTCCATTCACTTCATTTATGCATTGCGATAACAGATACATATCATAAATGTTTTTCTTTTTTTTCCATTTTTTTAAATAAATTATGTAAAGTTTTATAATTATTTTTGTTTAATTATTTGATATTTCTTGTGCGGTTAACTGCAATAAAAAATATAGAAAGAAAAATGTGCTAGAGGCGCATAGACTGAATTGTACTAGCAGTACCACCAAAAACCACTAGGTGGCAGACCGGTGTTATATGATACTTGTTGAAACTTACTCATCAGCCCTAAGTGGTACTCACCTAGTGCGTTACAGAGGGTCCTTTTGCTCTTCTGTCCTGCTCCAGATACTCCAGCTCGTACACCTCTGGATGCCTGTTTTTACTTCGGGACCATTCAGTCCTGTGTTCCATACAGTCTGTCTCACTGTCCTCATAGCCTTCATGGCTGTAGCCACATACCGCTCCCGGCAAGGTGGGATGTACGGCAACTGTCACTGAGGCGGTAGCAGTCACTGTGGTGATGGAGCCGTTGGGCAGCGTCACCTTAGTGCAGTAGGCTGGAGGCGCAGTCTTATGGCCTGGAGGCCTGCTGCTATACGGAGTCCTAGAATTGGGGGGCTGCTTAGTCCGTGCGTGCCCCTGTGTGCTCGGAGGGGGCTGATGCCTCCTTCTCCAGTCTCTAGGCTCCTGAATGTCTTTCAAATCTTGGCAGGCGTTCCTGGTTAAATCCGGCACAGATGGTGCTTCAGTGTTGCCGGGGTCCTGGACGTCTTTAGCAGGTTCCTCCTTGCTCCCTTTACACGGCTTCACCAACTGTAACAGAACAAGAACCGGTATTAGATCTCTGCACCTCTGACAAGGTATAGGCTACTGGCAGCGGTAATAAGGGGGGGGGGATTATTGGGTCTATTCACAAAACCTTGGAGATAGATAAGGTGGACGGAGATAAAAGGGGTTATTCTGATTCACTTGCAAAAGGCAATTTCACTCTTTAATGGACAAAACCATGTGCACTGCAGGTGGGGCAGATGTAACGTGCAGAGAGAGAGTTAGATTTGTGTGAGTTATTTTGTTTCTGTGCAGGGTAAATACTGGCTGCATTATTTATACACTGCAATATACATAGTTTGAAGGAAACCCTCCACCCAAATCTAACTCTCTCTACCCATGTTACATCAGCCCCCCCCCCCTGCAGTGTATATGGTTTTGTCCGTTAGAGAGTGAATTTGCCTTTGTGAGAGAAACAGAATAACCCCCAAAGTCCAAGCCTTAACTGCCATGTTAGAGACTTTGGTTGGTACTTTATCTCTCTCTCCAAGGCCTAGTCTATAGACCCCTAAGTACCAACCAATCAGCTCCTAACTGACATGTTACAGGCTGTGCGTGACAGGAGCTGATTGGTTTGAACGTTATTTCTCTCCAAGCTTTGATACATCTCCCCCTATATCTGGTACAGACTTGGCGATCACTAAAACCAGGACTGTTAGGGGTTTATTTACTAACGCTTCCAAAAATGAAAAGACGCAATGTTCCCTTTAGCAACCAATCCGATTCTGTGGGGTCAATTTCCTAAGCTGGGAGTTCTATTGAAGATGGGATGTTGCCCGTAGCAACCAAACAAATTCTATCTATTATCTTCTAGAAGATGCTAAATTAATAAGATGTGGAATCGGATTGGTTGCTATTGACAACATCTCTAAATCAAAAAAAAAAAAAAAAAAGGCACCCAGAAGAGCATTCGCTTGTCTCTAGAAATCTCACCATGATTTTGGGGTAAGAGGGGTTCTGGCTGGCCTCCAGGAGGATGTGTGATGGCTTCCGGGGAATGATATAGGTGCTGCGCTCATAGAGCTGGGGGTCATCTTCCTCTATTCCCGACGTAGCGGTAGTCTCAGAGTAATACTCCGAAGAGTCCTCGGGGTCGCTGAAGCCCCCTTTCCCCCCAGCATTGTGCTGCATGTAGAAGGTGTGATGGTTTAGATGTGGTGGTAGAGACTCCAGGGTAGAGGCAGGGAGGCAGTTACCATTGTCTGCGGGAGTTACCTATGGAAACAAGCGATACGGTTATATAATGTCCAACCACGCATATCAATATCCAAAGCGGGCGATGAGAACTGGTCACGTGACTCACCTCGGCTGGGGGTCCAATCAAGGAAAGCAATACGGGAAGCAACACCAGGCCATTGAGCAGCCCCAGGATGGTGAGAATGGTGAGCACAGCGAAGAAATACCTGCGGCCAGGAGATAAACCAAAGGTTACGGCGGGTCCCTCGGCAAATAACTGGCTCTCAGACAATTAATAATAATTTTCCCAAACTACTGTACCACCCACATCATCCAGTCAGCCTCTCAGTATACACAAGGAAATACAAGGACATTTAAAACTACTCAGACATTTAAATAAGTTGTCATCATCGGAATAATGCAATATTGTTTGTTACCAATTGTTATTGATATCAAAAAGGAATTTAGCGGAGGGTCCAGTCATATTGATTGGTGAGCTACAGGCAGTGAAAGGGTTAGATTAACCCCCTTATATTACACAAATAGATTTTAGGTTAGAGTTTAGGAGTCTGTCGTCCCCTGGGTCTCCTTGCCTGTCAGTGGTGGTGCCCCCTGCTTCCTGAACCTTCCCCTCCCTCCCTCCCCCCCTCTCCAGCCATTAGGACCTGCATTCTGGGAGGGGGATGGGACAGACTCACAGCCTGTGAGTGCTGTAGATGAAGGGAGAGCGTCCTTGGCACAAGTTTAAAACCGGAGAGTTGAAGTGAGCAAAACTGGGTCACCTGTCCTGATGCCAAGAGAGAGGTCTGGCCAGACGTCTTCCGAGGCCTCAACCACAGAGCCAGCAAAGAAAAGCCCACGGAACCTTGAATTAAACCGGCGCGTTAGCCAACCTCGGGCGCAATTTAGACCTACATGCCCTGCACCACATTAACCAGTCCCTGGAACGGGCAGCGGAGGGGTTAAGTGGTTTTGGTGCCAAGGTATGAATCAGCATGGTTCTTAGAAGTGGGATGTGTGTTTAAGTTGGGTCTTGTAATCTCTCTCATTGAGTGTTTAGTTTAGGAGGGGGGCCACATACGCAGGCCTGGGGGGGGGGCTGGTGTCAGATCTCTGAACTACTTCAGCTGTTTATACCAAATCCTGCACAGAGCGTCTGTTTACATGAGGGATAGTTGTGCTATTTCCTGATGGGCCAGGACTTGCCTGCCTCCCGCCTCCCGCTCCTCTAAACAAGACCTCCCAGGTTGAAAGGAATGGCTTTGGATGAGATTCAGACACTGTGTCTTTTAAGCAGCACACACAGGCTATCATCCCTCGCCAGAACAGCTCCCCGACCCCAGAACTCATTCACAGTACAAACTACGTCAAACCGCGAGATTTTTTCCCCCTCAGCTTTAAATATTTAATTTAACCCCTCCGTCGCCAGGGGGGGGGGGTTAGACTTATAAACTGCTGCACGAACTGTAATAACTTGTAGCAAAAAAAACATAAACCCCCCAACTCATCATTTAGAACCGCGCTGGATATCTGTGGAACACACATGAAAACGATTCACTGTACGCTCCAGGGGTGTGGACGGGATATGTGAGGACACACAGTTCAGTTACTAAACTACATTTGGAATCGTACCTTAAAATAAAGTCGAATTCGGATCCCGCCAGCATAAGTACCCCAAGAAGCGTGGAGATGGCGCCGTCTAAAACTGGCGCAAACATATGTTCGAGAGCGAGTACAGAGCGCTGGTTCCGGTCGCCGATGGCAGTGAGAAATCCCTGGAAGGAGAACAGTTAAGATACAGGGTCAGTAAAGCGAACACTATGGAGCTCACATTAGATTTTGCATGTGGCGGGAATAAACATCTAAGACTAAAATCAACGACTCACCAAAGCGACGTGAACTGTGAACTCCACGCCAATTCCGACAGACGCGATAAGTATAACCACTGGGATGGCGCTGAGCTTAATGCCGATCAAACCCATAATACCGAACAGCTCCACCGTCATCATGGCCAGGATGAAAACCTGGTAACACAGCAAATAAAACGGTAGTACTCCCAGCTCTGCGAACAGCATTGGTCCACATTACATTGACAAAGATCGTACTTGATTGGATACTTACAATGATGCCGGCCGTCCATGGATTAAGCAGTAGGATGGCGCACACCAAGAATGTACATGCCAGCACAATGCTGATGGCCAGCAGGAACCAGTGTCGTAGGCCGATGTACTGCTCCCAGAAGAGGAAGGGGTAACCGCTGGGGTAGCTGTACACTCCTTGCTTAATGAACTCCTCGCACACAGAGCGAACGCTCTCTATGGCTTCAATGAAATCTGACGTCTGACGCAGGCCGTTCAGATAGAATGGAAACTGGGCAAATTCAATGGGCTCTGCGGCCGGGACTGCGGGAAGGGAGAGGTGATGGGATGAGTGAAAATTCAACGTCCTGTTATGGTGGTTACAAATATTACACTTTAAATTTTACCCCATATGTGGAGGCGGACATTTTATAAAGTTCTCCAGTATGTTGTATATGATTTCAATAGGAACTAGGGACCTTACTGAGGCGTGAGGCATCAACAGCATGTGCCTCATGCCTCAATAATATTTCTAATTCTCAGTAAATGTATGCACTACATTCCCATGAGCATTGGTCTAGTCTACAAAATGGCCGCCTCCTCTCTAAGAACATCACCCAGACTAATGTCAATTAGTATAATAACTAATATAATATAATAACTCAATATGACATAAACCTACTTCTCAGGTTCTCCCCCGTGGTGTCGTAACGGTCATGGATCCACTCAGGCGGCTGAGGGTAGAAATTGGCCTGAGAGGCGGCGTAGCCCAAGGGATCGTTGCTGACCCAGACAGTAAGGTAGATATAGAACGCATCTTGAGGGATAAGGCCATTCTCATCCACCAGTCGTCGACTAGTCAGCTGCAAGGGAGAGAATAAAATATTAAGTATTTATGAGGACTGGTCCAGCATTTGCTGCAAGTTTTAGGAACAGGAAAAGATGCAATATAAAAATGATCAAAAAGTGCAAAAAGATCCCCAAAAAATCCATAAAAACATAAGAATCCCGTTAGCTCTGTAAGCTTTACGTTTCCCATCTTCGGACACGTCTGTGCGGAAGATCCTAGACGGATGACGTCCCACAACCCGGAGTATACAGAAATTCCCAACCCTTCCCTAAAAATAGGGACATACCTGATTAAGATTAAAAGGATCCTTCTTGTTTCCGGTCTGGATGAGGAGTTTATAAGCCAGCACCCCATCCTCGGTTCCGTTGCGGTAATTATCCTGTGTGATGTAGCCAGACTCCCAATCCCTATCGAATGCCAACTGGAGGCCTGGAGAAAATATGGAGATGGTTAAGAACCTTCAGGATTTCAATTCCAAACAATCACATGAAAATCCAACCAAAATATATTATCTGGCTTGAGAAATTAGACCCCAATTCCATAGTTCAGACACTTAACACCCCTAAAATAAGATCAAGACGCTAATTACAAGGACTTTGGTCTCCTTTAGGTTTAACGACTGTCTCTTCCATCCTTCATTACACGTTGTGAAGTTCTAGAACTCAAGTTCTTACCTCTAAGCCAGTCCTGGAAATAATGAAGCCACATCTTTGGTAACTCTCTTCCCTCTTCACGTACAACGTACTTGACAGAGCTGAAGGACTCATGGAGATCATACAGGGACGCCTGGGATTTGGGGTAATCAAACCCACCCTTGGTGACAATGAACATGTTGTAGAAGGAGAAATACTTGAACTGAGCAGAGATAAAGTTGTACTCCTTGGTCTCGCGAGGAATAATATCGGTCAAGTAAAGTCCATCATGGACCATGGTGGTCCCATACAGGCCGAGGCCCAAGAGAGCCATGAAAAGAGTCACCACAATTCCCTGTGAAAGCAAGGAACAGAGGTTTAAGAACTGGAACAGACTGAAGCCTGGAACAGCAGATTGTCAGCTCACGTGACCATTTGGCCACACTAAATTCCATCCACTCACCTTGGTTTCTGGCTTGAGCAGCAGGGGGGCATACTTCTCCCTGGCAAAGTCAGAAAGGCTCCACTTTAGGAAGGGGAGAGGAACGCATTCTCGGCCTACTTTAGTCTCATCCATCTGAGCCAGCAAATCCCGCGTGGAGGTGGAGGGGGTGAAAACCTGCGACCCCAGGGGATCCACAGTGGGGACAATGACAGACGGAGTGGTGGAGATCTGGGAGGTGGGCGGCAGGATGGTCACAATATGATGCCCAGATGGATCACACTGCGTGAAGGCTTGTACAGTGGTGGTGATCTGGGTGCTGGTGGTAATTGTGGGGTTCCCATAGGGGGAGGGGTGGTATGTGTGATTGTCATTGGCATCGGGCATTTCCTGCGGCTGAATCTGGATCACTCTGGATGAACACGGGCTGTAAACATACAAAGAAATGTGGGTTAGGACAGAAGGTCTTAAGTTAAAGGTCCAGAAAGGGGGTAAATTTACTAAGATGGGAGTTCTATTTCAGATGTCATGTTGCTATGGTCTACCAATACTATTTAATATCTTCAAGAAGGTGCAAAATAAATAAGTAGATTCTGATTCGTTGCCCATAGCAACATCCCATGTGAATTAGAACTCCCGTCTTAGTAAGTTATTGTTGTTTCTGTTTGTTTTACTTTAAACAAGATCATAAATCAAACTAGTATTCGTTTCCTGTGACCGTAAATAAATGAAAAGTGAAAGCTCATTTAAAACCCGACTGATTGGCTACCACCATTAAGCAGGTCCTAGTGGATAATGATTAAGCGCCCGTGAAACAGGCCCCGCCCACAATCGGTGGGTAACACAAGTCCGATGTTGGAGATATCGCTACCTGTAGAAGCAGCAGAGGATGTCCAATCTCTGATCCTCTCGGCGCTGGAGGTCCAGGCTCAAGATGGCTGGAAATATTAACAGCACCATCGCAAAATTGAACACGACCACTACAGCGGCCTGCAAAGGACAAAAAAAAAAATCAGGATTGTGTTATATAAACATCTATTATTCATAAGCGGGTGATTCATTAGTAGGTGCTGAAGAACCGGTACCATTTGTTTAGTTAGAACATTAATTGCATTCCCTACGTGACATTGTATATAATTAAATGGATGCATCCTGTAGCCTCCAGGCCTTATTAACATCCTTATCTCTCAGACCACCCAGACAGCAGAGTTTAGAATCTGGCCCCTTCACCAACAGCCCCAGGGAAGTGACATCTAAATGTGTATGAAGCCTTTGTAGTGATGTCACCTTTCACCCAAGCACCTCCTCCCCCCACCAATCCATTGCCATTAGAGACCTCTCAGTGGGTCTCACCTTTCACTGCTCTCCAGGGTCACTGTGATTGCAGGACAGACAGACGCTCACCCCTAGTATATGCTCAGATATTCCCTCCCACATACACAGAGCCAACATGGCTGACAATGTGCAAAGCTGCCAACGTTCGACAATTCTGTGCCCACTATACAGGAAGACATTGTACACAGGATTCCGCTAAACACAAATGGGGCAGTACCTGCAGAGAGAACGCCCGCAAGGCTGGGATTGGCACCAAGGCTGCCATGAAAAAGGCAATCATATTGTTGATGGAAGTCAAAGCCACACTGGTACCGGTACGCCGGAGGCATTCCCCTGTTCTTTCCTGCCAGACAAAGAACATAAATATGAGACGACTAGGATGGCAGAGGTGGCAGTGTCACTGGGTACTACATACGGATGGCAAAGTTCTGCAGAAGCATTGGACAGCATCTCACCTTTAAAGGGGTACTGAGGCTGGTCTCAGTGAAAGCGTGTGCCAGCAGGAACATGTCGTCCACCCCGATGCCTAGAGCCAGAAATGGCAGCACCTGCAGGGTAGAAGAATATGAGTGGTCTGTGTACGCTGAGTATCACTTCCTCATGCAGAGTAACACTTCTTAGTTATACAACTCAGATTCATTTAGTGATGAGACAGTATGTGTGTACCTGGGTTGTAGCAGCATTGAAGGAAAGGCCAAGAAGGGAGCAGAGTCCTAATCCTGATGCCACGGAGAGAGCCACAAGTAGGACACCAGCCAAGCCCACTGCCCCCTGAGACTTGGAGCAGTCCCATCGCAGCATGGTGACGCAAGCGTAGGCCAACTGCAAAGAGAGGAGATGATTTATGGCAACAGAACAACCACTGACGTGCCACCCCCATAATCACTAACAGCCCACAAATATGGCCACCCCACCATCGCTACCAACCCCGGAATACCCCCACCCCACCAACCCACAAATATGGCCACCCCACCACCACCGCCAACCCACAATCACTTCCAACCCCGGAATACCCCCAACCCACAAATACAGCCCCACTCCACCACCGCTAACCCACAATCACTTCCAACCCAGGAATACCACCAACCCGCTATCACTACCAAACCCACGATTACCACCACCCCACAAATCTGGACACCTTATCATCACTACCAATCCACAAATACATCAACCCCACCCTCACTACCAGTTAACGAATACTGCCCCCTCCACAATAATCACCAGCCAACGAAAACAGGTTTCCCAGCCATCACCAACTGCTAAGAATAATGTATTAATCCATCATTTCATACCATGAGCAGGTATCCTCCAGCTACACGGATGACGCTGACATCAGAGAAAGACTTCATGATGTCATTGAGGGTGGTGGTGCTGAAGGCATGGATGTCCTGGGATGCGTTTTGGAAGATGGACTGCTGTGCTTGCTGCAAGAGGAAAACACATCGTTACCGTCTGCCTGGAACGTCTCACACAATGGTCAGTGTGCAGTTAAGGAACCCACTGATGCTTTTATTCCTGTAATAATATTATTTTAATCATACCAATTAAGTTACTGCAGCTATACTGAGACCACAGTGATCTCTCTCTATTACAATAGAACCCTGGATGCTGGGCAATAATCAGTATGGGTAATCCCTGGGATATCACTTTCTCTGTTATCGTACGCCTCCTCCTCACCCTCTCCCCTCCCATCAAACCAAGTCTTCTAAACAAAGAGTGATGAGTACAGATGCTGGAGGCCACAAGGGCAGAGGTTGGCTGAGGTCACATGGTCTCCGGAGAAGACCCACCACCACCCCAGCTACATATTTCTCCCCAGCCCTGCAGCCGCGTCAGTGTATCACGTCCCAGCCTCACATTATCCCTCAGCAGCCGTAACATTTACTGGGACATTCTCATGGAGAAGAAAATCACAGCTAGAATAACCCTAAGAAGTATTTGCAACCTTTCTCACCTCCACAAACTTTCGCTGCCATGACTCCAATATGGCGGCTGCCTTCTCCTCGTTCCAGTTGATGTCATGAATCTCGTAATCGTCTTTGAAATGTTCATAGAGCTGACCGGGACTCATCAAGAGGTACATGGTTTGCAGGGCCTCAGCACTGGAGGGGGGAATAGAAGATGGCTCATAATTAGGGGAAGGAGGAGACTGCTCCGCTGAGGAACGGATACATGGAGACAGAGCTAGAGAAATGTAATGTGAAGCCTCGTACCTCTTCAGCTCTCCTTCTAGACCTTTTGTCATCCCACCCAGAATCAGCTCCTTCTGCCAGTACATAAACTTCTTAGAGAACCCGTAGCAGCCTTCTCGGAGCGTGGAGACAATGTCTGGGGTCTAACGATAAACACACAAGAGTAAAATGAATAAAAAATATTTATGAACGTTAGATCAATTCACATTGTGCAGCCATAGAGCAGCCCTTGATTGGTAATTTCAATAAAAAAATCACCTTCTGTGACTTCTTGTTTGGGGCACTTTCTGGACACTCGGAGTCCGTGGGGTCAAGACAAGGCCGTTCCATATACGCCTGCCCCACTTCTGCTTTGTCCAACATCTCTTTAAAGCCATCCAGGCTAGTGAACTGTCCGAGTTCTTCCATCAACTGGAGGGGATCCAAGTTTGTCCACTGGATGTCTCTCCGACCCCTACGAGAAACATACCATTCATATTTCCCTTCTAACCACATACACAGCAGCAATTTCTAACACTTCAGTAGGAGTACAACAGTGGTTTGTAATGGTCCTATGGCCACCAATGGCCCGGCTGCCCTCGACGGCCACATTTGCATAATATTTAAGTCTTTAAAGGGCCGAGGAACACAAACAAGCAGCTATACTGACTGTAAATCAAACCGCACAGAGAAAAATATTCACAGCGAGCGACTACGGGGTCACGCGGCCGAGATAAATGAACATATTGCGTCTCTGGATCGGCCACACGCGCGACCAGCTGAGCCGCAGGATGTTTACATTCCATCTCAAGTACTAGAGGGAACTTAAGGTGAAAAAAAGATGATATTAAATCTGTCTTTGTTATTTAAATAGTTTGACTGCCACTTTCTCGTCTTCACCTCCCAAGATCTAAGTTGCTCCCGGGGGCTGTGTCCCCCCCTTAACCAGCGAGGCGTGTTAGATGCTGAGAAAAAGAGCATGTATTATCCTGTTACACAGGGGAACAAAGCCCGTGTGCTCCTATTTCATCAGCACACAGCGCAAGTCAGGGCAATTAACAACCAACTCGGTAACATCTTGATAGACCGGGAAGCCCTGCGAGGAATTGTGGGGAAAGGGGCCTGCATCACAAGGGGCTACGGAATAGTGCTAATTTCTGGGAATAAGACATTACAGAGATGAGGAGCGGGTCTGTGATCGGCTGGAGCCCTGGGCCTCCAGTACCACTGTCTACATGGGACTAGTGACTTATAGGAGGATATAGGGACATCGGAAGACCTCTCTGGCAACCTCCATAATTTATAACATAATTATCAATGATTGTCAATATACACACGGTTCCTAGGCAACGGCTGAAGCAGTTATCACTGCACTAAAATGCGGTTCAAACATCTGCGTCTTTGTGTATATCAGTATAGGAGCCACAACTGGAATGTAGGAACTTTACGGACATCAGAATAATTCCCAAATAAACAGACAAAAAAATTGTATTGTAGCTCAGAGAGGGATATTTACTAAAACACCACAAAACCGAAGTAACGAATCATACAGGAGCTCTTTCCTGACAAGTATGAGGTAAACCATTGGAGCTACGATGTGATTGGTTGAGGCGTTTTCTGAGAAGATTTGTATCTTTTAGTAATGTTATTAAATACCCCCCATAAGATACCAGCAGGAGACTTATCTGTATACATATTGTATGGTTATGTGGATGGGTGTATAGTGTGGTCACAGTTACTGGTGTGCTACCAAGTGCTCTGTGAATTAGTTTGATGGGGACCTTTGATTGAAATCTGAGCACTGACAGAGGTGAACCCAAATTCCTATTTTCGGGCATTTGAGGGATTTGTAAAGATTACATTAAATCATATGGCGAGAAATCCGGCTTCCACCTTAATCAGTCTGTGGCCGAGGAAACCCTGCGCGGGGGTGACAGAGTCCTGAAACAAGTGCATTCCCAGCAATGAATGGGTTAACCTGTGCACAGAAATCTCTCTCATGAAAAGGGGGCCCCTATTCCTATTTATGGGCCCCCCCAAACAACCAGCTTATACAGAGTGTGGGTCCTTGCAACCCCTCTTTGGATGCTGGGAAATTCACCATTCTACCCCTCTAAAGGATGTGATGACCCCACGTAACGAGTTCTGTGTTTTCTCAAGCCCCCTGATAAAGGGAGGTGAACAAGGGGGGGGGGGGGAGGAGGGTGAAGAGAGAGAGAGAGAGAGGGGTCGGGAGGAGGAGGTGGTAGAGAAAGGAGAATGAGAGGTAAGATGTAGGGGGGGGGGGGGGTACAGCCTCTATTTTGTGGCTCACCCATCATCCAAAACATCCCCAAGTAGAGAATACTTCAGGGGCAAAATAAGCCCTGAGAAAAATTGACAACAGCAGTCATTAGCCGAGCGGCCAGTAGATACAATGCCCCCCTCCCCCACCCGACACCACTCTGAGGGACAACTAGAGAAAAGGGGGACACACATACAGAATCACTTTGGTGGGTAAGGGAGGGGTTGGGCTTACACGGGGGGCAGTGCAATAATTCATTAAATCTGGCCAGAAACGAGGCTGATTCTTCTAGATTCCCACATACCAAGCGGCTGGCAGTTGCTTCCACAGTGAATTCTCTTTATCCGCCTTTTCTTGCTTCACTGAAGCCAACTCAACGCTTTTGTTTTTTGCACACATTACCGCTCCTTTGTTGTATAACTTCTCCCTCTGCCTCTCTTTGCGTTAATAGAGGGAGAGATCCCCTTAGGCTGAAGTGAAGCGGAAGAAGGGATGGCCTGGAACTCTGCAAACACCACATAATGCAGCCATACATCTCCAGGCCCAGGGCCGCAACAGGCCCAGCACCTTTACCCAGAAACCACCGCACACATTCAGGCCACTTCCATTTACACCCTGCCAGGGAGAGTTACTGCCACAGAAATTCAGATTAAGGTCTGGGGGGGATCAGGTTCCTGGCACAGAAAGTGTTAACGCTTCTCGTCATGTTCCAAATTTTATTTAAAAAAATGTAAACGACTAACGATTGAGCCGAATGTTTATTACATTTTTTCAATGGATTTGCCATTGTCCTCATACATGACATGGGGGGGGGGGGGCAGGTTTTGGGGCGATACAAGAGGGGGTTTGCTGGTACCCCCATGACATGTCTAAGCCCAGGCTCTCCTCTGCCCCTCTCTCTGCTGCCCCCCCCCCCCCCAGTCCTTTATTTCACCAGTGCTCTGAATAATGGCAGCATTTCAATTTGTTTAGCAACTGCTGCCATGTAGTCTGTCATTAGCATGACAATACTTACTGTTACCGTTTGCTGACAAAGCAGGAGCTCAGCCTGGGCCCCATATAGATAAACACACTTGTAAACAGAAAGAATGGGCCCTATTGTCCCCGCTTCCATCTTCCCTTCCCTCTCCCCCCTCCTTCCCACTTACCCTCCCCTCTCTAAAAACCTTCGCTGCCCTCCCCAATCCTCCGGCCTTAATAGAAACATAATTGCCAAAGGAAAAGTGAGGGAGGGTGGGCCGGGACGGTGCGGACGGGCCCACACTGGTGGCATTGACTGAGTCAAGGTTGTCACAAAGTGGAACTCTGAGGCTTCTAGTCCAGGGGAGGCAGGAAAGATTTCAGAGGGGCAAATTGTTGGGGAAGTCACGCAGTGCCCGGTTGATAAGGACGAAGAGCCGACACTTTAATTTACCAATAGAATTCGCAATGTATTTAAGGCGGCCCAATGGCTCATCTCCAAAATCGTGCTGTAAACAAACCGAATAGACCGGCTATACACCTCTTCACACCTTTAAATCACAATCGGGGTGTTATATCCACAGCATTCACATTAGTCCTTTGGTATGGAAAGTCTACTGAAGATAGGATGTTGCCCACAGCAACCAATAAAAGTCTACTTCTTATTTATATAGCACCTTCTAGAAGATAATAGAATCTGATTGGTTGCTAGGGAAAAACATCCCATCCTATTGAATATCTTCTAGAAGGTGCTAAATAAATAAGCAGTATAATCTGAGGTTGCTATGGACAACATACCATCTTCAATAGAATTCCCATCATAGTAAATTCACTATTCAGTTACACTTAAATTACAACAGAACATACAGAGACGTTGGTAAAAGTCTTGTACAAATCGCCGGGAATGGATAAGAATTACTTACGGTAAGTAGGCGGAGCCACCCTGCAGTTGAGACCCTTCCCAGAAACAGTCCAAGGGGGTGATAATCACACACGGGAACAGCTTCTCAATCATCTGAAAGACAGACGAAATCCCGGAGGCCATTAACCTCATGTACAGAGAGACTGGGGTCTTCTGCATTCAACACACAAACAGCCAGAAGCAAGATATATAACCGGTGTGACTCACTATTACCACACTGACAAATCACGGCTGGAACAATAAGGTGCCCGGGAACAGCACTTACCCGCTCAATCATCCCATTCTCAATAATCGGAACTCCGGACTTGTAGCAAATCTTGTTTAAATCCCACGACCTGCGAGGAAAGTGAAGGAAGAAATGTGACCAACAGCGCTGACCCAAAACTGTGCTAAGTAACAAACCGCCATGATACAATCTCTGGGGGCTACCGCAGTCTATCCCCCCTCATCAATAATCAAAGCTTTGCGAGAGCTAAAGTACTGACCAATCAACTTCTGTCATTATACAGCTCAATCTATATCAGCTGTAAGGAAGCTACCGAGTTTTGTCTGCTCAGTATCCCAAGAGGTTCTGCAGCAGCTATGGCCAGTTAAGCAAAATAATGTTACCATGGGGCAGATGTATTAAGCCCGGTAAAGTGATAAAGTTGTGGTAAAGAGGTGATAAAGTGGAAGGGGATAACGCACCAGCCAGCCAATCAACTCCTAACTGTCTTTTTTCAAACACAGCTGATTGCATTATCACCTTCCACTTTATCAGGCTTAATACATCTGCCCCATATATATATATATTATAGTCCACACACACTTAGAGGTTCACTAGCACCCCAACATACACTCTACTTACTTTCCATACATAGAGACCTGCACTTTGCTGGCGGCCAGGGCAGCGGTCAGGTGCAGTAGCACCGCCTCTTGCGTCAGAATGTTCTCGCCTTCCGTCTTAGGGGTTTGGATGAGCATTTGTGAGGTGTAGATAGATTCTTCTCCCAGTTTGTCCTTGGTGTAGCGCAGTTCCTGGCTGACTCTGCTTCCCGCTAGAGGTGGAGAGGGAGAGCATTATAGCATCTATACGGTAACGGCGGTACTAGGCAGAGGATCACATAACACAGAGCACGATGCCATAGAATCGGAAGGAGTCAGACATTTCCCTGCCGACTAGCAGGCACACCACAAAATCATCTTATTTGGCTTGCCATGCCTCCTGGCTTACAGTGGGTTAAATGTGCCTGTCATACGGAGTCCGAAGTCTATGGGAACTGCATCGCCAGGGTATTCACCGCGCCGCTTGCGAACTTTGTAAGGAAGAAAGAAAGTTTCTCGTCATTAGCGCTAATTTGAAGCAGCGCAGGCCCATCTGGGCTTCAAAGCCCATTGAGAGAGGCTGAGGAATTTCAACTCCCTAATTAACCCAGAGAACAGACAAGAAAAGAGGAGGCAGAGGGACCGAGAGCACAAACTTCAAACGGGAGGTGGCTGTAAAGATGGGGGTGAGGGGGGGCAGTGGAAGGACAAGAAGAGGGACCACTGGTAACCATGCCCCCCATAATGGGACAGTGACAGTATTCGCTTGTACTAGCACCTGCTGGAGACCGTCAGATCGCATAGACAACAAGGGGTGTGCCACCCGGAAGTTGTCCCCCGTTACTATTAAACTGATATTATTACAGTGAGTTGCCAAGCGTTGCCAGGTACCAACCACCCCTTGACCAAAAACTATACTCCTATATACGTATGACCCCAAGTGTTGTGACCTCCACTGGGACTTACTGGCCAACCCAACGGTGTCTCTGCAACCAGGCCCCAGGGCCTGTGTACGGACACGCCAGTACCCAATATTGACCAATGGTGATGGAATATGACATTGACTGGTCTGATCCCTAATTACAGCACCAAGCGGGTGCCCTCTGTGAATGGACAAGGAGAGGTTTGGACAGAAGGATGTTTTGTATTTACAAGGGGCCCAGGCCTTATAACCCCTCCTGTCCTGTTTTCTTTCACCCATCTGGACCACCCATGGTGGTAGCTCATCTCTCATCTGCACAGCATGGACACAGATGAGTGGCAGGATCCTCACTAGCTGCAGACGCAGACTCCCACTCACAGGGACCACTGACAGAACTGGAGAAGGAAAGGTCAGAGCCCCCCAATGACAACCGTACAGAAAGAATCTCTAGGAATAACAGGCAGGGTTCCGTTCTGATACGGTGTATAACACTGCAGTTTTATACAACTTATTACATTCATCTTCCTCATTATAAAGGCAGCCTCCATGTGTCAGAAGGAAAGTAGGGCATGCTGGGGCTTGTAGTACTGCAACTACTGGAAAGAAATGCCTTTTCTACACATTACAAAGGTAATAAATCTAATTACTATTACACTGGTTTATCTGTTTGGGTATGGATCATTAGGTCACCACAATGTTGGTCATCAGGCAATTGGTCGACATGCATTTAGGACGACATGAGTCTAGGTCAACATGCAGGACGGTCGGCATGTGTCTAGGTTGACAGGGTCATTAGGTCGACATGGGTTAAGTCGACAGTCAAAAGGCCGACATGGGGACATTTTTTACCCCAATGTCGACACAGTTGACATGGACACTGAAACGTAGCACCACTGCGCTCGCCATGCTTCGGCCACGATGCCTCGCTACACTATTTGATTCTCCACACCCTATTGGATGGTAAGGCATGAAGTACCGCCTGTTTTGTTTTTTTACATGTTGGTTAAAAAAAAAATTTGAAAAACCCTGTGTCAACCTAACCCATGTCGACCTAATAGTACCAACTGTTCACCAAAGCCATCTACAAAAAAAACAAGTAACCAAAAACTTTAAGCAAATCTGTAGTTAAAGACTCACTCAACATATTACCTAGGTACCTAGAATCCTCTTGGTCTGAACCATTGTTACTTGACATAACCAATGGGAGCAACACTGAGAGGACCGGCTGAAAGTGGGAGCAAAGCAATCAATGCTATAATGGATGGGGCCTGCATGAGAATCTGCCCAGCACCGCCTTATCCTCCGACCTGGATGAGTGCAGCTTTGGAATGGGTGACATTTCCTGAGACCGGAATCCATCTTACACACACACAGACAGCACTGTACATTTTACACATCAAATCATGGAGTAAGTCTTAAAACGGGCAGGTGAGCGTGTTACGGGCGTGAGTACCGCCACTTTACAGCAATTCTGGGCTTATGGCGCTTACATTTTCTGAGTCATTAACTCCTTTGTTTCCACAGGGCCCTGTCTGCATAGCTCAGCGGTGAGAAAACCTAAAACAGGGGGGAAAGTGTACATTCCCTATATTGCTCTGCTTGGACTGCACACAGCGGCTGCCTTAAATCTGTCAATGGCAGCCTCCTCGCAAAACAAACAGACGGCATTCCTCTGGCCTGTGCGAGGGGGCGGCTGTGGGGCGGAAGGGGTTAAAGAATCTCCTTGCACCCAGTCATGTTTAAACAGGAAGCATTCCCACCCTATAGTTAACTTTTTCTTCAGCAGCAGATGTGATAACAAGCTTCCAGCAGCAGCCCCACACACACACACACACACACACTTTCCAGGGCTCTCAGGGAAGCTGCCAGCGCACACACACCGCCTTGGCAGAAAGTTTAAGTAAAAAGAAAAAAAAATGGCAGCAAACCAGTCAGGGCAGCAGTCAGATCAGCAACTCGTCCTTGACCGAGACCGTGCAGTTGCATTTAGGATCTGCCAGTGCAAGGTTCACCTTTATGTTTAATACATTTGTAGTTAAACAGGCATATGTGCCTGTTAAGGAATGAAAGATGCACATACTGCAAACCGTACGGCAGCCATATTGATCCTGCCTCCGTACTTTACCTCAGATGGCTTCTGCGGCCTAGTGATCCCTACCTCTTGCTGCAGAAGTGCTGGCAGCCCTATTGGTTATTAAACTATAAACAAAATGTTATTTGAATTAAGGAAAAGCCTTCCAGGGATCACGACACCACCCCCCAGGTGCAGAGACGCCGTGAGGCCTATTTACAACTTATCTAAGTGGTCAGCTCGGCACACAAGCGGCGTTTATCAGACAGGAAACCAGCAATTTGTACTGGACAAGGCCCCAGTTCCAGAGAACATCTGCATGGGAGGTTGTACTACTCAGGAGCTGGTATAAAGATGAGAGGGGGGGCTAAGTAACTGATCATCGCAACTCCTGCGTCCCGGTTTTATTTTTTGCAGGCAATACGGTTTTATTTGTATACACTGACTGGATGCTAAGGCAAGAAAAGATCTTAAAATACAGGCTCTCACTGCCTCCACCCCAGGGCTGATGCTGCCACCAGCGCCACTGTGAGGGGATCTGCATAAGTGCTCCAAGGACCAGTCACCTCTAAGGGTTTCGGGGAGGGGGATTATCTGGATTACGGAGTGTGTGAAAGGCACCGAGAGGATGTCTCAGGGTCTCCTGGCTCCTTCTCTACCTGATCCCAGACAAAGTTTAACGATGCCGAAACTCAAGGAGTTCTATTATGAAGACGCCAACCAATCAGCTGCTAAAGATACAATTTACATAAACCCATTTAAAAAAAGAAAGGAAAAAAACCAAAACAAAACACTTCTCTTGTACCACGCTGTCTGTTCTCATTTATGCCCACCTGCATAATCAAGGTACTCCTCAGACTCACAATGTAAAGTATTTGGAATATAAATGGCTTTTCTTGGGGGGGGGGCAGAAAGTTTCCGAAGCAAAGTCTGAGGTAACATTGGTGGGAACTTTGAAGTCTTTTAGACCTACATGAAATATAGTATTTTAAATTGTACCGTAAATCCTTTGTCAGTCGTACATCATGTTTAAGGCGGACAACAATCTGGCAACAAAACTTATTAATCATCTAAACTAACCTCCCTGTCAGATCAGACAACCGGGGTCCTGACATCCAAACACACGTTTACTTCATAGCCCTGTTACAGAAGTACGATATGAAACAAGATTAATCAGGTTCACTTGTCAGCACAGAGTAGAGCGGAGGTGATTGAACAGTATTTATCCCTGCCTGGAATCATGTCTACATCAGCTTATTCTTATGTAGCAATGATTGAAATCATCAATGGCCAAGAACAGATTAACTTGTAGCATGCTGAGTGAAGTGGAACTACAAGTCACAGCATGCCCATAGCTTGGAAACGTCTGAAAAGCCAGAAGGAGCCTAGCATCTAGGTCAGGTGACTTCAAGCTGCGGCCTTCTCAGCTGCTGTAGAACTACACATCCAAGGATGTCCTGACTAGGGATGGCTGTCGACCATCGATGATTCATATTCATCGATGGTTTATGACCACTGAATAATAGTTTTGGCATCGATGTGGGGAGAACTAGATGTTTTCCCTCCATCGGCGGCTCACCATAACCGAATAGTTTACCCCAATAGTAACACCCATGAAGACACGCCCCCAGGTTCTGATTGGTCTACAGGCCAGTCAGTCAAAGAAAAGCGATATCATCAATAGGTAAAACCGTTGATGATCATACATCATCGATGACCGTTTGCACTACAGCCTTCAATGGCAACCATCGATGGAGATAGCGCCAATGGCCATCCCTAGTCCTGACTTAGTTTTAGCATGCCCGAATAGCCCATGCGATTTTGCCTGATTTTGATGCATCGGACAGATAAATCGGATGAAAAGTGGAAAATCGCAAGTGTTTTAGATCCGATGTGTGGCCCGGTGCATATTGGATCGGAGTCCCTAGAGTGCTGCACTCAATATTGTCAGTTTAGGCAGACTTGTCTGGGATCACATTTTATATATCGTATGCCAAAGGACTGCATACGATATATAGCATGCGATCCAGCTGCCAGGGAGTTGTTGGGGCAGTACCGCAGGCACTTTAGTGGGTGGGGCTGAATAGTCTAGTCATTAGGCCCCACCCCCAACATAGGAAGCGGGCAGGATGCTGAAGAACCACCTACTCCATACCCCAAAAAGCAATATCCTGGGGCAAAGAGTACTGAAACACCAATCACACCTGTAGCATTGTTCTGATAGGTCAGATCATTCCAGGTACATCCAGGAATCATGGCCTGTTGGTAACAGGATATCAGAGGAAGTTCATATACTACACCCCTCAAAGCGGAGAGGTGCCGAACAGATTCCTGTTTGTCGGACTGTAATGTTTGCATGCTTTTCCCTGTGGGAGAGAAATGCAGAAGGGGAGACTGGAAATGTTTAGCGGAGACTCAGAACTTCAGGCAGAACTGGCAGCAGCTTATTCCAGACCAATAGTTTAACCACAGGCTGAAACGTTATTTTCCCACACCCTGTATAAATGCTGCAACAGCACTGAGGATCCGGCCAAGCACTGAGCCCATAAATACCAGGAGCAGATGCACCGGCCTCATCCAGCCTCAAAAGAACGTTACCCACTTAGACAGGGGCTTTTGTGTGCGGCTATGAATGTCCTGCTGGATTGTTCCAGCACAAACAAGACAGAAGGAGAGAAAACTACAACCCCCCCCCCCCCCCCCCCCCCCAACCCTCCAGGACCTCATACATTTCCCTCTGACTTTCTGAAAGAACCACAACCCTCCAATACCTACACTTTATCTCTCAGTAATATATATATATATATATATATATATATATATATATAATGTCATCATCTTTTATACGCAGAGATTTAAATAATCTGGCCAAGTTTGGATGACGACGTTGGTTGCACTGGGGTAGAAAACAGCACCCCCTACTGTCCATGCATCGGAATGAAAGAACCATAGGCCACAGGCTTTGCCACTTCCCTAGTCTTGTCTTATTGTTTTATTACCCAGTTGTAAAACACTAGCACTTATGTTGGAGCTATATGGATAAATGTGAATAATAGCCTTCATCATTAAGTCTGCAGGACGGTGGCTTATAACAGCAGAGGACTGGCTGGGCGCTGCTGTACCTCAACAAAACAAAGTGCCTTATTTATTTCCCAAACCAGGGTACCCCCTGCGGCCATGACAGCTAAACGCTATTCACCAATAAACATGCCACATTTTCCACATGGGGTCACATAATATATAGATATAGAGTCCTGTAGCATCAGTCACCGTCTTTACACAATACTGCCAGACAGGCTTCGGCCTACACCAAACCTGGGAATCCATCAACCCATCTCCGCTCTACCGCTTGGGCTAACCCAGGCGCCAGTGCCTATAGCGCTGAAGCACAGCACACAAAATAAACCTAATTACACATTATAAAAAAATAATCACTTAATTGGGAGTATGAGTAAGAAATCCTTTATATAAAGGTGTTCACTCACCTCTGCTTGTATAATACATATAATTAGACATGGAGAGAAGGGGGGGGGGGTTGTGTCATGGGGGGTAAAGTTATCTGGTCTCTCATTAGCGAATGTGACAGGTTACTGTGGCCTCACACGTTCCGTGGCTGTCACCGGACAGATGTTTACACTTTGTCAGGGCCTAATCTACAATCTGTTCTTTATTTTGGAAACTAATTCACTGGAAATTGAAGTTTATATATTCCAGATTCCCTTTAAAAATGTCTGCGCTGCTAGGCCCCGAGATTAGGCACTCGCAGCCCTAATCCTATCGCCTGGAATGGGAAATGAAAAGCTATCTGAGCGCACACATAAAACATTCGGCACATCACCGGCCCCTCGGCATCGGAATGTCTGAACGGCTCGTTTTGTCTTTTTATTACACTCTTATCAGTAATGTAATTATGCCCCTTGTGGTACATAAAGTAGCAAACTGCGTCCGTTATCCCAGCGTTTACGGTCAGAAATGCGCGTATCGGGTTATATTTGCTGACTGCTAGGGATTTAGGGGTAGATGTTTGAAGCAGTGATAAGGGAGAAGGGATAAAGTGCCTGGTACTTTATCACCGGCCAATCAGCTCCTGACTGTTAAGTTACAGGCTGGGTTTAAAAAGGAACAGTCAGGAGCTGATTGGCCGGTGATGAAGTACCAGGCACTTTATCACTTCTCCTCCCTTATCACTGCTTCATACATCTACCCCTCAGCTGTAACGGAGTCCAATCCTGGCTAAGGACGGCGTGCTAGCAAAATGGCTGCCCGATACAGGCGTCATAGAGGGGTGCAGCTGTGTACCCCCAAGGTTACAACAGTCATCGTATTATATCCAGCTAATAAGATATGATTTCAAAGTAGTTCTAAAGTGATATAAAATAATAAAACAAAATATAAAATAATAAACAGGCTGTTTCAATATGGACTTTAGATACAGGTACGGAAACTGGAAAAATAATTTAAAATACGCATTATACTTTCTCTTAATATAAATCTATCACACACACACACACACACATATACATACATACATACATACATACAAACATCTATACATATACATATATATATATATATATATATATATATATATATATATATATATGCCAGCACGTAGCTATATAACATACACATTAAGTATATATGTATGGGTTATTTTTAACGTCTATATACCAGCATACTTTTACCAGACTCCCCATCCCCCTCTCCTTACAACACACAGCTGCTCACCATCTCTGCAGATCCAGCAACAAGCCTTTTGTAGCCCTGCTATTAGGTCCTAGACCACCCACTACCTACGGTGACCACCCAAGAACGCAGCGCCCCCCCTCCTCCTCCTCTTCCTGCTTACAGAGAGGAGCCTATAAGAGGCCGGATTGCTAATACTTAGTTTGTTGTCTCTGTATAGGGCATGTTCCTGGTGTCTCCAGCCTGACTGCTTGTAAAACTAAGGATCTCCTGTCTGACACCCCCCCCCCCCCCAGGTACCCCCAAACTAAGGACGTTAGAAGGGACCAGACCACTGCAAGCACAATTAGTGCTAATCTCAAGACCCTGCTCTTTTATTATTGCTGTTATTTAAATGGCAGAGAGAGGAGGGGTCCTTGCTACCCACTGGGGTCATGGACCATGTATAGTTTAACCTCCAGGAGACCTCACATATCATAAACTACAATTTATAAGGAGCAACAGTCATAATAAAAGAAAGAAATAAAAATAACAAAAAAAAAAAAACGAACATAATAAACACAATGAAACAAAGGTCACAATAATAACAACCAGACACATATAGCGGCGTGATACAGATGTATGACAGCGGTGACAATGAAGACACAATAGGACTACTACACCCATCATTTGGGCATGACAAGAGTGACAATCCATCCTCAGGACATTGGAGAACACGTTGCAACAGAAAACCTTCATATGTACAAACACGTTATTGTGCCGATGGAATGTTTTATACAACACGTAAACACATCTACATAAAAGTGCCATATAATGTGGGAAAACTGCACCAGGATGGACCACATTCCAGGCCTGGCGGGGGGAGGTGGGATATTACTGCTAGCTGGAGATGACTTTTCCCTCCAGCAGGAAAGATGTCCGGTAGAGTTAACGCACTTTATAGAAACACCTTCCGTTCTGTTTACCGAGGTGCAATTCCTCCAGCAGAACTCTGAATGTTAAACACGGCTCTGCATGTAATTACTGCCCTGTTACACAGTACGGGCAATGTACACGGACTATAACACCTCTCTGTTACACTGTACTCGCCTGTAACACTGGCTCTCCTGTGCTCCTGGAAGTTAGCAGAATCCACCTTTATGAAACGCAGGCTTCCAGCAGCACATCCAGAGTCCACACCATCAATGAGATGTTTTGGTGAAGTGGACAGAGAATCAGCAGGTTCTAAACACTTGTCCTAATTTTCCGCACACTTTGTGTTATTTAGCCGCTTTGAATATTCAATTTACCACCAACGCTGGGAGGCCGCTCCAGGCAAATATAATGCTTTCTGCGGCTTCTCTTCTGATGCCCGGTGGCTCTCCAGCTCTTCTCCCCATAATGACATCCTGTGCTTTGGCATGCTGGGAATTGTAGTTCTAGAGCAGCTGGAGAGCCACAGGTTGCTGCAGCCCTGAAGCAATAATCAAATGTAGCCCAAAATAGACAGCAAGATGACAATGTGTGGAGCAGACTCACCTTCCACCCAAAGCCTTTCAATGTCCGTCTCAATGGAGGCCACACGCAAGCCCACCGCCAGTGCTCCGAACACCAAGAGTCCCACAAACAGGACTTTTCCACAGTGTCTCTGGATTGAGCAGCCCAGGGAGAACAGAAGGGCCTGGAACTGAGCCCGCAGCCAGAGAGGGGCCTTCTGACCCACAGCTTTACCCTGCAAACAGAAAAACAGTGTCACCAACCGCAAACCTTCAATCACCGACCCAGCAGGCCACCAATGTGGCTACGCTGCTTTATGCCAAATATTACTGGACTACGGAACTCATCATCATGATGAGAATGGGAGTTGTAGTGCAATGTTTATCAACTTGTCTTATAGCATCTTGACTTCAGGGCTATGTCAGGCGAGGGTTCACTGGCTGACAAACTCATACAGCAATAACTGCTTGCAGAGTGGGAATGACAGTAGAGAGACAGGACTTGCCATGATGCCTTGCGTGTTGTGCCAGGGAAAAGATTAAGTGCAGATGTTACAGTACAGGAGCTCTCTGCACCATGTGTCATGTGATGGACGCTAATTCCTAGCAGGTTGCTGTAAGTTTTATGGGACAGTTTTTTATAGATATTGCACATGAGCTTTTCAAGGTCATAAAAGTCTCTTCTGATGATTCCAAAGCCCAGACGACTTATTAAAAAGCCCACCTGGTCATCTTGCTTTCCAGGCAACGTCTGGGGTGGGTCTGACAGGTAAACAGGAAGCGGGCATTACGGGAAGAGGAAGTGGCAGGAAGGAAACGTGCATTAAACGAGTTGGGGAGAAGAAATCAAATAAATAGCTGGGATTCTGACAGAAGTTTGAGGGAACACCAACGAAAAGGCCGAAGGGGCCAGTTTAGCCGCACATATCTTGTGGCCTAGGACTGTCTGCCAGTCTCCTGTGGCTGGAAAACTGAACTTGTGCCAACCACATAGGGACAAGGGGGAAGGGGGGGCAGCTGGCATCCTGTGCCACAGAAGTGTTTCTCTTTCGACACAGGTGGTCTTGCTTACGCAATGCCCACAAGAGTTCCTCCCTCTGACTAATGACAACTCATAGGACTGGTGAGGAAACCCTCAATTCCCGAAATCGATAACTGATGTGAGGACCCCCCAACTTGATAGCTGGGGGCTGCGCATATTAACTCCTGCTGGGCCACGGATATAGCATTGAAGTGGTTACAGCACATTTGTTTTACTCAGGACCAGATGTAGCAACAGACACGAAGTTACTTAGCGAATGTTCCTTCCAATCAGTGTCAGACAACCCAGTAATACAGATCCTGGACATGTCCCGTTCCCCGAGCAAAAGACATTTTACAGTAGACATAACAATTTTCTTACAGCAAGGAGGTAGCAAGAAGCAGCTGTCACATCACTATCTGGCGACAAAGTGCTGGCAAGTTACCAATCCCTGATGTGTCTGCACCCTGTGCCAGTCCCTGCCAGGAGCTCCGCTCCAAACACCCTGCACCTGCAATGCGCACCTTAGATTGTCAGCTCTTTGGGTCACCTTAGTGGTGCTCTTCATTTCAATGCTTCTGTGATCTACAGAGCTTACCACGGGGGACATGCGGGGTGGAATATAGGATGTTATCATTCTGTATGACCCAAACACATTTTGCCAGAAAAACATAATAAGAGATTTAACTCTTTGACTGCCAGGATGTTCATGATAGATACAAATCAGATCCCTGTACCCTCTCACTCCGCACAGTACGACCATCTTCCCCATTACAGTTCAAAAAAAGCGGAGGAGACCAGACAACCTAATAGACTTTCAATAAAAACCAGTATTAAACACAACATAAAGACCAGCAGCATAGCACTTATCCAGGCAACAGTATAAGTGCCAATGAATGACTTGTACTAGATGTCATGTGCTGTGTGATATCTGGAGTTGTACAGGTATTGCCCATTGTGTACAGATGACATCCAAACAAGACATGCACAGTAGAGTGCAAGCTCTTGGGGCTAACCCCTCTCCAGTTTAAAATTCTGCTAAGCTGATGATACACTGCACCATTCTACTGGGTGCCCCAGGAAGACATGCACAGTGGCCCCTGGCAAGGCTGCCAGGCAGGGGGCCCCCACAGGGACACCTCCAGGATGCTCCTTGGTACATTGTTAACACTCACCTTAGCGATCTGCTTCAGTGCAAAGGCGGCGTGACAGTAGCTCGGTCTCCGCAGCAGGTCCGAGCTGGGAGCCGGGTGGGTGGTTTTGTAGCCGGGGGGTAAAACTGTGCTGGGGGGCTCGGAGGCCATCGGGATCCTTTGGCAAGTAGTAAAGGTTGGGGAGGGGAGAGATCACCGGGGGGCAGCAATGGAAGGGTGTCCGGGACACCAATCACCAAAACGGGCAGCAGCAAATGACAGTATAATCCATGCAGGGGGGTCCCATCTAGGTGGGCAGGTCCCTATGTCCCGGGGTCTTCATGCTTCTCCAGCTGCACGGTGAGAAGGGGGAGACTGCAGATTGCAGGGACAGCTCAGTGGTCGGTCGGAGAGAGGGAGAGAGCTCCCAGCATCTGCGCTGGAGACTGCTCCTTACACTGCCTGAAAAGAGGGAGAGAAAGGGAAGGGGGAGGAGGGGGCTGCAGGGAAATGTGCCCGGCTTCCCATTGGCTGAGGAAGAGGCAAATTACTCTCTAAACAACTCCTATTATTAGCTGCTAAGCAACAGCTCCCCAAAGTGAGGAGGAGGCCAGAGACCACCCAGGCTGCCCTCTCTCAAATCAATGAGGGGGACTGGGGCAGGCAGGGGGGGCTCACACAGAGAAGCCGCACAACTTTTACAGGAATTCTGCTCCACAGACCTCCAAATGCTACAAATTTCTTACCACCCTGCTCTGTCCAAACACCCCCCCCCCCCACACCTTTATAGTGAGACAGCTGCACCCATCTTTTGTCACAGAAGGGGGGTGTGGGGGGTACCCCAGTTTCTCACCCTCCTAAAAAAAAAAAAAAAAGGGATCTGATATTGGAACAATCTTTGCACACCTAACATATATTCAGGGGGACCTGAGAAAGTTACCAGGAGTTTCTCCAAACTTTCCCCCTGTAGTTAGTGAGAAGCCTCCAGTTAGAACATGTTTATCATTAGGAAGGAGCCGTTTGTTGTTCTTTAAGCTTTGGAAAAATCAGGACATTGCTGGGCTAAACCTTCTCTCTCTTTTTTCAGACAGATGTTTATAGAACAAGATTGCAGAGCTGAGATGGATTATTTATATAAGGGATGTGTGTATTTCTATAGAGCAGGACCCCTCTCCCCCCCTCCCACCCACTAAATGCTCCATTTCACACGCATCACATCCCTGCACAAACATCACAGACTGGCCCCAAACTCTCACAATCTCTCCAGACATCTTGCAGCAATTAGAAAAAAAATGAAATTATTGATTTATTTAATGTCCTTGTATCTCTCTGTGGCAGGATCCTGACATCAATTTACATACATCCCGTTGTTTCTAGTGAACTTAGCCCATTTGATAAGTCAACAACAATTAAAACAGTTGCACAAAGTGATCATAATAAATTAATAATCTCTATCTATCTATCTATCTATCTATCTATCTATCTATCTATCTATCTATCTATCTATCTATTCAACTATCCATCTATCTATCCATCCAACAATTTGTCTATCTATCTATCTATCTATCTATCTATTCAACTATCCATCTATCTATCTATTCAACTATCCATCTATCTATCTATTCAACTATCCATCTATCTATCTATTCAACTATCCATCTATCTATCTATCTATCTATCTATCTATCTATCTATCTATTCAACTATCCATCTATCTATCCATCCAACAATTTGTCTATCTATCTATCTATCTATCTATTCAACTATCCATCTATCTATCTATCTATCTATCTATCTATTCAACTATCCATCTATCTATCTATTCAACTATCCATCTATCTATCTATTCAACTATCCATCTATCTATCTATTCAACTATCCATCTATCTATCTATCTATCTATCTATCTATCTATCTATTCAACTATCTATCTATCTATTCAACTATCCATCTATCTATCTATCTATCTATCTATCTATCTATCTATCTATCAATCAATCTATCTATCTATTCAACTATCCATCTATCTATCTATTTATCTATCCAACAATTCGTCTATCTAATCTATCTATCTATGTATCTATTCAAATATCTATCTACCTACCCATCTATCTATAGATTGTAAGCTAGCAGGGCCCTTCTACCTTTTTGACTGTCTGTACTACCCAGTTTGTTTTATCACTGGTTTTAATTGTAAAGCGCAACAGAATTTGTTGCGGTATATAAGAATCTGTTAAATCATCCATCTATCTATCTATCTATGTATCTATCTATCTATCTATCTATCTATCTATCTATGATTCTAGTAAATAAATCCAAATACACAATTCCATCCGTGAGAATTTAATCAGAGAACAGACTGTGAATTTCTAGATTATTTTTCATTTGCAAATAATACCAGTGATGGACCTATGTACTTTGGGCCACTGCTGCTGCTGTTCTGATTGACTGTGATGTAACTAGAGGGTTTGCAAGGTTTGGGGAACAGCTGCAGAGAGAATCTGGCCTCACCTTTTGCTCATAAATTGTGTACTGCTGTGACAGATGCAGTACCTGAGAATCGCCAGAAGAGGGCGTCCTAGCTCGGTGTTGGCCATGTGCTCCCACGTCAGGGCATATTACAGGCACTGGCTATCCCCCAGGGCTCTGACAATGAAACACAAGACAAAGTGTATCAATTTAATATACAAAGGAATGTAGGAGAGACCCCCACCCTGGCCTGTACAGAGACATCACACTATATACCGAGGGGTTAGTGAGACCTCACAGGGCTCTAATGTATAGTCACACAGACAGAGCTGACAAATGATCCCGGTGTTTGGGGACAGCTTTAGGTTTAAGGATTTGTTCCTGTACATATTTGTTCCTGTTTTTAATGGTGGGAGGGAAATGGACATTTGATGACTGTAGAAATGCAATTGTGTGTATGTTTATGTGCTATATGTGTCACTGTACAAGGGAGGGGAACTGATGCTATTGTCCGGAGTGATGTCACAATAAATGGGGGAGAAATAATGACTATGACAAGTGACCACCACCACCACCCCCACCCCCTATATTGGCATCATGTGGGAGGTCAAGGCGGAAATGGGTTATTGGGTCAACCATTATATTTGTCCCAAATGTCGACATGGTCGACATGAACACCCTAGCGGTGCACCGCGTCCCCTCTCATGGCTCGCTGTGCTCAGCACACTATTCTATTCTCCCACCACACCGTAGTGGATGGTAGGGCATGAAACACCGCCTGTCGGCACATGTCGGCTCCAAAAAACAGTGACAATTCTATGTCGACCTTTTGACTATTGACCTAGCCATCGACGACCTAATGCTTGTGTAGACCTTCCACCCAAGTTGACCTTAAGCTTGTCGACCTATTTCAGGTGTCGACTTAAGACATGTCGACCAGAGGTCAACCCAATGCATGTTGACTTTAAGTGTGTCGACCTTAGGAGCGTATACTGCCAAGTCTTGGAGAAAGATACCATATCAGCCAATAGCTTCTAACTGTCATTTTACATACTGTGGAGTATATTTATTCATAGAGAGAGAGAACACGGAGAGAGATCAAGAACCAATCAATCAGCTCCTAAATGGCAGGTTTCAGGCTGTATTTAAAATAATTACAGTTGGGGGCTGGTTGTTTGGTTGGCACTTTGTCTCTATTTACTTTATCACTTTCTAGTGTTTGGTAAATAGACCCTTGTGTTTGACAAATGAAAGAGTCTGATTGGCTGGTACATTCTACTTTATCTCTCTCCAAGTTGTCATACATCTCCCCATAGAATGATACTATATTATCCACCTGAAATATTTAACTTGTTCTCCTGTATCTGTGTAGTTACACAAAAGACAGACAATAACTCAGTACTGTATTATACCAATTGAGCTGGGAAGAGGGGCACATTCCGACATTTGTGGGCGTGACCTTGTGTTTTTTTGGGGCATGGTCGCAATTGCTGCATTTCCATGAGGCACTCCCTATTTTTGTTGCCGAGGGGGCCTGTACAGGGCACTAATTAACCACCTTAGGTGGATCGTCTTTTTAATTTACCATTTTCTGTTTCTCTCTTAAAATACTGTGTTTTATCTTCATGTATGTGATACCACGCCAACTACCCGTCGGTGAGCTGCTAGGCTCCCCCGCGCAGAGGCGTAGCGAGAGCGGTGCCGGTGGAGCACCAGCTCCGGGCGCTGGAAGCTATCATGGCGCCAGAGCCGTGCCGGCACCAAGCTGCTAGGCTCCCCCGCGCAGAGGCGTAGTGAGAGCGGTGCCGGTGGAGCACCAGCTCCGGGCGCTGGAAGCTATCATGGCGCCGGAGCCGTGCCGGCACCGTCAGCCCGCCCCTCCCTCGTCTGCCACGGCGCTACCAACTCCATATCCCCCGCTAGCTCCCGGCTCCCCACTGTGTACGGGAGACATGGTGCTATTTAAAATTCACGTCTCCCACTGGACCGCTAGCTAATAGGCGCTTGTGGTCCAGCAGCCAATCAACTGGTGGCTGCTGGACCGCGAGCGCCTATTGGCTAGCACGGTCCAGCGGGAGATGTGAATTTTAAACAGCAGCACACAGTGCTCATCTACCAGGTACAGAGGGGAGCCGGGAGCGGGCGGGGGTGCTGACCGCACACTTCCCCTGACAGCTGGGTGGGGGATCCACACTACTCCCTCCCTGTTCCCCACTACTCCCTCCCACCCTCACTCCACACTACTACTCCCCCCCTCCCCCCCTGTTCCACACTACTCACTCCCTCCCCCTGTTCCACACAACTCTCTCCCACCCTGTGTCCCTGTTCTGCACTATCACTCCCACCCTCTCTGATCTGCACTATTACTCCCACCTTCCCTCCCTCCTAGCAATTTCAGTCCCCCTTGCCAACAATATTAATCCCCTTTGGCAACAAGCAACAAGTCCACCTTGGCAACAATATTAGTCCCCCTTTGGCAACGAGCAATATTAATCCCCCTAGGCAACTAGCAATTTTAGTCACCCTTGGCACCGAGCAACTTTAGCCCCCCTTGGCAACGAGCAATTTTAGTCCCCCTAGGCAACAAGCAATTTTAGTCCTCCATGGCAACGAGCAACTTTAGCTCCCCTTGGCAACGAGCAATTTTAGTCCCCCTTGGCAACCAGCAATTTCAGTCCCCCTTGGCAACCAGCAATTTTAGTCCCCCTTGGCAACCAGCAATTTTAGTCCCCCTTGGCAACGAGCATGAAGCTCCTTGGCATCGAGCATGAATCTCCTAGCATCGAGCATGAAGTTCCGAGCAATGAGCATGTAGGTAAGTGGCACTTATGTGTCAGATGTGTAATGGGCATTATGGTTTGTTATATAGTATGTAATGGGCATCATGTGGGGCCTTATGTGTAATTGGCATTACAGCATGTGGCTTTATGTGCAATGGGCATTACGCTGTGTGGTGTAATGTTAGGCTGCGTCCCCTTTTCGCCTCGCAAGATCCCCGCCTACTACAAATGGGGGGGGGGGGGGCGCGAAACATGCCCTTGCTCCGGGCACCGTGGCACCTAGCTACACTGCTGCCCCCGCGACAGGACCGCATACAATGTACCGTAAGCAATGCCATTATCTGTCACAGGATCTAATAAATACTTGTGGCCGCATGGTGATCTCCAGATTCGATCTGATGCTCAAGAGCATCGGATTGGAGTGGAGATTCTCTAAACTAAAAATGCGGTAAAAACCCCGTTAACAGGGTTTTTCCCGCATTTTGGGATGCTCTAAGCATCCCCCCGCAGGGTTACCGCGGCGGGGGGCATCGCCAGAAAAATCTGGCGATGCCCCATAGAAGCCTATGGGCTTCTAACCCGACCCCCGCCGCCCCGCACGGACCCGCTGACTCTCACCTCAAAGGACAGCTCTTAACGCAAGAACTGTCCTTTGCCATAATTATCGCATATGTTAGTGCATATGCAATAATTATTTATGCGGTAGCCGGCGATAGGGGGCGGTAAGGGGGCGCGGATGTTAGAGCACCCCCCCCCTGGATCTGGAGGTAAACACATACAATATGGCACTTTTCATGCGATTTATTTGCCCGATGGGTCAAAATCATGTGAAGAAAGGCCAAATTGTATATGTGTATGGACCTTTAGAATTCAATTAGTGGTTCCCAAATTGGGCGCTGTGGAACCCTGGGGTGTCTTGCACTTACAGGGTTGCCCTTGGTTGGTGGTCCAAGACCAATTAAAATGTATAATCAATATAATAAGCAATACCAGTGATTGTGGCTTCCAATCATAATATATGTGGACAAACAGAAGTGACCCCTATCCCTCACCATGGGCGGGATGCTATATAGCAGAAATGCGGTAAAAACCCCGTTTTCGGGGTTTCTACCGCATCTCTATATGCTATATGGCGCCTCCGCAGTGTCATAGTGCAATCCCTGCAGAAGCCTATGGGCTTCTTACCGCAGCGCTGTTTGAGGGATCCGTCACGGATCCCTCCCAGCGTGCCCTGCGGCCGGCGCCGGGGTCTGCGCATGCGCAGATGGACTCCCGGGTCACAGACCCGGAAGTCCAGCGCCGGCACCGCATCGCAAGGGACAGCTCTTACCGCAAGAGCTGTCCCTTGCATGAATAACGGCATATGTTATAGCATATGCCGTTACTAATAATGCGGTAGCCGGCGATAATGGGCGCGGATGTTACAACATCCCGCCCCATATAACTGAACCTAAAAGGCAACTGCTGAGCAATCTGAGCAATGTAGATTGCTCAAATTGTGAGGGGACACCGGGACTGTCTGTATTACATGTGTCCTGAGAGTGAGGGGACACCGGGAATATCTGTATTACATGTGTCCTCAGAGAGAGGGGACACCGGGAATGTCTGTAATACATGTGTCCTGAGAGTGAGGGGACACCGGGACTGTCTGTATTACATGTGTCCAGAGAGTGAGGGGACACCGGGAATATCTGTATTACATGTGTCCTCAGAGAGAGGGGACACCGGGAATGTCTGTAATACATGTGTCCTGAGAGTGAGGGGACACCGGGACTGTCTGTATTACATGTGTCCTGTGAGTGAGGGGACACCGGGACTGTCTGTAATACATGTGTCCTGAGAGTGGGGGGACACCGGGACTGTCTGTATTACACATGTCCTGAGAGTGAGGGGACACCGGGACTGTCTGTATTACACGTGTCCTGAGAGTGAGGGGACACCGGGACTGTCTGTAATACATGTGTCCTGAGAGTGAGGGGACACCGGGACTGTCTGTATTACATGTGTCCTGTGAGTGAGGGGACACCGGGACTGTCTGTAATACATGTGTCCTGAGAGTGAGGGGACACCGGGACTGTCTGTATTACATGTGTCCTGAGAGTGAGGGGACACCGGGACTGTCTGTATTACATGTGTCCTGTGAGTGAGGGGACACCCGGACTGTCTGTATTACGTGTGTCTTGAGAGTGAGGGGACACCAGGACTGTCTCTATTACATGTGACCTGAGAGAGAGGGGACACCGATAATGTCTGTATTACATGTGTCCAGAGAGGTGAGGGGACACCGGGAATGTCTGTATTACACGTGTCCTGTGAGTGAGGGGACACCGGGACTGTCTGTATTACATGTGTCCTGTGAGTGAGGGGACACCCGGACTGTCTGTATTACACGTGTCCTGAGAGTGAGGGGACACCGGGAATGTCTGTATTACATGTGTCCTGAGAGTGAGGGGACACCGGGACTGTCTGTATTACATGTGTCCTGAGAGTGAGGGGACACCGGGGACTGTCTGTATTACACGTGACCTGAGAGTGAGGGGACACCGGGACTGTCTGTATTACATGTGTCCTGTGAGTGAGGGGACACCCGGACTGTCTGTATTACATGTGTCCTGAGAGTGAGGGGACACCGGGACTGTCTGTATTACACTTGTCCTGAGAGTGAGGGGACACCGGGAATGTCTGTATTACATGTGTCCTGAGAGTGAGGAGGCACCGGGACTGTCTGTATTACATGTGTCCTGAGAGTGAGGGGACACCGGGACTGTCTGTATTACACGTGACCTGAGAGTGAGGGAACACCGGGACTGTCTGTATTACACGTGTCCTGAGAGAGAGGGGACACCAGGACTGTCTGTATTACATGTGTCCTGAGAGTGAGGGGACACCGGGACTTTCCATATTATACGTGACCTGAGAGTGAGGGGACATCGGGACTTTCTATATTACACGTGTCCTGAGAGTGAGGGGACACTGGAACTTTCCATATTATACGTGACCTGAGAGTGAGGGGACTCCAGGACTGTCTGTATTACATGTGTCCTGAGAGTGAGGGGACACCGGGACTGTCTGTATTACATGTGTCCTGTGAGTGAGGGGACACCGGGACTGTCTGTAATACATGTGTCCTGAGAGTGAGGGGACACCGGGACTGTCTGTATTACATGTGTCCTGAGAGTGAGGGGACACCGGGACTGTCTGTATTACATGTGTCCTGTGAGTGAGGGGACACCCGGACTGTCTGTATTACGTGTGTCTTGAGAGTGAGGGGACACCAGGACTGTCTCTATTACATGTGACCTGAGAGAGAGGGGACACCGATAATGTCTGTATTACATGTGTCCAGAGAGTGAGGGGACACCGGGAATGTCTGTATTACACGTGTCCTGTGAGTGAGGGGACACCGGGACTGTCTGTATTACATGTGTCCTGTGAGTGAGGGGACACCCGGACTGTCTGTATTACACGTGTCCTGAGAGTGAGGGGACACCGGGAATGTCTGTATTACATGTGTCCTGAGAGTGAGGGGACACCGGGACTGTCTGTATTACATGTGTCCTGAGAGTGAGGGGACACCGGGACTGTCTGTATTACACGTGACCTGAGAGTGAGGGGACACCGGGACTGTCTGTATTACATGTGTCCTGTGAGTGAGGGGACACCCGGACTGTCTGTATTACATGTGTCCTGAGAGTGAGGGGACACCGGGACTGTCTGTATTACACTTGTCCTGAGAGTGAGGGGACACCGGGAATGTCTGTATTACATGTGTCCTGAGAGTGAGGAGGCACCGGGACTGTCTGTATTACATGTGTCCTGAGAGTGAGGGGACACCGGGACTGTCTGTATTACACGTGACCTGAGAGTGAGGGAACACCGGGACTGTCTGTATTACACGTGTCCTGAGAGAGAGGGGACACCAGGACTGTCTGTATTACATGTGTCCTGAGAGTGAGGGGACACCGGGACTTTCCATATTATACGTGACCTGAGAGTGAGGGGACATCGGGACTTTCTATATCAGGGTTGCCGACCCTCCCGAAATTTCCGGGAGTCTCCCGAAAATCGGGGCTCCCTCCCGGCCCCCCGGAAGGGTGGGCAACCCTCCCGGATTCAGGGGGGACCCCCGCTGACCTCCGGATCGCGGCATTTAAATGCCGCAATCCTCGGGTCTCAGAGGAGGGGGCGGAGCTAAAATGACACAATCGCGTCATTTTAGCCCCGCCCCCTCCACGGAGATCCCTGAATTCGCCTGTTTACCAGTATGGGGGCGGGGCTTAGTGATGTCACTCTTAAGCCCCGCCCCCTGAACGGCTACTGAATCTCTCCTCTCCGGGCTTCTCCCGGAGAGGAGAATTAGAAAGTCGGCAACCCTGTTCTATATTACACGTGTCCTGAGAGTGAGGGGACACTGGAACTTTCCATATTATACGTGACCTGAGAGTGAGGGGACTCCAGGACTGTCTGTATTACATGTGTCCTGAGAGTGAGGGGACACCGGGACTGTCTGTATTACACGTGTCCTGAGAGTGAGGGGACATCGGGACTGTCTGTATGACATGTGTCTTGAGAATGAGGGGACACCGGGACTGTCTGTATTACACGTGTCCTGAGAGCAGGGGCTTAACTATAGCACCACAGCCCCCGCGACCGCGGGGGGGCGCTGTGCATGTGCGGGCGCGGGGGGCTGCAGTGCTATAGTTACACCCCGCCGCCCCGCCGCCATCCCCCACAGTCTTTACCTGTCAGTCTTCAGTACGCGCTGGTCCCGGCTCCCTTCTTCTGCTATGAGGACCACAACAAAATGTCCGCCCCCATGTAGCAGAAAGTTCTCTAAAACTGTCTGCTGCATGGGGGCAGACATTTTGTGGTGGTCCTCATAGCAGAAGAAGGGAGCCGGGACCAGCGTGTACTGAGCGTAGGTAAGACTGCGGGGGATGAGGGGGATTGCATGGGCGGCGAGGCGGGGGTTGGTGCGGCGGGCGACGGTTGGTGCGGCGGGCGAGGGTTGGCGGGGCGGGCGAACGGGGGTTGGTGCGGCGGGGTGCGTGGGTGGGCGCCCTCCCATTAACGGCGGGGGGGCGCCCAAAAGCTAGTTACGCCACTGCCTGAGAGTGAGGGGACACCGGGACTGTCTGTATTACATGTGTCCTGAGAGTGAGGGGACACCGGGACTGTCTGTATTACACGTGTCCTGAGAGTGAGGGGACATCGGGACTGTCTGTATTACATGTGTCCTGAGAGTGAGGGGACAACGGGACTGTCTGTAATACATGTGTCCTGAGAGTGAGGGGACAACGGGACTGTCTGTAATACATGTGTCTTGAGAATGAGGGGACACCGGGACTGTCTGTATTACACGTGTCCTGAGAGTGAGGGGACACCGGGACTGTCTGTATTACATGTGTCTTGAGAATGAGGGGACACCGGGACTGTCTGTATTACACGTGTCCTGAGAGTGAGGGGACACCGGGACTGTCTGTATTACATGTGTCCTGAGAGTGAGGTGACACCGGGACTGTCTGTATTACATGTGTCCTGTGAGTGAGGGGACACCGGGACTGTCTGTATTACATGTGTCCTGAGAGTGAGGGGACACCGGGACTGTCTAGTACAGCGTTCGCCAACCCGTCGCTCGCGAGCGACGGGTAGCTCGCCGGGTGTTTTAGAGTAGCTCGGGGCTCAGTGACCTCCTGCCGCGCAGCGGGTCCTTGCTTGGCGGCAGGAGGTCAGGAAGTGAGTAAATGCCGCGTTTCTGGACCTGGCGGCGGCAGTGACCTCCTGCCGCGCAGCGGGTCCTTGCTTGGCGGCAGGAGGTCAGGACGTGAAATGTCCATTTGCATGGGATCGCATCAGCTGCAGCTGGGGACGTGACCTCCTGGGGCTCAGTGACCTCCTGCCGCGCAGCGGGTCCTTGCTTGGCGGCAGGAGGTCAGGAAGTGAGATGCCGCGTTTCTGGACCTGGCGGCGGCAGTGACCTCCTGCCGCGTAGCGCTTCCTAACTTGACGGCAGTGTGACCTCCTGACGTCCCCAACATGCCGCACAGCCTCTGCTTAACTCGGTCAGTTAATTTTTTTTTTTTTTTTAACTGTGTGTGCGCAACTGTTTACTGCTTGAGGTATAATGGGCATCATGTGTATGGCATATGTTTAATGAGTCATTAAACATATGCCACACAAATAATGCCCATTAAACATATGCCCCACACCTTGATACTCATTAATTAATAATCATCAAGGTGTGGGGGGCATATGCCACACACATGATGCCACACACTTGATGCTCATTAATAATGAGCTTCACGCTGTGGGGCATTTGTATAATGGGCATCATGTGTGTGGCATATGCCCCAGATACCTTGATGATTATTAATTAATGAGCATCAAGGTGTGGGGCATATGTGTAATGGGCATCATTTGTGTGGCATATGTGTAATGAGCATCACGGTGTGGCATATGATTAATGGAGCATCACGGTGTGGGGCATATGATTAATGGAGCATCACGGTGTGGGGCATATGATTAATGGAGCATCACGGTGTGGGGCATATGATTAATGGAGCATCACAGTGTGGGGCATATGATTAATGGAGCATCACGGTGTGGCATATGATTAATGGAGCATCACGGTGTGGGGCATATGTATAATGGAGCATCACGGTGTGGCATATGTATAATGGAGCATCACGGTGTGGGGCATATGATTAATGGAGCATCACGGTGTGGCATATGTATAATGGACATCACGGTGTGGGGCATATGATTAATGGAGCATCACGGTGTGGCATATGTATAATGGAGCATCACGGTGTGGGGCATATGATTAATGGAGCATCACTGTGTGGCATATGTATAATGGGCATCACAGTGTGTGGCATATGATTAATGGAGCATCACGGTGTGTGGCATATGATTAATGGAGCATCACGGTGTGTGGCATATGATTAATGGAGCATCACGGTGTGGCATATGTATAATGGAGCATCACGGTGTGGGGCATTTGTATAACGGAGTATCACGTTGTTGGGCATATGTATAATGGGCATTGTGTGTGTGGCATATGTATAATGGAGCATCACGGTGCGGGGCATATTTATAATGGGTATCACGGACTGCACTATTGGGGTCATGTGTATCTGGCACTGCACTATTGAGGGCATATATGTATCACACCCCCATTTTCCATGGCCGCACCCCATGTGGCTACAGCTCTTAGAGAGCTGACCATGCCCCCATAGCAGAAAAAATGGGGGATGTAGCCTTGCAGGAGTTCCACGGTAGTAGCTGAACCCTCTAATTTTTGGCGCGTGCCTCCGGCACGCGCAGATGTCTCTTCTCCTCTACCTACAGTGTTGGGAGGTATGTTTGTGACATATTGGACATTGCAGTGTGTGCCATATTATGTCTGGGGCATTGCAGTGTGTTTTTTTTTATATTATGCAGATTTTTTAACAATTTTTACTTTAGTAGCTCTTCGGGCGGTTTATTTTGTCGCGAGTAGCTCCCGACCCAAAAAAGGTTGGAGACCACTGGTCTAGTACATGTGTCCTGTGAGTGAGGGGACACCGGGACTGTCTGTATTACATGTGTCCTGAGAGTGAGGTGACACCGGTACTGTCTGTATTACATGTGTCCTGTGAGTGAGGGGACACCGGGACTGTCTGTATTACATGTGACCTGAGAGAGAGGGGACACCGATAATGTCTGTATTACATGTGTCCAGAGAGTGAGGGGACACCGGGAATGTCTGTATTACACGTGTCCTGTGAGTGAGGGGACACCCGGACTGTCTGTATTACGTGTGTCCTGAGAGTGAGGGGACACCAGGACTGTCTGTATTACACTTGTCCTGAGAGTGAGGGGACACCGGGACTGTCTGTATTACATGTGACCTGAGAGTGAGGGGACACCGGGACTGTCTGTATTACACGTGTCCTGAGAGAGAGGGGACACCGGGACTGTCTGTATTACATGTGTCCTGAGAGTGAGGGGACACCGGGACTTTCCATATTATACATGACCTGAGAGTGAGGGGACATCGGGACTTTCTATATTACACGTGTCCTGAGAGTGAGGGGACACTGGGACTTTCCATATTATACCTTACCTGAGAGTGAGGGGATTCCGGGACTGTCTGTATTACATGTGTCCTGAGAGTGAGGGGACACCGGGACTGTCTGTATTACACGTGTCCTGAGAGTGAGGGGACATCGGGACTGTCTGTATTACATGTGTCCTGAGAGTGAGGGGACAACGGGACTGTCTGTAATACATGTGTCCTGAGAGTGAGGGGACAACGGGACTGTCTGTAATACATGTGTCTTGAGAATGAGGGGACACCGGGACTGTCTGTATTACACGTGTCCTGAGAGTGAGGGGACACCGGGACTGTCTGTATTACATGTGTCTTGAGAATGAGGGGACACCGGGACTGTCTGTATTACACGTGTCCTGAGAGTGAGGGGACACCGGGACTGTCTGTATTACATGTGTCCTGAGAGTGAGGTGACACCGGGACTGTCTGTATTACATGTGTCCTGTGAGTGAGGGGACACCGGGACTGTCTGTATTACATGTGTCCTGAGAGTGAGGGGACACCGGGACTGTCTAGTACATGTGTCCTGTGAGTGAGGGGACACCGGGACTGTCTGTATTACATGTGTCCTGAGAGTGAGGTGACACCGGTACTGTCTGTATTACATGTGTCCTGTGAGTGAGGGGACACCGGGACTGTCTGTATTACATGTGACCTGAGAGAGAGGGGACACCGATAATGTCTGTATTACATGTGTCCAGAGAGTGAGGGGACACCGGGAATGTCTGTATTACACGTGTCCTGAGAGAGAGGGGACACCGGGACTGTCTGTATTACATGTGTCCTGAGAGTGAGGGGACACCGTGACTGTCTGTATTACATGTGTCCTGAGAGTGAGGTGACAATAGGACTGTTTGTATTACATGTGTCCTGAGAGTGAGGGGACACCGGGACTGTGTGTGTGTGGCATTACAGTATGTGTGGCAGTATGTGTAATTGGCATTATGGTGGGTGGCATTATGTGTAATGGAAATTATGGTGTGTTGCATTATGTCTAATGGGCATTATGTGTAATGGGCATTAGTGTTAGTGGCAAGTGGCAATTTTTGCAGCGCACCTGCGGCACGCACTGTCCCCATTTCTGGTATGTGTCTGTGGGGGAATTATTTATTTTGAAGCCCATATACATAAATAAGTCACCCTCTATTTAGTTTGCATTGATGCCCAGTAGGTGGTGATAGCCATACCCAGTAGGCGGTGATAGACACGCCCCTCCACTGGTGCATAAAATGGTCTGTGCACACCTATGACACATACAGTATCCTACATGTGTGTTCACTAGTCTCCAGCCCCCAGTCACCGATCATTAACTCCCATAACTTTTACTTTTCTGGCACCACCCTGATACTGGCCCTTATTCAGATCTGATTGCAGTACAAATTTGTTCTCAAACTGGGCAAAACTATGTGCACTGCAGGTGGGGCAGATGTAACATGTATTGAGAGTTTTAGATTTGGGTGAGTTATTTTGTTTCTGTGCAGGTAAATACTTTCTGCATTATTTTTACACTGCAATTTAGATTTCATTTTCAACACACCCCACCCAAATGTAACTCTCTCTACACATGTTACATCTGCCCCACCTGCAGTGCACATGGTTTTTCCCATTTTGAGAACTAATTTGTACTGCGATCAGATCTGAATAAGGGCCACTGTCCGTGCCCTTCGAAGCAGCGCCTTTGTGCGTGCGCTGTGCACCGCTTGCACCATAAAGGATTTCATACATTTTTGAGTGTGTTCAGTTCAAGTATACCCTCAACTACTGTACATGAATGTTACCTCCAGCTCTAGAATGCTGACTTGCTCTAGTCTATCAACTGCTGCTAGTTATTTATTTAATATACCCCCCCCCCCTCACACCTCCCCTGCAAAAAAAAAAAAAGTGCACAAACCAGGAAAGGGTTAATAATGTCATATTCCCTGATACTCTATTGCCCCGGCCAGTGCTGATAATGCTGCATTGCCGCTGCGGACGCCCTGGTACTGGCAGACACATAAGAGCATTGATACATATAGTCTAAACACAGACACTCATATGTATACAATGCACAGAACTGGCCCCACACCTGTACAGAGCAAACCGCAGCTCTGAGGCCGATTCAGACACGATCGTATAGGTCCAACTTCAGTCCCGTTTTCGATGTTGGGGGGGTCTGCGCGTGCGCCATGTTGCACATGTGCGATCCCCTTGTGCGAACGCCTTCAGGGAGTATCACGCAGTAATGAATCAGGCCCTTATTCAGGATCATGGCGATAACTGCACAGAATGTATTATACTGACGCTATAGTATGGAACCAAACCGTGTAGTAGGCGATTCATTGTTCTACAGGAAAGTGACACAGAACGAGATAAAAAGAGGGATTTCGTTTTTGTTAATTGGTCCCCTGTGCAAGAGTTTTTTGCATCTGCGCATGCGCAGGTGTATTTCTGCACATGTGCAGGCGCTGGGTGCGAGCGGGCAAGGCGAACCTCATGTTCGCCATCACACTCGCACCTGACAGTGCAGGTGGTGGGCGTGGGGTGGCGGCGGGGGGCACAGCCCATGGGAACGCCCAGCATTTTATTGGCGTTCCCATGAAAACGCTAGGCGCTCCCATTTAAAAGGGCCGGTGACGCGGGTGCCAGGGGCGAAATTCACAATGTTGCATTTGGACCAGAATAAGGTCCTATGGGGCCCATTTATCAAGTAATATTTGCGGCTAAATACCTGAAAACACCCATTTTCGTGGGTTCACCGCAAATATTGAGTATCACCTAAATGTATTAAAGGGGGACCGCAGCAGGAATCTCCTGCAGGGGCGCCGGCCGCATCCCCCATAGGTTTCTATGGGGGATGCGAAGCTGCCCGATTTATCAACATTGGACAACCCGGCATCGCACCCGTGGGCTATTGACATTCTGATATGGCGATAGCCCATTGTAGCCTATGGCTACACATCGCACTGCCCAAGCGGGCAGCGGGGGCGCGCGCGGGGGGGGGGGGGGGGTCAGAGCATTACCGTGCATGCGCAGACCCCCCAGCTTCCGGGTCAGGGCTTCACAGGGACGGGCTCCTTTCGGAGACCTGTCCCTGCGCCCTAACATTGATAAATGCCGGCGGTATTGCAGGATACCGCAATGCGATGTCCGGCGATGTCACCGCGCCGGTATCGCTCTCTAATGATAAATGCGCCCTTTAATCTGAGTTTAGGGGCTAATCCTGAGTCGAAGCTCCAACTTGACTCCTCCCAACTCTTCTTCTTCACTCACTATCAAAGGTATCTGCTGGGAATAAATGACCTGATTTAAAAAAAAAAAAAAAAAAAACTTTTTCCTTACATTACACTGTCTGACATTACATATTTTTATTATCTGGTTAAACAGTCAAACATAAGTAACACAATACAAACCTTATGCAGCATTCCTGTGACCACTGAATCTAGGATCACATTGGGGAAGTATAGACCAATGACATGGTTTTTCTTTGGCATCTGTGGACGTTGCTAAGAATGACAACCAGAATCAGTGGTACATAAATGGAAATCCGGGCTGGTAGAATCCGTTTCAGATTTTAACAGCCTCTTACAACAGGGGCGGTCCAGCAGTGCCGGATGTAGTCAAAAAGTCAACTTTCATAATGTCAACACCCCAATGTTGACAGTTATGACATTGACATTGTTAAAACATGTATACGAAACCTGGCCGGTTTTGCCTTGTAAGTGATTGCTGCTTTAAAATACTGCCACTCTCGGAAGAAATTCTGGACCTCTGGCTACCTGGAATGGGGTGGAGCTGAGTACCACCACCTCTATTGGTAGGGGGAACTAATTCCCCCTCCACCACAGACCTGCATAGTAATGCCAAAAAATTCCCAGTCCCAGCAGCTTCTTTTATCTGGCACAGCATATGTGATGTCATCATGTTGCCAAAAGGTACTATTGCTGTGGGCATTATAGAAACATAGAAACATAGAATTTGACGGCAGATAAGAACCATTTGGCCCATCTAGTCTGCCCCTTTTTTACCCTTCAGGTAAACTCAACCCTTTTTAATCCTTATTTCTTTGTAAGGATATTCATATGCCTATCCCAAGCATGTTTAAATTGTTCTACTGTCTTAGCCTCTACCACCTCTGATGGGAGGCTATTCCACTTATCCACTACCCTTTCTGTGAAGTAATTCTTTCTAACATTTCCCCTGAACCTACCTCCCTCCAGTTTCAGTGCATGTCCTCGTGTTTTATTACTTGTTTTCCTTTGAAGAAAATTTCCCACCTGTACTATGTTAAAACCCTTGATATATTTGAAGATTTCTATCATGTCCCCCCTTTCCCTTCTCTGCTCCAAACTATACATGTTAAGATCTTTTAGTCTATCCAGGTAAGTTTTGTGATGTAGGCCATGAACCATTTTAGTTGCCCTTCTTTGTACACTCTCCAATGTATTTATATCCTTCTGAAGATATGGCCTCCAGAACTGGACACAGTATTCCAGATGAGGTCGTACCAATGACCTATAAAGTGGCATTATTACGTCTTTTTTTCTGCTACTGATTCCTCTCCCTATGCAACCAAGCATCTGACTAGCCTTCCTCATTGCTTTGTTACATTGCCTCCCTGCCTTTAAGTCACTTGAAATAGTGACTCCTAGATCTCTTTCCTCCTCAGTAGTTTCCATTATAGTACCCTTGATACTATATTGAGCCTTTGGGTTTTTGAGTCCCAAGTGCATAATTTTGCATTTTTTAGCATTAAACTGTAGTTGCCATTCTCTTGACCAATTCTCAAGTTTACTTAGATCATCAGTCATTTGATTTACCCCTCCTGGTGTGTCTACTCTGTTGCATATCTTTGTATCATCTGCAAAAAGGCATACTTTCCCTTCAATACCATTTGCAATGTCACTGACAAAGATATTAAAGAGCACTGGTCCAAGTACAGATCCCTGGGGTACTCCACTGGTAACATGTCCCTCCATAGAATGCACTCCATTTACGACAACTGTCTGTTTCCTATCCTGCAACCAGGTTCTTATCCATTTAATTGTTTTATAATCCAATCCCACACTTTCAAGTTTATTTAGCAGCCTGCGATGTGGGACAGTGTCAAATGCCTTACTAAAGTCTAGATATGCCACATCTACAGCCCCCCCTTCATCTAGTATTTTGGTCACGGAGTCAAAAAAGTCAATGAGACTTGTTTGGCATGATCTCCCTGCAGTAAAACCATGCTGTTTTGGATCCTGTAAGTTGTTTAATTTAAGATATTCCACTATTCTTTCTTTTAATAGTGTTTCCATTATTTTCCCTACTACTGATGTAAGGCTCACTGGTCTGTAGTTACTTGCTTCTTCTTTGCTTCCGCTTTTGTGCAGTGGAACTACATTTGCTTTTCTCCAGTCCTCTGGAACTGCACCTGTATCTAGTGACTGGTTGAATAAATCTGTTAATGGCGCTACCAACACGTCTTTTAGTTCTTTTAGTATCCTTGGATGCACTCCGTCTGGCCCCATTGATTTATCCACTTTCAGTCTTGAAAGTTCTGTTAGGACTTTCTCCCTAGTAAATGTACCTCCATCTACCTTGTTTTTACGAATGTCCTTGCAACTTAACTGTGGTCCCTTCCCTTCTCCTTCTATAGTGAATACAGAGCAAAAGTAATTATTTAGCTGATCTGCAATTGCCTTGTCTCCCTCCACCAAATTCTCAGTGTCTGTCCGCAGTCTTATTATTCCTCCATTTGATTTTCTCCTTTCATTTATATACTTAAAAAAAGTTTTGTTTCCTTTATCTACCGACTGAGCCATTTTCTCCTCAGCTTGTGCCTTGGCACGCCTGATCACTTTCTTAGCCTCTTTGCGTCTGGCAAGATACACTTCTTTGTCATTATTATTTTGAGTCTGCTTGTATGTCCTAAAGGCCATCTTTTTTGCTTTTACACTAGTTGATACCTCTTTTGTAAACCACACTGGCTTCCTTTTCCTGGTACTTTTCTTAACCCTTTTGATACAAAGGTCCGTTGCCTTTAGTATTGCACTTTTTAATTTTCTCCACCTCTCCTGCACTCCTTGGGGCACAGCTACTGTGGGCATTTTGTATAAGCAACACCACTGTGTCGTCTCATACATGTATAAGGAGTACTACTGTGTAGCAAAACATGAATAAGGGCATTACTAAGTGATATAATGTGAATAAGGGGCACTACTTTGTGGTGTTATATGGGTCAGGGGCACTACATGTGGTTTAATGTGAATAAGATTGTGCTATTGTGTGGGGTCATTTAAATTAGGGGTACTATTGTGTGACCAATGGCAAAAATCCTGGAACTGTCCCGAGCTCGCCTAATGGGTGGGTGGTTGCAGGGGAAATGAGGTCCACCACCTCTCCATGATCACTTTAAGCCCTGCATTTACCCCACAGTTATCTTTCCTTTAGATATATGTCCCTGAATGATATGATCTGCTATTAGCACTCCTTTGATCTGGTTTTAGGAGTTGCTTTTTGGAACCCCCCGGCTGGTGTACAAGGTAATACTGCTTTCAATCAAGTATTTAGAGCACACTTCCCCTGCCCTCCCGGAAGTTGTGGGAGCCTCCAGATTTAACAGGTAGACCCCCGCTTGACAGGGTTGTGGTCTAATAACACGGAGCCCCCAAAAGCTGTCACCTGCATCTTCTCTCCGGCTTCTTCCATGGAGATAAATCAAGTAGGCGCTTATTATTCTGAGGTGTAACTAGTCATTAGTGGGCGCCATAGCAACATACTTAAGGGACTCATGTACTTCTCAGTGGCAAAATAACTACATAGAAACTACATAGAATCATGGGACAGTCAAGGAAGACAGGGCCCACCCACAGCTGTGGGTCCCATAACATTGGTAGTAGCTACGCCCTTGCAAGTATTAATTTCTGTGAACTTTCTGTGAATGACTCTTGTGCACTCAGAGGGGTTATGGAATTGCGATACACATTATATTACAATAATAAGAGGGAAGCGCAGGATAAGGGAGGATAGAGGGATGTGGAGTGAGCAGGTCATAAATCAGCAGTGATCTTATCCCAGCTACCAGGTCAGTAGGGAGCGTCCAGGCAGTGTACAAAGCAGGTGCTTAAGGTGCGGGTGCCGGAACTCACAGGTGACTGATGGAGTCTGTCCTCCTGGAGTTGTGATACCAAGTAAAGTGATCATTATCCTGGTCCGGTATCACTCACAGCAATGCTGCATCAATCCTAATACACATGTAAATGCACGCGCTGAGTGATCTCTATCAGCCCCCGATACACGCATTTAAACGGGTTGGGATCATTGGGTCGACCTTAAGATGGTCGACACTGTTGGGTCGACATGTTGGAAGGTCGGCAGGTGTCTAGGTCGACATGGCAGAAGGTTGACATGAGTCTAGGTCGACAAGGGACAAGGTCGACAGGTGTCTTGGTTGACACAAGGGTTAGGTCGACAGACAAAAGGTTGACATTGGGTTTTTCACAGTTTTTTTACATAGCCCAGAACATACTCAGCCTGTGCGGCAGAGACAGGCCGATTGGGGCAGAAGCTGACGTCACAGACCCTCCTTAAAAACCCCACAAACGGCGTCTTCTTGTCAATCAACTTGCAAACAGCTTGAGATCAGAAAAGATGCTGGATTTTATCGCAGAATGGCCTTGGGCATGCGGGCAACGATCCGTAAGCATACGCAGATGTTCAATAATAGGCCACCGTGTGAAATGTCAGGGCTCTGATCAGGTCTGAATTACCCCCAAAACCAGGACCCATGCCCGGTGTGACTTAAACATGTGCGCATTAGTAAAACAAAACCGCTGAGGAGACGATCTCTTACATTGGTTACTTTCTGCTGTTTATCCCAGTGCAATCAGACTGGGTAGCAATGGTTCCAGTGGGCGGGGCCTGGTAGGTGTGGGCTTAAGCTGGGCAAGGTACTTGTTCTGACCCCCTAGGGCAGTGGTTCCCAAACTGTGTGCCTTGGGACTCTTGCAGGGGTGCCTCGACTCAGTGGCGTAACTAGAATTTTTTCTTCCCCCCTGCCAAAAAGTTTGTGCCCCCCCCCCCCCCCGATCCTCTTCAGTGTGTTTCCCCAGCGTGTGACGTGACGTCACACGCATAACAGAGAAGCTGAAGCAGGATAGAGGAAGAGAGACCAGCAGACACTACTGCTTCCCTTGGCTCTGACGCATCCCAGGCCGCACTAGCACGCCCATCCTCCCGCCATCCTGTACACAGTAGCCAAAAGCCAGCTCTGTGTACAGTCAAATGAATCAGTGGGGGGATTTGTCGTCTCTGCTATGGCTGCATCCGTGCTGCGGCTGACTTGCCTCTGGTGCTCAGCCAGTGGGCAGCGGCAGGCAGCAGCATATCAGTGCGTCAAGCAGGTGCCGGCTCCCACACAGGCCCCGCAGCCGCTTGCTCCCCCAAGCGACAGCTGGGGCTGCCTTACAGTAGTTACCCCACTGGCAGGACCCACTCACTATCTCTCCCAGCCTTTATCAGACTCAACTGGAGATCACTAGCTTTGTTCCTTCAAGAAAATGACACATAAACTAGTTCACGGCCTGTGTCATGTGCATCAACATAATACAGCACTTAGCGATTATCCTACGACCGAGCAAGAATACGGTGCGCAGTACGCATGCGCGAGCTGTACGTGCGATGGGAGCCTGCAATGGCTGCCCACAGGGTGATTGGGGGTAGTATCGCAGTGTTTTCTGGGAATTTACGGCCATTGGGAGGGAGGGACGCCGACTTCATCAGCAGCCTCCTTCTCCCCACGGTCTTCTCCCCAAGACTCACTTGGTGATGTGACAAGAGTGAAAACCCATTCCATGGTGAATGGGGGGAGGAGGGGGGATTCCAGATGCTCTGGCAGCAGGGCAGTGTTTACCTGATCGCTTCGCTCTGAAATCTCGCAGTTCAGCGATCAGGTCTGAATCGGTTCCTTTCCATGCCAGCATTGGTCAGAGGAGCACATTTGTCCGTCCATGTTGTTTGGTTGTGACCTGGCCCACAGGCCTGCGCCGAGCCGGCATGAGACAGGACAGATGAATGTGATTCCCAGAGCGGCTCCGGGATCCTGCGCCTGAACATATGCTTCTACTTTACAGCTGCCTGTTAAACGCGCACAGAACCTTTCCTATTTTTATTTGAGAGGACGGGATTGGCATTAGTGGTTAAACTTTGCTGACCCGAGCATGTTTCTCAGCCACCCACAAAGCTGCCACACTGGTGCGTGCGTGTATGTGTGTGTGTGTGTGTATGTGTATGCGCGATGCAATGCAATGCATACATCTATATCTGCTCTGCAGGAAAAGAACATTTACCAGCAAATAAAAACCAATTGTCTCTCCCTGTGCACACAGGAACCGCTTCCTTCTGCTGCAGCTATAAATACAGGGATGTCAGGAGTTATCCATGGGAAAGGGGGGCGGGGCCTGCTGGACCCACCAGAGACATGCCACATGGCGTGGGACCACAAAGTCCAGCATGACCTGACAGCCAAAGTCGTACTGAGTTTTTAACTGTTGTTTTTTTGTGTGTGTGTGTGTGTGTGTGTCGACTGTGTCATCATTCAGGTAAAAAACTGTGAAAAACTCACACCAACCTTTTTACTGTCAACCTTGACATTATTGACCTAATGCTTATTTTGACCTTCCAACCCTGTCGACCTTAGCCATATCGACCTAATGTGTCGACATAAGCCAGATCAACTTTTAGTTGTCGACCCAATACATGTCGACTTTATATTGGTCAATGTAATGACCCATACCCTAAATTAGATGAAGACATCTTTCATGGGTCCTGTTTCAGCTGGACTGTCAATTTGCAGAGCTCTGCGATCGGGTATACGCCCCCCAGCCAGAGGGCCAGATGCACTACGCTTCAAAAGTGATAAAATGGAGAGTGATAGACAGCCAGCCAATCAGCTCCTACCTGCCATGTCACAGACTGTGTTTGAAAAATGTCAGGCAGGAGCTGATTGGTTGTTTATCACTCTCCATTTTATCACTTTGGAAGCTTAGTGCAGGCCTGCGAATCGCTTAGCAAGACTTGCGAAACGATCCATTCACAAGATGCTCCCTATCTAATGATGTTTCCAGTGGGTGCAGTCTGTGTATAGCCCAGGACTTGGACCCAGGGCTGTGATAGATGCAGGCTGATCGGAGCCGGAGCTGACATCTTCCACTAAAATGCCCGGGCACACCTGTGTTTTCCCTGACACTCCCAGAAAACGCCCATTTACCACCTCCAATCAAGTGACCTGTTTCCAGTTCACACTTGAGGAGGCAGCACCTGGAGCAGTGCCAGCTCTAAGCGCTGCCTTCTCCCCCACCCCCGATGACATGCCGACTCCCCGCCGCGCCCCGGATGACGTCAGCGAACCGGCAATAATGGGGCAGTAGTGTGGCCCCTCCCCTCTACTGCGCATATGCAGGTCCCCGGGAACATGAAAATAAGGTAAAAATCCAGATAACCTGTTTTTGTACCGCAGTTTTTCTTTAGTACATCCCAGCCCGACTGCTGCTGAACCTGATGCACAATTAAGCTGTTAGACAGGACCCTATATATTTAAGTCATGACACACTCAAAATGCCCATTGGCAGTTTTGACTTTGCCGACAGGTTCTCCAGCACCCGCCGCTATCACTGGTAAAACCCACACTTGCCTCAGCAGCCTCATCCTCTCCTGGGTGCACATACAGTATCTATATATCTTGTGCTATACTGGAATCTGCAGTCTCCCTTACTCCTTTCTCCCTCTACTGGACATGACTGGTACTCCACGAGTCATGCCATGTGCTCAGTGAACTGGCAAGAGATTAATGTTGCTGGCACATCCTGCGGTGATAATTAGACAAGTCATTTAATGACATACTGTGTGTCCCCACCCACACTGCTGGATGGCCGTCATCTAACGACAAACCACCCTCTCCCCTGCTCTGTACCCACCAGGATAACTGACATATAGGCCCTTATTCTGGTTCACTCGCAAAGATAAATTCCATCTCAAATGGACAATACCATGTGCGCTGCAGGTGGGGTAGATGTAAAATGTGCAGAGAGAGTTAGATTTGGGTGGGGTTTTACTTCAAAGTGAGATCTATATTGCAGTGTAATAATAAAGCAGTCAGTATTTTCCCTGCACAGAAACAAAATAACTCCCCCAAATCTAAATCTCTCTGCACATGTTACATCTGTCCCCCTCCCCCTGCAGTGCACATGGTTTTGTCCATTTGAAAATTAATTTTCCTTTGCGAGTGAACCAGAATAAGGGCCATAATGCTTCATTTATGCTGAGAAGGTGACCGTGACTCTCCAGAAGTTGTGGCCCTAAGGAGCCCATGATCTCCCCATACAGAATGCAATGGTCCCTGCACATGCGCTCATTTCACACTGCGGAATGTTATTTTCTTTTTGTAGGAATATATTAAAAGTAAGGAAGCGAAAGCTGCTATATAACTAGCCTTAAGCCGGCCAACATCGGGACGACCAGCATCAGATCGGAGTCGTCTAGCGATGTCCCCAGCACCTTCCCAGACACACGATAGATGTATGTGTCATCGTAAGATCTGCATACTGATTGTTAGAGGCATCTTACATGACGCACAGAAAAATGGCCATACACTAGAACAATATCGTTTATGAAGCACAGTTTCAATAGGTTCTGCGACCGATGGTGTACACATAGTGTGGTATATCGGTTCAATGTGCAGCCCCGTGCTCAGATCCTCAGGTGCTGCACATCTGCACCAATCCAAGCAGCTGCACACAAAGAAGCAGCATCCATCACAGATCCTTCAATAATCCTCTCCCTGAGCTAACCGTATGGTCACGTACAATGGCTGCAGGAGCTGAGTGGCTGGTGCCATGTATTACACATATTGGTGACACACAGACACACCCTGAAAACAGTCGTCATTTTGCCTTTAACCTCCCTTAAATGTTCCAATACTGTCAATCACTTTGCAAGTAAATCCTCTCTACAAGGCTGAGGTATAAAGGCACATGTGCATTTTACTGATTATCGCTCAGCTACGGAAATATCGGAATTGCATTCATCTCTGGATTTGGCACGGTGTTGAGTGCAGGGTCTGGATTTGGCACGGTGTAGGGTGCAGGGTCTGGATTTGGCCTGGTGTAGAGTGCAGGGTCTGGATACGGCACAGTGTAGGGTGCAGGGTCTGGATTTGGCACAGTGTAGGGTGCAGGGTCTGCATTTGGCACGGTGTAGAGTGCAGGGTCTGGATTCGGCATGGTGTAGAGTGCAGGGTCTGGATTTGGCACAATGCAGAGTGCAGAGTTTGGATTTGGCATGGTGTAGAGTGCAGGGTCTGGATTCGGCACAGTGTAGAGTACAAGGTCTGGATTCGGCACAGTGTAGGGTGCAGGGTCTGGATTCGGCCTGGTGTAGAGTGCAGGGTCTGGATTCGGCCTGGTGTAGAGTGCAGGGTCTGGATACGGCACAGTGTAGGGTGCAGGGTCTGGATTTGGCACAGTGTAGAGTGCAGGGTCTGGATTTGGCACGAAGTAGAGTGCAGGGTTTGGGTTCGGCACAGTGTAGAGTGCAGGGTCTGGATTTGGCACAGTGTAGGGTGCAGGGTCTGGATTTGGCACGGTGTAGGGTGCAGGGTCTGGATTTGGCACAGTGTAGAGTGCAGGGTCTGGATTTGGCACAGTGTAGGGTGCAGGGTCTGGATTTGGCACAGTGTAGGGTGCAGGGTCTGATTCGGCACAGTGTAAAGTGCAGGGTCTGATTCGGCACAGTGTAAAGTGCAGGGTCTGATTCGGCACAGTGTAGAGTGCAGTGTCTTATTTGGCACAGTGAAGGGTGCAGGGTCTGGATTTGGCCCAGTGTAGAGTGCAGGGATTGGATTTGGCACAATGCAGAGTGCAGGGTCTGGATTTGGCATGGTGCAGAGTGCAGAGTCTGGATTCGGCATGGTGTAGAGTGCAGGGTCTGGATTCGGCACAATGCAGAGTGCAAAGTTTGGATTTGGCATAGTGTAGAGTGCAGGGTCTGGATTCGGCACAGTATAGGGTGCCGGGTCTGGATTCGGCACAGTGTAGAGTACAAGGTCTGGATTCGGCACAGTGTAGGGTGCAGGGTCTGGATTCGGCCTGGTGTAGAGTGCAGGGTCTGGATTCGGCCTGGTGTAGAGTGCAGGGTCTGGATACGGCACAGTGTAGGGTGCAGGGTCTGGATTTGGCACAGTGTAGAGTGCAGGGTCTGGATTTGGCACGAAGTAGAGTGCAGGGTTTGGGTTCGGCACAGTGTAGAGTGCAGGGTCTGGATTTGGCACAGTGTAGGGTGCAGGGTCTGGATTTGGCACGGTGTAGGGTGCAGGGTCTGGATTTGGCACAGTGTAGAGTGCAGGGTCTGGATTTGGCACAGTGTAGGGTGCAGGGTCTGGATTTGGCACAGTGTAGGGTGCAGGGTCTGATTCGGCACAGTGTAAAGTGCAGGGTCTGATTCGGCACAGTGTAAAGTGCAGGGTCTGATTCGGCACAGTGTAGAGTGCAGTGTCTTATTTGGCACAGTGAAGGGTGCAGGGTCTGGATTTGGCCCAGTGTAGAGTGCAGGGATTGGATTTGGCACAATGCAGAGTGCAGGGTCTGGATTTGGCATGGTGCAGAGTGCAGAGTCTGGATTCGGCATGGTGTAGAGTGCAGGGTCTGGATTCGGCACAATGCAGAGTGCAAAGTTTGGATTTGGCATAGTGTAGAGTGCAGGGTCTGGATTCGGCACAGTATAGGGTGCCGGGTCTGGATTCGGCACAGTGTAGAGTACAAGGTCTGGATTCGGCACAGTGTACAGTGCAGGGTTTGGATTTGGCCTGGTGTAGAGTGGAGGGTAAGATTTGGCACTGTGTGTAGAGTACAGGGCCTGGATCTGGTACAGTGCAGAGTGCAGTGTCTGATTCAGCACAGTGTAGAGTGCAGGGTCTGGATTCGGCACAGTGTACAGTGCAAGGGGCTGGATTCGGCAAAGTGTACAGTGCAGGGTTTGGATTTGGCCTGGTATATAGTGGAGGGTAAGATTTGGCACTGTGTGTAGAGTACAGGGCCTGGATCTGGTACAGTGCATAGTGCAGTGTCTGATTCGGCCCAGTGTCGAGTGCAGGGTCTGGATTCGGCCCAGTGTCGAGTGCAGGGTTTGGCTTTGGCACAGTGTAGAGTGCAGGGTTTGGCTTCGGCACAGTGTAGAGTGCAGGGTCTGGATTTGGCCCAGTGTCGAGTGCAGGGTTTGGCTTTGGCACAGTGTAGAGTGCAGTGTCTTATTTGGCACAGTGTAGGGTGCAGGGTCTGAATTCGGCACAGTGTAGGGTACAGGGTCTGGATTTGGCCCGGTGTAGAGTGCAGAGTTTGGATCTGGCACAGTGTAGAGTGCAGGGTCTGGATTCGGCACAGTGTAGAGTACAAGGTCTGGATTCGGCACAGTGTGTAGAGTGCAGGTTCTGGATTCGGCACAGTGTAGAGTGCAGGGTCTGGATTCGGCACAGTGTAGAGTACAAGGTCTGGATTCGGCACAGTGTACAGTGCAGGGGCTGGATTCGGCACAGTGTACAGTGCAGGGGCTGGATTCGGCACGGCGTAGAGTCCAGGGTTTGGATTTGGCCTGGTGTAGAGTGGAGGGTAAGATTTGGCACTGTGTGTAGAGTACAGGGTCTGGATCTGGTACAGTGTAAAGTGCAGGGTCTGGATTCGGCACGGCGTAGAGTCCAGGGTTTGGATTTGGCCTGGTGTAGTGTGGAGGGTAAGATTTGGCACTGTGTGTAGAGTACAGGGTCTGGATCTGGTACAGTGTAAAGTGCAGGGTCTGGATTCGGCATAGTGTAGAGTGCAGGGTTTGGCTTCAGCACAGTGTAGAGTGTGGGGTCTGGATGTGGCCCAGTGTAGAGTGCGGGGTCTGGATTTGGCCCAGTGTAGAGTGCAGGGTCTGGATTTGGCCCAGTGTAGAGTGCAGGGTTTGGCTTCGGCACTGTGTAGAGTGCTAGGTCTGATCTAGGAGCTGTGTACAATGCAGGGCCTGCATCGGTTGCAGTTGCTCAGGCTGTAGCCTCGGGCAGGTTGTGTTTAATAACAGAGGATAGGGCCCATCTGGCACAGTTTGTAGGAGCGCGTGTAAGAGGCTCAGCTTCAGGCTGGTGGTGGGATGGGAATCAGACAGGAACCTTAACAAACTCAGGGAGGTCTTCATCTGAGGCCTGCCAGCTTCTATATAAACAACCCCTGGATGACCAACACACAGCAGAATTTTTCCACATGGGCCTGTAGAGGCTGCAGGCCTCAGTGGGGCCACTCAGGGTAGTTTGCACCCAGCCGTAGAGCCGAGCGCGGAGGGGAAGCAGATTTATTTACACAGACACAGATTTAAAATGATAGAAAGACAAATATACAAAAGACATGAGGGGGACAGGAACAGCTTATTTTCCAAAGGCTCAGAAGAGAAGGGAGGAAAGCGAAGTCTGAATTAACTTGTTCGTGCCTATACGGCAAAAACTCCTTTGAAGATTAACGGGTTAACCCAGGAGAAATGGAATTTACTTAAACAGTTAAAGCTGCGAATGTGTCTTGATTACTAGACCGACAGAAAGAAAATAATACAAAAACAGACACGTTCCAGATTGTGCCAAGAACACACACAAAATACTGTATACACAATACCGGAGGGTGCTGAAAAGGAATGAAATAGAGGAACATTTGTCTGTGTGCAGTAAAACACAAACCTTGAACTCTGATGTCATATTCCTCAGTCATGCAATATCACCACAGTGGGGCTAATGCGGATCTGATCGCAAGGCTGCAAATACGCAGGTCGGGCTATTATCCGCAGACTGCCCATGTCTATGGCCCGTAGTATGCATGCGCTTCCTGCAATAAAATACTGCTACTCTTATCAGGGGAAGTCATGTGATGTCAGCGGCAGCCCCGATCTGACTGTGTCTATCGCAGCCGCCACGTATGTCCTGATCTACGCTCTGCATGTGTGCTGCGATGTGTGCTGAGCGATTTGTGCGTCAGCACCGCCGCCTCATGTGTACGGGACTTTACTGATCGTTGGACCAATGCATTGAGTCTGATGTCACAACTATGTGTCACAAGTAGACATGTTGTGATGTCAGTCACCGGCGGCCTCTGCAGCTGACCGCACAGACAGGACAATGCGTCGCTATATCAGCCATTGGCTGTGCGGCATCATGATGTCTGTGAATGACGTCGTTCACAAACATATCGCTGGTACATAGCCACCAACGCACCCCATGATATATCGGACAGAAAATATATCAGCCTGTGTACCAAGCTTAACAATCCAGGTTTTAAGAATATCCATGCTTGTGCACAGATGGTGCAATCAAATTGGCTAAGAAATGAACAACATGACCTGTGCTTAAGCATGGATCTCAAACTCGGTCCTCGGGACCCCACACAGTGCATGTTTTGCCGGTCTCCTCACAGGCCCGTATATGCAGAAAACAAGCTATCCTCGCTGTTTAACCCCCATGCCGGCTATTCACTCTATTTAATGTTCCGGGGAAATCCTCGCTGTCCTCCAAACAGCGAGGCTCGCGGATAACGCAGGGAGCCCGCTGCATTTAGCCGCGAGTCTCGCTGTTTTAGCAGCCGTATACGCCGATTCCCCCCAAAAAATGGAGCAAGGGGGAATCGGCGTGTGCAGGAGGTCAGTTGAATTCTGACCCTTCAAGCTGTCACAGCTCGCCAGCAGCACTGAATACTGGCTTCAGAATCACAGGTGAAATAATTAGCCCCACCTGTGGATCTTTTCAAAATGTGTCAATGAGTAATGACAGCAACTGCCTGAACTGTGTGGGGTCCTGAGGACCGTGTTTAAGAATCCCTGCACTAGTGGGACAGTAAGAAAATGCTTGAGTAAACGGGAAAATCTAAGAGTCTGTTTCTGAAGGATTGTAGAGTGCAGGCCTCTCGAACAGTGCGGGGAAATGAGTTGTATAAATTCGGAGCCCCATGGCTTAAAGCTCGACCCCCAGATGAATTATGGGAGATTCCAGGTATTGCTAACAGTCCATCATCTAAAGATCGCAGTAACCGGGTGTGACAGTGTGGAATCAGAATCAGAAGCATATTACTGAGGATAGTGCACGAACATATCTCCCACCGTACACATGTTTGTGAAGGGAGCATGGTGGTCACGCTACATGGGAGCGTGGTCTTATCACAACATAGTGGCGTAGCATCGGACGCTGGTATGAGCAGCTTGATAAGGGGCACCTGTCAGCGGGACACGCTGCTCACCCGAGTGACCCTCCTGTACAAAAGCGGTTCTTGATTCGCCCTGCACAATTCCAGACACTATGCCACGGTGCCCACAGACTGTATTGCCCATGCCTGGCACTCCAGCTCCCTATGTGTAAATGTTTGTACTACATACCCCAGAATATTCTTCTGTCACAGGTGAATTAGTCAGTGACCAACTCTAAAAGATCCATCATTTTCTTGATTCTGGAAGGAGATCTAAAAATCATGAGCCGTTAATCACAGAGCTCAAAGTGATTTACATTAATCGCATATTACAAACCTATCGTGCAATAATCTGACAGCATGGTTGGGGTAATGGTTAACATTGCGGTTTCACCTCAGAGCGCCGAGGGCTTGGGTTTGATTCCCATCACAGCCCTGTGTGGCGTTACTGTTTCACCTCAGAGCGCTGAGGTCTTGGGTTTGATTCCCATCACAGCCCTGTGTGGCGTTACTGTTTCACCTCAGAGTGCTGAGGCCTTGGGTTTGATTCCCATCACAGCCCTGTGTGGTGTTACTGTTTCACCTCAGAGCGCTGAGGCCTTGGGTTTGATTCCCATCACAGCTCTGTGTGGTGTTACTGTTTCACCTCAGAGCGCTGAGGTCTTGGGTTTGATTCCCATCACAGCCATGTGTGGCGTTACTGTTTCAAGTCAGTGCGCTGAGGCCTTAGGGTTTGATTCCCACCACAGCCCTGTGTGGCGTTACTGTTTCACCTCAGAGCGCTGAGGCCTTGGGTTTGATTCCCATCACAGCCCTGTGTGGCGTTACTTTTTCACCTCAGAGCGCTGGGGCCTTAGGGTTTGATTCCCATCACAGCCCTCTGTGGCGTTACTGTTTCACCTCAGAGCGCTGAGGCCTTGGGTTTGATTCCCATCACAGCCCTGTGTGGCGTTACTGTTTCACCTCAGAGTGCTGAGGCCTTGGGTTTGATTCCCATCACAGCCCTGTGTGGTGTTACGGTTTCACCTCAGAGCGCTGGGGCCTTAGGGTTTGATTCCCATCACAGCCCTGTGTGGTGTTTGTATTTTCTCCTCATGCTTGTGCTATATAAATAACTGGTAATAAATAAATGTCCATTCCTGCCTCTACTGTGTCATTAACCCTATTCCACACAGTTTATGCCAGCGGCCAAACACATTCCATTCCCAACCTTACGGTTCCAGAGAACTGGCCAAAATCCAGAGGCAGAACTCTGGGAGACAATGGATTCATCTGCCGCCGGGCTCCTGCTCCAAAGAGGGCACCTCTACTCCACTGTGAGTTTGAATCAGTTAATTGAAAGCCATTGATATCGCTTCTGTGGCTGTCTCCTCCTCCTAGCAGGACCATAGATGTCACACACTCTTTATTCTAAACATAATATCCATAACATACATACATATATTTATATAAGATGGTGTGTGTGTGTTGGGGAGGGGGGCACCAATATTTATCTTGCCTCCGGGCAACTGGGACGAACTTCCGCCACTGCCAAAATCCTCACCTGGAAGGTCATCGCCCCACGTCTGATGACTGGCAATTGGTATACTGAATGTGGGCATCTCAGTCTGCAATTACTACAGTTGGTACCCCCCAAGCATAGAACACCACCAGAGGGTCTCTAACTCCGGCATTACACACTTCTGGCAGAAGAACGGTTAAAGAAGCAAGTTGTACCACCCAAGACTAATTATAATAACGTATTACGTTCCTCCTTTGTTGCCCAGATGAATGGCTCCTTTAGGATTTTTTGAGGTCTTTTGTTGGTGCTTTTTGTTTTGTGTAACGGGGAGGGGGGGGGGGGGGGGGGGGCAGGGGGGGGGGAATTGGAGAGGAGGGCAGAGAGTAGCAGGTGGCAAGTCGGTAAGAGGGCTGTTTGTACCACTCACAATCTTTTATGTCATCCAGCAGGGAAACATGCCAGTTGGGTGATTTCTCACAGAAAGTTACAAAATAGCCCGGTACAATGTTTGGTAACACTGAACCCAGCAAATCTGCGTACAAGAGACCCGCGGGGATCACATCCAGTCCGAGCGTATGAGACAAGAGTGACGGCCCACCCTCCAACTTATCATCTGGGGCTCATTCCCACATGCGCTGCAAAGAAGTTGTAGGCAAGCACTTTTATTTTATATACACTTTTAAAAGGGGCAATATATGGTATACTAGTGATGTATACACTTGTGGGGGGTTATTCATGCCCATTTTCAGTTTGCCTGCATTCGCACGGCAACCAATGTTTTGCTAGTGCGCATGCACCCAACACAGCAGGCAGAGAGGGGTGTGGGACGCCGGCCAGCGCCATTAGCATATGGTAACGCCCATCGTTTCATGGGCGTTCCCATGAGAACGCTGGCCCTTCTCAAGCTAATGCGGCATGACGGACAGGCAGGGGGCGGCCGGCTGACATCACCGGATGCCAGCTGCCCGCTCACTTCCCCCTGAACGCATATGTAAGGTCGACCATCGAAAGATGTGGGAGGTTCCCCCTTGCCCTGCGAATGGGTGGCGACAACCAACCATTCACAAGGCGGGGTTCGGTGGACTCGCAAGGCTGCGAATTAACCCTTTGTATGTAGTATCTGTGTAACCGGTGACAGCCCTTATATGTACAGCGTGAGTTGTGATATCATCACTTCAGCAATCTTAGTGCCGGTTACACACTAGCATCTAAGCAGACTTGGCGCTATATTTACAAAGCAGAGGCGGCCAAGTGGTGAGAATTTAAAGTGTCACTTGCATTAAATGTTAAGCATACCTGGCTCTGCAGTTAGGGCCTGATTCAAAGGTGATTACTGGTGAGCGAATTTGCAAATTGAGCGATTATCCAATGACACCAAATGTTTTACTATTGTGCTGCTCTCCTATGTTGTAACCTGGAAAGTTACCACAGTACAAGAATTCAGGTGATGATAAGTCAAAAATAACACTTTAATACACACAATAAAATTACATAAAAATGCAACAATATAACAATTAAAACCATGTCCCCTTAGTTCAGGCATGTCCAAAATATGGCCCTCCAGCTGTTGTGAAACTGCAAGTTCCAAGATGCCTTGCCCCAGTTTTGCTATTAGGGTATTGTCAAACTATGGCAAAGCATGCTGGGATGTGTAGTTTCACAACAGCTGGAGGGCCACAGTTTGGACATGCCTGGTTTAGTTGATAACTATGTACTTATTTTATGCAGTCTTCGATTATAAAATATATGAAATCTGTAGGAATATTAGATTCTGATAAATTATGTGGGTACTTGTTTCCTAGCACGGCGCCCATCAGGTCCCATCGCATACCTTAAGTTAAGGTATGCGATGGGACCCGACCGACCCGATTTTCGAGCTTTAAAGACGTTTTTAAAGCACTTTGAAAATCGGTCGCATCGCATGCAATTATAATGGCATGCAATGTGACCGATACGATGGACCCGATTTTTACATTGGAACCAATGTTAAATGCCCCCCAGACCCAATTTTTTATTTTAAACCCGTGATGCTTAATTATGTGAAACGCCCCACCCCCCATTGTTAATGCAACGCCGCGATCAACGTGAAGCATGGCGAGCACAGCGAGCCCGTGAGGGGCGATAGTGGGACGCGTCCTCCGAACTTTTCATACCCCCACTATCCACATCGGCGTGGAGTTGATTCTATATAGCGTGGCGAGCGCAGAGAGCCCCGCGAGGGGATGCGTAATACTTGTGAAGTAATGCGCGTGCTCTCGCCACGCTTCGGGCTCGGTGGCTCGCCACTCTATATAGAATCAACTCCACGCCGATTTGGATAGTGGGGGTATAAAAAAGTCGGAGGACGTGTACCGCTGCGCTCGCCACGCTTCGGGTTGACGTTGATCGTGGAGTATCGTTAACAATTGGGGGGCATACAATGAAAAATGGGGTCTGGGGGGCATTTAACATTGGGGCCAATGTAAAAATCTCAGGGACCATTTTACATTGGTTCCAATGTAAAAATCGGGTCGGTCGCGTCGCATCACATGCAATTTGGTTGCATCGCATGCGACCAAATTGCATGCGATGTGACACGACCTTCCTGATTTTTACATTGGAAAGCGTGGCGATGGCTTCCAATTATAATCGGTGGCGCCGTGCTAGGAAACAAGTACCATTATGTGTTCCACTGGTTCCACTTGATGGATAAGTTAGTTATGTTTAATCCTGAGCGCTATGTTTGAGAGTCCAGCAATATCAATCCCGCTTATGGGTGATTCAGGCATAGAAGCCAATACCAGATATGTCCGTCCGCACAAGCAAGTGTCTGGCGCCGATTCGTAGCTGGTATCAGGCTGTTGAGTGCAGCAAACAGCTGCGGTACAAGGCAGCAGTGGAGTGGACAAATATGTCTTTACAGGAGACAGTATCCCGGCCACCTGAAGGAATATGCAGCTGTCAGTCATTCACCAATCCCCCAGAGAGAGGGCGCTCAGTCCGTGCACGTATAAAGAGGTGGTTGACGCGTTTCTCCGCTATTGGGGTTGCAGCGTTTCCCTGAAAAGATGCGTCAGTCCCTTTTCCATTATCGCTGCCTCAAATCTACAGCATTATGATCAGAGATCCCACTGAACCACAGAACTTGCACTCTATTACATATACCCCTTTGAACGTATTAAGCCAGACCCAATTAATCAAATTATATATATGTCAGGCTGAATTTATTAACTTGAGGCCTGGGAATTTTATTTAAAAAGCAGATGGGAAATCCCCAAGCCCAACAAATGTTATCCTCATGCACATGGTGTTTTTGGTACTGTACAGTATGTTACAGCCGCCTGGTTACCACATGGACAGAGAAATTGTCAGGAACAAGTGACTGGAATGATTCTGCTTTAAGATCCATTGGACAGGACTGAATCAGAAATGGATGCAGTTAAAACTACTATGTCTGATTACATGACATCCTATTGTGATTCCCATTGGCTACAGCGCTATTCCAGCAATGTACGTGCAAAGATACGATATCCCCATCTGACATCGCAGGTGCAGAATATCATTGTGACCAAACTAAACATCCGCAGCATACCAGCCACTGTTAGCCCCCTCTCCCTCCATTACCGTTCAGAAACATCCATCGCATTTGCATGGATCTCCAGGAAATTTCGATCTGCATCCTCCGGCAGTAGGCATTGGGGTGCATGCACTGAGGTAAAACATTGGACACTTATGCCCGATGCATCCTAAGTCCACATCTGAAACACCCCTGAGAGCAACAGACGCGATTCAGAGGGAGATGTATAAAAACCTCTGTGTGGACAAGCTGCAACCAATCAGATCCGAGCTAGCATTTCTCAGGTACAGGTTATAAAATGATAGGTACTGTAGCAGCAGATTGGTTGCCATTGACAACTTCCCCACTTGGCCTCCTGTAACTTTCTCTTCACGGATTTTCTCTATCAGCCAAATCTCTCTGTTGGGGGCTCATTTATCAAGAACTGGATACGCAATGTGACGCAATTAGCATCACACAGCATATACACAATTGTTACAGCGGGCTGTGCAATGGAGTGGGAACAGGGCCTCCAAGCAGGTCCCTGCAATTTTGTATTACCAGTTATTATATAGCGCACACATATTCCGCAGCGCTGTACAGAGCATAGTTCAACGTTCACATAAGTCCCTGCCCCGGTGGAGCTTACAATCTATATTTCCTACCACATGTACATGCACACACAGTCATTCTAGGGTTCATTTTGTTGGGAGCCAATTAGCCTACCTGTATATTTTTGGGATTTTGGGAGGAAACCGGAGTACCCGGAGGTAACCCACGCAAGTATGGGGAGAATATACAAACTCCACACAGTTAGAGCCATAAAGGGAATCAAACCCATGACCTCAGTGCTGTGAGAAGGTAATGCTAACCATTACACCATCAATGCTGCCCCTGCAATGTGTCATGGGTGCTGCCAGGAACACTGCACAATCCCGCTGACCGCACATGCATGGCAGGCACTGCCAGGGAGGGTTCCCTGTGGAACCCAAAGCCGGTTGAATTAGCCGCAGATATTCCTTGATAAATAGGCCCCTTCACCTCAGCAGATAAATAAATAAATAAATTTGATTAACGAAAGAGACACCTGTCTGTAATAACGCATCAGCAAACCTATTAAATAATCATTACAAGCTGTAACAAATACATGTGACTAGAAAGCAAGAGTGAGCTGTGGCTGCATGTTAGGGTTCAGAGGGCACCCGCTGCTCATCACTGACCTAGAGACACCATATAATATACTCATGCTGGAATATGAATATATGCAGATAAGCAGCAAGGTTGGCTTCCAGCCTCATTCCTGCTAATAGAGATTCTCCATGTAAAGCAATGGAAGGAAGAGGAATATTACCAGAAGCACAATGTGCTGTAGGTGACGATGTCTATCCAAGCACCAGGAGCAGTGGGGGTGCAAGATGGCCGCCTTCTCCAGCCAAGTGTTAGACGCAGTGCAGCGAGTGAGACTTGCCAGACCTGCGTTCCTCGGTTCTCTGAGTGATGGGGGAGCGTTCAATGCAAACACTCCATTCCCCTGCGACTCAGGACGCTGAGTGATGGGGCCGATTTTCCCGATCACCGGCTCCGTCTCGAGGGGGAACCTCTCTACCGGTGGGCGGTCCCTGGGTCAACAATGTCTAGGTCGGCAGTCACGAGGTCAACCACTAATGGTCGACATCTGGAAATGGTCGACATATCGTAGGTCGGCATTAACAGAAGGTCGTTATGGACATGTCAACACTTAAAAGGTCGACACTGGTTTTTCACTTTTATTGTGTAGACCGACTTGGTTCATACTTAACTATCTACTGTAAGTAGGCATAAAGTGAGAATAGTATAATGTGCCCGCAGCACGTGGAACGCTGCGACCCAGGCAACCCAAAAATTTAAACCTTGCGTCAACCTTTTGAGTGTCGGTTATATCCATGTCGACCTTATGGCAATGTTGACCTATGGTATGTGAACCATTTTCAGGTGCCTACCTAGTCATTGTCGCCCCTTAGTGGTCGACCCACTATACCGTAACCCTCGCCGCCATGTTACTATATAAGGTTGGATTGGCCAATCACCATCAATGTCACAATCAGCACACATGGTCGAAATTGGCAAGAGGTCAACACGTGAGCGTTTTTCACCTTTTCTTTTGGTGTCAATGTCGACCCATGCGCACGTAGATCACCAAGTAGAGGTGAATTTACTAAGATGGGAATTATATTGAAGATGGGCTGTTGCCCATAGCAACCAATCATATTCTACTTATTTATTTAACACCTTCTAGATCTAGAAGATAATAGATAGTATCTTCAATAGAACTCCCATCTTAAAGCAACCAGACCCCAGACTGTGCACTGTGAGGGGCTCATTCGCAGCAGAGAACCTGCCAGCCTGCCCCTAACTGTCCCTTCATTTCCTCCACAGTGCCCCCAGCAGATCATACAATAACTTAGCAACTGCCCCTCACACCAGACTAATCAGCCCCACAGTGATCCTCTGCTGACCACCCACACAGCTCTCCATCGCCGCTCCCCAGTAGCCCGTCCACTCCTTTACTACTGGAGGCCGCCATAGATTCTGCCAGGACTGTAATAATAGATTCAGACTAGCAATCTCCACCTTGGTGGGATGGAAAGTGCTTGTGTCAGGGGACAGAAATATCCAAACACAGGATAAACCGGATAATAAATGAACAATTAGCTTGCCCTCTGTCCTGTCTCCTTTCTCCCCTGTGTTCCCTGCACCCTCCCAATTTGTAACTCGCTGGGTGGTCCCCCCCCACCCCCCCTCCTTCCTCAAACACAATTAACCATTTAAACACAAGAGAAAGCACGGACTACATTGTGTCACTGCGCAGAGGAAGTGGGGGAGGCGAGAAGTGGCAGAAGGGGTCCCAAAGATAGGGAAGAGAGAGCGAGGACTCTGGTTCTGTCCGCTGTCTTCCTTCAGAATTATTGGTTCTGTCCGCTGTCTTCGTTCAGAATTATTATAAAATACTTTAATGATTTTGGAACCATGTTGGTCTGCAGTGAATTGACCTCAATGTTTTTCTTTGTAGAACAGAATAAGCTGGCGTAAAATCCGTGTTGCCATTGTCGCCTACCCGCGCTCAACCACATAAAACCATCAACGTACAGCAACAGCCTGGGTAACATGCTCAGAGGCCCCGCGCCATTCCAAATCTGAAAAGTACGACCATATAGCCAATAATATGTGACCACTGGCCCTATGTATGGTCATTGTGCCGGTCTTTCGCACAAAAATGTATCCCTGAACAAAACGCTACACGCGCACGCATTGGTGCATTTGCCGCAAGCAGTGACCGCTGCAATCAATGACTTGTAGTTGCAAAAAAACATGGCTGCCTACGGATCATGCTACATAGAACGCGCAAGTCCAAAATGGCTTTGTCGCACATAGTAAACCTTGAAGTAACACCTACAATTTCCCTTTGAAAGCAAGTTATCACTTATTTTGGCACAGGAGCCCTATCATTTGAATGGAACCAACTCCTCCTGTGAAGGCGACGAGCGGATAATTGCAAGTTAGGTTTAACAGTGTAACATAACCCACAATTTCCGGGCAGGTGCTAATGGCTTGTCTTCAGGTTAAATTAATGGTGTGACCTTCATATACTGTATACGCAGCATTTATGGCCAGTCAGTGGGAGGATTGGTGCGCAGCGCACCTGAGAGGATGACTGATTAGGGGAGGGAGACATATCGCACATACACGGGAAACATCACTCACACAATAACTACTGTAGTAACAATCACTGACCGGCTAGACACGTTCTTGTCACTTCCAGACCTATTAATGGACTGTATTGGGGACCACAGATTATAAAGTGAGGGAAGAGATAAAACTCTTAAGATTAATTAGGGTTTTCATGACCACCCAACATCAACACAAAATATAGAATCTCTTCAGAATGGAGTTATAAATATTGGTACTTGTTTCCTAGCAGGGCGCACAGTTTTCTTACGTACGCTACCGTAGCAAAATCGCATTGCATTGCATCTCATCTCATCTCATGGGCCATTATAGTGCCATGCGATGGGATGCCATTTTTTTATGTAATTTATTCACTGCTCTGTTGGCCCAAGGGGATTGCCCCGCAAGGGGCGGCGGTACGCGTCCTCTTGACCTTTTCACACCACCACTATCCACGTTGGCGTGGAGTTGACTTTATATAGTGTGGCAAGCGCAGCGAGCCACCGAGCCCGAAGCGAGGGGACGCGGAATACTTGTAAAGTAATCCCCGTCCCCTCACGGGGGACTAAAACAGTCGCTCTACAATATTAAATGCGGGAGTATTCATTTTCAGCTTACATTCTCAGTTCCAAGAGAATGGATAGGCTGCATCACTGTTTCCTAGCGAACAAATAGTCTGTATTTTCAGTGATGTCACTGGCTCCAAGTGAATGGATAAGCTGCATTCTCACTGATGTCACGGGGCCTTATCCAAGGCTAGACTGCATTCTCAGTGATGTCACTGGCTGCTAAACAATGTATAGCAGTGTTAAAAGTGATGTCACTAGCCACAAGGGGTGTGGTATAATTCACTGACAGTCGGGATTCCGACAATCATTACTCAGACGTCGGAATCCCGACTGCACAGTGGGGGGAGCGCAATGAAGCCCCTTGTGGGCTCGCTGCGGGCACGAGCTCGCCACCTATTTTATTCTCCCTCTATGGGAGTCGTATTCCAACGTCGGAGTAATGACTGTCGGAATCTCGACTGTCGGGGAGCCGTCTGGCACCCGCCCCAAGTGAATGGATAAGCTGCATTCTCACTGATGTCACAGGGCCTTATCCAAGGCTAAGCTGCATTCTCAGTGATGTCAGTGGTTCCTAGTAAATGTATAGAGCACACTGTCAGTGATGTGACTGGTTCATAGTGACTGGATAGGCTGCATTCTCAGTGATGTCACTGGCTCCAAGAGAATGGATAGGCTGCATTCTCAGTGATGTCACGGGCTCTTGAACCCATGGTTAAACCTTATATTTATGTTTCAGTATATAATGCGTATGATATGTATGTGGTATTTTATGCACTAGTATAAAATATGCAAAACAGGATCAATTGTTTTTTTTATATATATTATTTATAAAATGTTCTCCGCACTGTAACAAGGAGTTGGATGAAGATAAAATGTGGAATAGCGCTACCTACTCACAGAGTTATACTGGGTTAAATCCCAGAATGCCTGAACTGCAGAGTAAAGCAATATTACCACATAACTCTCCAACGTTACCCCTACAACCAGTGCAAGTCCTGCATCAATTGCTCCCAGACAGGATTCTGCTTAGATTTGGGCATAGGAGATACATCTGGGTCATCCACAGTTTGCATCACTGAAATCATTTCTAAACTAACCCCAGAAATAATAGGACGAGGGTGAACCCAAAAAAACACTCTCACCGAAAGCTCCAAATCGTTTATTCTCATATAAATAAATCAGGCTTGGGGAGGGGAAGTCCGGAACATGGACCGTCGGTGATCAGAACTCCATTAATTGCTCGTTTCCAACAATGATCTCGTTAACACGTTTTGCTGCAGAGAGAAGAGATGAATAATGTGGGTCACACACAGATAAGCCTATTAACTGCCACCGTGGTCTAAATACAAGGAGTAAATATATATATACAGGTCGGGTCTCCCTTATCCGTGTATTCCAGAAATCGAAATATTCCGAAAACCATGGTATTTCGGTTATCCTGTTAGAGGGGGGCTCATACTTACCTTGTCCCCTGACGTCCACTGCGGGCTTCAGGATCCTCTTCAGCAGAATCTCTGGTCCCAGGGGTGCATTGCGCGAGGGTTCCGGTGATGTCACAGGCAGGCCCGCGCAATGCACCCCTGGGACTGAAGATGCAGCTGAAGAGGATCCTGAGGATACACACACATATATATATATATATATATATATATATATATATATATATATATATATATAGATATATATACATACATAGTGTCTTTCACTATAACCGAGGCACATGGGTCCCCCCCCCCAGCCCTTCATGTGCATAAGTAGATTTCGGCAACACAATTGGGACGGACGGGCGTGCTCCTAAACCAATTATTGGTGTCTCCTGCCACCTGCTCATTTAGACGCATCAGGAATGTCGGGAGCCTGTGTACAGATTTCTGCACGCTAGGATCGTTGTAACTTGCTACAAGTCTGCTCGGTCCCCTCCTATACTCGCCCCCCCCTTTATACACCTGTAAGGGCAGATGATCGGCGTGTGACCCCCGCTCACACTGTTGAGTCTGGCCTTCGAGGTGGTCTTCCAGCTCAGCAATGACTGTGTTGACACAAACCTTCAGATGCTTACAATAGCCGAGCGAGTATTTACATGACGTTCCACAAAGGCAGAGCACTTGCTTCCATTTGTGTGGCATTCATGCAGGTCTTTGGGTGGTGAAATCGGAAACAGTGTATTTTATCTGTTTAAATTCTGCAGCGACACTTAACCCCCGCTGGGCTGGAGACCACCCTGACTAATGAGGAAACAAATCCCAATTTACAATGACACCTCCCCACCCTGATGTACTGGATGCGGGGTCTCAGCTGTAGCTGAGGGGGGCTATTACACTAAACCCCTACGCAGAAAGACCTTTCATTTCATTTTAAGATTTAAAAAAAAAAAAAAAAATCTATTATAAAATCTTTTTCTGAGAGAACTGAAAGATAGGATTTTGACACATTTATTACCAGAGAGATCTCGAACACATTCTACTTTAAATGTACATTTCTTTCAAACCGTTTAATGGAACAGTGCCCCCCTGTGGCCAAATAACTATGAAAAATAGAATACATCATTGTCCAATGTATTTGTAAATAAGTAAACAATGCTACGTTTTCAGCAAGAATTAATTGACCAGTACATATATGGTTTTACACAACATGGAAAGACAACACATATGGGGTGAAATGTAATAGGGATGTTTTGCGAGTCTACCAGTTATTTTTAAATCGACAATCATGTGCACGGTAGCACCTGTGAGCTGCTGTGATACCATTTACTTATGGAAGGTGAAATCCGTCTGATACCCTCTTTCACACCAGCCTAAATTCCTGGGTTGGACCCACGACTATCACTGGTGTGTAAGGTTCCCAGGCCAAAATCCTTGGAAAACTTCCCGGGATTTAAACCCTGCTATGGAGCAGGTTTGTTCCCGATTTCAACCCGGGGCCCTGGCCGGTGTGAAAGGTGTATGGGTACTCACCGGGTTGCCGGTCCTCGTGTGTGCTGTCAGGCCGGTGATCCACTCAGGCGGTCGGCGCAGATGATGATCCATGCAGGCAGTGGATGAAGATGACGCAGCTCTCCGGCGCCCCCACTGCAGCCGGTGAGCTGCGTCATCTGCACCCACCGTCTGACCTGTCATCCGCTCCCGCCGCCTGTGTGAATCCCCGGCCTGAACCGAGGACCGGGGTGAGTACTCTCTGCCACAATCCCACCTCCCGCCCGCCTCTGCCGCCATCCCACACCAGAAAATGCAGGGATTTTTCTGGTGTGAAAGGGGACAACCAGGGAATGCTCCGGCATGATCCCTGGGCCGCATTCCCGGGTAGGTCTCTGCATTTTCTGGTGTGAAAGAGGTATTATTAAGGGGTATGAGTGCAGATCGCTCTACAGATTGAAACTTTATATATTTTTGCTAAGGCAAAGATTACCGTTAAGGTGGCCATACACTACTGAGACATTTCGCAGCAGTGTATGGCCATCTGATCCCCCTTGAGGCCAGCTCGAATACAGTCCTTCTGCATGTGATGTATCACATGCGATCCTGTTCCCCGCCGCCGAGGGTCCGGGTTGGAGGTTGGACTCAGATGGGCATGGGACCGCGCATTCGATTGATTGGCATGTCAAATGCATACGATTTGGGCTGATTTCAACAGATTTTTGGGCCCAATCCATCAGAATCAGAGACTTGCACCCATCCTTGCTCCCTGCAGACGTGACGGATCGCTCATTATGTCAGCAGACGGACGCACACACTAGCCAATCATTAACCACGCTTTACCGACCCACCCGGGAATGATATGACCAAATTATCATGGCTCGAAGCTTGTTTTGGGGCGGGAATAATTAACATTTAATTATATAACACCAGCTTTACAATGACCAAATCTCACTATGGATTCAGTATTGAATCCCGGCGGTCGGGATCCCGGCGTTCAGAATCCCGACGCCGGAATCCCGACAGCCGAAATGCCGACAAGGGGGGGGACGTGGATCGCCCCCCCCCCCCCCCTTGCGGGCCCGGTGCCTCGCTACGCTCGGCACACTAAATGTGTCGGCATTTCGGCGGTCGGGATTCCGGCGTCGGGATTCTGAACGCCGGGATCCCGACCGCCGGGATTGTAACTGCATCCCCTCACTATCACCGTTAATTCTGCATCAAGACTTGTCCCATGGAGTTCTAGAACCAGGACGGAAGAACACTAAAACACATGTTTATAAGAGAATGCAGCACTAGTTATGGGCTAATGCTTCGGAAGCCACAGTCCGTGTGTACAGACAGGATATAGCACCATATGTTACAGACTCACCTTTACTGTGGATGTGCAGATCAGGCCCCAGCAAACAATCCTTAATATCAGCGCCACTCTCTATGACTGCGCTGTTACAGATAACACTCCCCTGGATAGTGCAGCTGCAAAGAGAGACAGAAGAGGGGGTGACGTGGGAGCTGCCATGTTATATCATCTGCAGAGATCCGGGGGTAAATGCTATATAGAGTTGAAGTTGCTGGAGGTCCGGGAATCAGGCAACATTTTAAAGCGGCAATCACTTACACCAAAGTAAAATTTACCTGATTTTGTCTGGTAAAAATATGTGGTCATTCTCCGATGAAATTCTGGAGCTTTGGAAACTCAGGCCCGATTACATTTACCCACCAATATCCACCTAATAAGGATTTCACTGCTCCATAAATGCAGGTGGACTTTATTAAACCCCCAAAAATGTCGGAATACAATTTGTTACAGTACTTTTTTTTTTTATCTATTTTATGTTGGGATTTTTCAGTCGCTGAACCACCTTAGAACTGGACAATTCAGTTGGACCCCGCTGTGTAAACCCAGGAGAACCGAACCAGACGCAAATCACAGTACAGAGAACCCACGGGACTGTACGCCAGGAGGTGAGACAAATAAACATATAAGGGATGTGAAAGGGAAGCAGATTAGAATGTGAAGATGGGACAATGCTGACTGACCACCTCCCCACAAGGCAGCTAGGACAGAGATCTTTCAGATAGGGCTGGGGTGGGGGGGGGGGTCTTGTGTATGTGTGTGTCCTCACTGGAGGGGGGGGGGGCTAGGGGCACAAGGAAGAAAAGAGGAATTATAAGCATAGTGAGATGCTGGGAGGAGAGGAAATGGGGGAGAGAGAAGATTACACAGATCTATGTGTTAAGACAGCCGGACCACCTAACAAGAAAAGAACGAACACCTCTGCTATCAGCATGGGTCTAACCCCCCTGGCACGCACGCCTTGTACATAACAATCACAGGACCCCATGTAATAGCAGGGGTCAAAAATGGCTAATAATGAATATTAATAGGAACAGTCACTATTTATTGCTCAGTTACTGTAATGTCACGTTCTGTATTGTTCTAATGTGTGTCATATGTACGGCGCTGCCAACCACTAGTGGCGCCTTATAAATAAAACATTATAACACTGAATAATACAGGATATTTAAGATCTTCTAAATCTGAGATCTATTTATTTATTAACGGTTTCTTCTATAGCGCACACATATTCCGCAGCGAATATTTGAACACTCACATCAGTCCCTGCCCCAGTGGAGCTTACAATCTATATTCCCTACCACATGTACACGCACACAGACATTCTAGAGTCAATTAACCTACCAGTATATTTTTGGATTGAGAAAGGAAAACAGAGTACCCTGAGGAAACCCACGCAAGCATGGGGAGAATATACAAACTCCACACAGTTAGGGTCATGGTGGGAATGGAACCCATGACCTCAGTGCTGTGAGTCAGTAATGCTAACCATTACACCATCCGTACTGCCTGGCAATGACCAGGTCATTAGATACTGTTATCAGCATATAAACACTTGTGGCTCCGCTTCATAATAGGAAGTGTGTTTTTATTTTAATCCTTTTATTAAACAGATGTTTCTACATGGCAGAAACATCAGTTATTGCCACAGAGGAGCTTAAAATCTATATTCCCGATCTTATCAGAAGCCAATTTACCAATGTGTTTTTTTTGTTTTTTTAACCGGAGCCCATGAAAGAAAACCAAGGAGAGAACATACAAACTCTCTCTACACACAGATACAGTTTTGGTTGGAATTGAGCCCATGACCTCAGTGCTGTGAGGCAAGATCAAGTGGCCCATTTATCATTGATCGCCTGGGCCGAATATTACCGCCCAGGATTGTATTGTAAAATGCGATCCCATCGACGGGATGTATCATCCCTGAGGCTCATGGACAGGGCTCCCAAAAAAGCCCATCCCTGCGATCTGCTCAGCCGGAAGCCAGCGGGGCCTGTGCATGCGCAGCTAGCGCTTAGCCCCCCCCCCCCCCACCGACCCCGCTGTCTGCACTGCCCCGGCAGCAGTGCGGTGTGTAGCCCATAGGCTACAATGGGCTATCGCCATCTCAGAATGGCAGTAGCCCAGGGATGCGAAGACGGGCTGCCCGATGTTGATACATTAGGCAGCTTCGTATCCCCCATAGAAACCTACAGGGGATGCGGCCGGCGGCAGTGCAGGGGGGATCGCAGCAGGGATGGGATCCCTGCTGTGTTTAGAGGCTTTGGCAATAGCAAATGTATATTTTATATACATATATGTAATATATGATTATAGGTCACAGCTGGATCAGGGACATGTAGTGTATTCCACCTTAGTGTCAGTTCTTACCAGTTACTGTATAGAAATGAATTAGTGGCTATTCGCTGTCAGGCCCAGGGGTGGTGCGACGGTTAGTAGACTGGCATTTTGTATTCAGCAGACAGTGACACCTAGTGGTAGGAGACATTATCAGCAGATAGGTTACCTGTCATGTACTGTTACTCCATTCATGATAATGCAGTTTGTGATCTTCACTCTGTCTTTGATGATGCAATTAGAGCCAAGAAGGGAATGCTTTATAGAGGTCTTCTCTCCGACCTGGGTTTGGGCCCCAATCATGCTGTCTGGACCCACCTGGGGGGAGGTACAAAGTTGGTTACTTTCCAGTTCACAGTGGATCTAATGGGATTACACACAGGACAACCGGCCACTCTGCGCGGGAGTCTGTTCAATTTGGAAATGGGTAGATAAGTGATCGCCCTCAGATTTCGTAAAGTTACCTCCCCATTCCATTCACATTTTCCAGTACGAATGATGGGGGATTAGTTTGGGGGTCACACTCTCTGCTTTACTGCCAAATATTTCTAGGGTCCAATAATTTGATATTGACCAAGGGAGACACTTATGTCTCCGGTGTGATTATCGACACTGCAAACAGCCATAAAACTGTAATGTACACTTAAATGTCTGTACACTGCACACTGCAAGCTCAGCAGCTTACACTGATTTTACAGGGTCTTTTTTTACCACCTTAAAATAATTTGTGCTATTACCAACGAATGACAATACAGATCATCAGCCAACCGGAATAAACTAATACCCCTTTTACATCAAAATCCCGGATCCGACCCAAGTATCCGGGATTTTGGTCCGTTCACACTGCGATGCCGACCCGCAGTGTAAACGGGGGTGGTTCTTGGAGATGACATCATCTCCAAGCGCCGGGATCGCCGCACCAGGCCCCGGACCGCAGCGCTGGGGGCAAACCCAGCACCAAGGTAAGCTGCTGGGCTGCCCCCAGCCTCCGTGACCCCCTCAGGCCTCTGCCCGTAGGTGAATGGATGCCGCACACAGGCAACCATTCACCTCCTCCCTGCCTCCACTGCAGCGGAGGCTGTGCGCGCCCCCAATGCTGTAAACGGGAGCCGGGTTGGATGACCCGGCATACCTGTTTACACTGCCTGCTACCCAGGTCCTGTCTGTGTTCTACCCTGGTCTGGACCTGGGTAGAAGTCCTGTGTAAAGGGACACGGGTTAACCCCTTTTACACCGCCGCTGACCCGGGTCCACAAGGAAAAAAACCCGGGTTTTTGCGGCGATGTAAAAGGGGAATAATAGTCAATCATGCTGGTTGCGGAGAACAATGTAACAGTGCTATAGGATGATACTCGGAAACTATGGTGTGGAACCAGACCAAATGTCCCCATAGAGATAAACAGCTTATGCTCTCCCAAAGCTAAAGCTGTATTGTTCCATGAAGCATACGTACATGCAGGAGCGGACCTAGTGTCCATCGCTACGGTAACGTCGTCTTACCATAAGCTTGTCGGTGATGACAGCAGACGCGTGGACCCGGGGCTCTTCACTACAAACGGAGCACTGTGGCACCTGGGAACACAAGGAACAGGATCACTGGAAGGGACTCAGTAGAGAACGCTAGTAATGGCCTATTTAGCTTATTTCATGCAATGCAGCCAATTTGCAGCATACAAAGATTTGACTGCATAAGAAAACTGTCTGGTATATGTCTGCCCATTGCAGTGCTTAGACCAGGGGTGGCCAAACCTGTCCTCAAGATCTACCAACGGTGCATGTTTTCCAGGCAACCTGTGGATCTATAGTAGGAATGAATGCAGCATGTTTGAAAATGTGACCGTTAGAATTGACTACAGCTGTGCACCAGCTAGGTGATCTGTAAAACATGGACCATTGGTTCGAGGACCGGTTTGGCACTTATGTTAAAACGCATTTTCCCAGTCCAGTACACAGGTACCAATTGCAGCTGTCAGGGAGACTATGATTTTGTGGTACTTGTTTCCTATCTGGGCGCCCAGGTTTTCTACGTACGGCACCGTAATGAAATCGGATTCGGTACTCGATGATGTACGATGGCATACGATGCGATCCGATCCGATTTCATTTTAAATCGGATCGCATCGCATGCGGTGCACGATGCGATGCGATTTAATTTTTAGTGGACTGATAATGGCAATTTACCGCCCCATTACCAACGACACCACCACTATCCACGTGATCCCGAAGCGTGGCGAGCGCAGCGAGCCCCGCGAGGGGCGGCGGTACGCGTCCTCCGACTTTTTCTTACCCCCACTATCCACGTCGGCGTGGAGTTGAGAATAGAATAGTGTGGCGAGCGCAGCGAGCCACCGAGCCCGAAGCGTGGCGAGCCCCGCGAGGGTACGCGGACACCTTCACAGTTATACGCGTCCCCTCGCGGGCTTCACAGGTGTCCGTGGCAACGCGGACACCTGTGAAGCCCGCGAGGGGACGCGTTTACCTGTGAAGGTATCCGCGTGCGCTCGCCACGCTTCGGGCTCGGTGGCTCGCTGCGCTCGCCACACTATTCTATTCTCAACTCCACGCCGACGTGGATAGTGGGGGTAAGAAAAAGTCGGAGGACGCGTACCGCCGCCGCTCGCCACGCTTCGGGATCACGTGGATAGTGGTGGTGTCGTTGGTAATGGGGCGGTAAATTGACATTATCAGTCCACTAAAAATGAAATCGGATCGCATCGCATCGTTCAATATCGTGTATGTGCATTTGTGGTATCCGATGCGATGCGATCCGATTTTTATACGGAGAATAGCATGGTGCGCAATTAACTTAGCGGGCGCCCAGATAGGAAACAAGTACCGATTTTGTTCTAGAAATCTTTGTGTTAGTCTTTTTTTTTTACTTTTTATTAAGGATTGAGCATATTCACAATATGGTTTTCAGTTGCAGTGAAACGGTAAAGTCAACATATAAGTGACATGTAATATTATGTACATACAGGAAGGTACACATTTGGCAATGACAGCTTGAAATTCGAAGATAAATCTTTGTATTTAATGATTCTTTTACCTGACTGCTGTAAGCTCTTCAGTTATTCTTCCCTGGAGCTATAAGGACAAATACTCCCCCACATATAGGGCCATATTCAATGCGGCTGGCGAGGGGGTTAAATGGTGGGGATTGCCGAAACCAAACGATCCTGGCCGTTTAACCCCTGCGCCGGCGGCTCAACCTACATTCCGGGGGACAGGATAATTCCCCCAAACAGCGAGGCTCGCAGCTAATGCAGGGAGCCCACTGCATTTAGCCGCGAGCATCACTGTTTTAGCGGCCTTGCGCGTCTTTTCCCCAACGCTACAAAAACCAAGCGAGGGGGAAACAACGTGTGCAGGGAGGTCAGTTGAATACTGACCCTGCGAGCTGTGACAGCGAGCAGTCAGCACTGCTCGCTGTCACTGCTCTCAAAAACATTGACTACACCCCATTGTGTCCTGGGGCCTCACCTGCTTGTTGGCCTCAATGTACATGGCCAGGCTGTTCACCCTGAAGCACAGCTCGCTCTTTGCCGTATGGACGTAACAGCGCAGGCGGCTCCCGTGGTATGGCTCCTGCAGGTCGACCCGGTTGTTATTGTAGCTTGAATTGCTTAATGCCATGTCCAGTAGGTCGTCTTGTGGAATAAAGCTGTAGATGTCTGTCAGTAGGCAGAGGGGGTGAGGACCAGGAGATGGGCAGAGATATAGATGAACCAAAACTACATCTACATAAAGCTTGCACACATCGGTGCAGAATCGGGCAGGTTCCCTCACCTGGTGTTCTTGTTTCTTTCCCCAATTCCTGCTCCTTCTTCTTGTCTGAGGAGGAGAACTGCTTCCTGACCAGGTACGGCACCAGCTCCCGCCGGATGGAGGAGAAGGACCTGCAAGGAGAAGAATACAACAGGGGACCTCTGTGAAATGTGAGAACACTGGTGCACAGGAAAATGTGCTGTAACCCATAGTAACTAGTATTTTTGAGGGGGTTTTCTAAGATGGGTTAACAAAAATATATAATGCGAACCACTGTCCCAATTTATACGTACACTCAAAAACTTGCGATGTCAGCACTCCCATCGTTGGCCAAAACGGGCCGAGCCACGGAACATCCCACAGAACTGAATTCCCCACTTAAATCACAGTTCTTCACAATTCTGGTGCTTGGTGCGAGCAACAACTGAACCTCTTGATCATGTTGCATTAATTATAGTGTCTCTCAAACTCGTGCCCAGGACCCCAAACTGTTAACATTTTCCACCCAACAGGTGCATTCGTTACTCACGGACATATTTTAAAAGTTCCCACGAATGGAGATAATTATTTCCCTTGTGATTGTGTGAGGAGACCTAGAAAACATGAACTGTGTGGGGACATGAGGCTGTAGAGTAGAAATACTAAAATATGCTTCACTTGGCCTCTTTACCGAGGAGAAGCATGAAGAGGAGCACAGTGATGTATTAACATCTCAGATGATGGAGTGGGGTAGTGAAAACTCCCCCCTATGGCGATCTCTGACAGCCCCACACATCGCATCAGTATCTCACCCCTAGCCAGCTCACTGGGCATGCACAATGGGGGTTATTCTAGTTCATTCTTTCTGACAAAATCCTTCTTAGCTGGACAAAACCATGTGCACTGCGGGTGGGGCAGATGTAACATGTGCAGAGAGAATTAGATTTGGGTGGGGTTTTTCTTCAAAGTGAGATCTATATTGCAGTGTAAAATAAAGCAGTCAGTATTTTCCCTGCACAGAAACAAAATAACTCACCCAAATCTAATTCTATCTGCACATGTTACATCTGCCCCCCCCTGCAGTGCACATGGTTTTGTCCATCTAAGAAGGATTTTGTCAGAAAGAATGAACTAGAATAAACCCCAATATCTCGCTACTCTTGTGAGATCTCAGGTGTATCCCGCGGCCAGGGACACAGCTGTCTCTGCTTCGCTATATGGGCAACTGCCAAAATCTATACCTGCAGGTGCGCAGCACCCCTATCACTGAGCACACACTTCCCCGCATTCATACATGGAGCAGAAGCAGTATCAGTGCACATAACGGCACCGATCTCTCTTCTTCCCCATAATGACCCATCTTACATCTACTCCTGAGAACACAAACCTATGCATTCACTTGCTGCCGTGTGATTGGCTGATTAGATATTTGCATTAATGAGTAGGCCTGGAGGTGACCTAATAAAGTGGACACTGACTGTATATAAGGCTCACCATGAATTAGGGCTTTTCTGTGACCTCTCCGTCAGACACATCACCTAGTGAACCAAGAAGCTGGAACCTTCTGAATATTTGTTTGGGTCACTGGGTCGACAGTATGAATGTAGACATACGTTAGGTCGACCACTAAAAGTTGACAGGGTCACGTTACCAAAGGCAACCACTATCTCATCATCATAAACCTACTCATTGACTGCTAAGAAGTCCACCACGTATTTGCGCAGGCAGTACAGGTGAGCGTCCACCATTCCCATCTTGATGCGAATCCGGGGGTATCTGTGAGGTGATACAGAGAACAGAAGTTGTAGGAAATAATGGTGAATGCATTGTACAGACACGCGGACAAGGGCTCCCGCCAGCAAGATCACTGCAATTACCCGATCCCATCATTCATTAATAGAGACCCCGATCACCGTGGTAACGACAAACGGCGAACTAGCTCCGTTCTAGGCCCATTCTGTGAGGTTTGCAGACAGATCAGAGGATTCACTTACTAATGGGAGAATGACTACAACCACAGAAGCGTCACCTGTAAACTATTATAGTACAGGTTGAGTATCCCGTATCCAAAATGCTCGGGACCAGGAGAATTTTGGATAACGGATTATTCCGTATTTTGGAATATTTTAATATTTCAATTATGTATTTTGAAGTATCTTGCATGTATGCTGTATAAACACATAAAATACACACAAATATATTTTATTACCACATAAAATACACACAAATATATTTTATTTGTTCAAAAAACAAGGTTTCAAAACATGAAACAAAGTTTGTGTACTATCTCAGATATTGAATTTGAATGCCAAGCAATCATTGTCTTGTACATATATAGTGCCAGTTACATATCATGTCACCAGTAGTGCTGGTACAAATGTCCCCAGTGAGTTTTTTGCAAAACTTTCAGGAATGTATGGTTTTCGGAATAATTTGGATAACGGATACTCGGATACGGGATACTCAACCTGTATACTGTACAGCTTTCAGGATTATAATAGTTAACAGGTGAAGCACTGAGTATATTTTGTATGTATGTATGTATGTATAAATATTTATATATATATATATATATATATATATATATATATATATATGTATGTATGTATGTATGTATGTATGTATGTATGTATAGGGATGTCAAACTACATCCCTATTTTCCAGCCCTTGGGCACAGCCCCATAAAATCTGTCCTGATTTTTAAGGAGAGTGCGGGGGACATGGGAACTGACTTTGCTGCATTTAGTGAGTGTGAAGATTATTTGATATCACTGAATTTCGACAAAAGTGTTACCAGAAAGTTCAAAACTCCTCCCAGTGCGTCCACTACCCCCATAAAGGCATTTAAATCGGCCCCTTCTTTCTAATCTGGCTGTAAATGTTATCACCTAACCCGTACTGCAACTGCACCAAAAGGCGCGCCAGGTCCCCTGCCACTGGGCCGCCTCATTGATTTGATTTGCGAATTTGCACATCTGGGTGTGAATAATTTGGACCCCATAAATAAAAGTGCTACAAATGTATTTGTTTGCTACTGCCGCAGCTTTTTTTCACGCCAATTTCAATTGTGCATCATCTGTGCAACTTTGTATATATGTAAAATTAATTCCTCTGGCAGCCCAGCGCCTCCAAAACACAGACTAATGTTTCGCTATGTCTTTGGCGCAAGTAACATGCAAATTTAAAGAAACAACTGCAGCGATGCAAGGCTCACTCGTGCCAAGCAACTTGCACTGCGTAACATATTGAGGCGGAGAACACATCTGTAATTAACAATCGCCATAATGACTTTGCAAAAATATAATAAGTACAGAACCATGGTGTGAGGGAACAACAAACAACAGAACAGAGTAATTACCCCCCCCCCCTTTTCCAGTAACGAGAGTGTAAGAGAGCAAAGACACGCCTGCTCATGTAATGGGTTTAGATGGTTCTGCAGCAGCTGTTATTGTGCAATTATCACCTTCCAAACAAGGCAGTGTCTGCTCATAATACTGATCAGTATATCATCTCGTGTCAATATCTCATGTTGTCCTGCAAACAGGACCGTCAGCCTTCTGACCACCCCGTTCGGCAGGTCTTGCTTATGTATTCCATACTTTGAATCTCCACAATATAATAAGTTAGCTCTTGTGTCTGCTCTACGAACAGCGCCCTCTACAGCCCACGGTGTCAAAGAAATAACGGTTTTGAGCGATCTCCTGGGGGAAGCTGCCTGTCTGTCTAGTCGGAGAAACGGAGACGGAGAAACACTTGGTCGGACGTTGACTGGTCGGCTGCCTGGAGCCCGAGGCTGCACTGTGCCCCCGGGGTAACCCGGGGGTGCCTGATTTGCACTGGTGATGTCCAGCACCATGCACTGAATGGCACCTGCACCGCGCACTTCCCTCTAGGTTAGGCTACACGTCCTTACCTCGTCCTTTTGGATGGGGTAGGACAATTTTTCACACCCCCACCCCGGCCTTCTGGCTAGGGCCTCTTTTTATTTATTTCTTTGATTTGCACTTTTGAGCACTTCACGTTTTTCGTTAGTTTGTCACGTTTTTTTGATTTGGGTAGTGCGGCTGTCCCTAACGGGCCTTCCGTTCCCCAAACGTGGCTGGGACTCTTCACCTTTTGGGGAGAGTCCCGGTCCCCTCGAGGGCAACCCCGAGCCGCAAGGCGGAGGGAAGCCTAAGCGGGTCTCTCCAAACCTTCGGGTGCGGAGGAACTACCGTCCAAAACCCTTTCGGGGGTGGAGGAAACGCGGGTCTCTCTGAGCTTCGGCGAAGAGGACCCACCGATCCCTTTTTTTCCCTTCCTTCGGCCTTATGGTTGAGGGGGGTTAGGGGAACCATGGGGCCTTTCTCCTTTGGGAGAGGGTCCAAACGTTCGTACGGCTGCCCCCTTTGCACGTGTTTAGGCACAGCACTGGTGGTGGTGGGAGCACACCTCGGGCTCCCTGAGTTTCTTCAAACGCCTGTCTGTCTAGTACCCATTCCTCATTACATGAACTTTTATTTTCCACATTAACTATCCTATTGATTGTAAGCTTGCGAGCAGGGCCCTCCTACCTCTATGTCGGTTTGTTACTTCCCAGTTTGTTTTATCACTGGTATTTCCAATTGTAAAGTGCAACAGAAACTGCTGCACTATATAAGAAACTGTAAATAAATAATTAATTAATGAATATAATAACTATTTTTTCTGCTATAACACACAAACTGATTTATAAACGTAGATATTATTCAAACTTACAAGCTAAATGAGTCCTGAATGTATCCTGTTCTCTTGTTCGCATATCACAGTCCCCCAATTCCGGAAAGCTAAGCTCATCTGTTTATCACATGTGTGTAAGGATGTCTTCCACTATATATATTAAACATATCGATTTTTTTGTTTATTAACCCCTCTAACATAATCACCAGCGTGAGTTGGGGTGGCTGTGTCCGTGCGGATATTTCTGGATAGAACACTGGACTCACACAGAGAAATATACAAAGGACCTGACAGATTGACCTCCACTGCAATCATGATGGCCAGAGGTCACAGGTCAATTAGTTCAAAGGTCATGGGTCAGATATCTTTTGCAGGTGTGGGCCTTCCCTGGCCTGCAGGTTAGGTCTCCAGTTTCAGGCCCCAACTTGGGCTAAAAAAAATCATAAGTGGTAAGTAGTATTATTTGGTACTATAAACCCTTGATTGGCTAACTCCTGGTCACGTGATTTATTAACCGTTTCTCCCGATGAACTTTTAAATTGGAGACAGTGATAAGACAAAACTGGGTAATAACGGAAAATCATAGTGGTAGGAGGACCCTGCTCGAAAGCTTACAATCTATAAGGAAATAGGCATTGATGCACAAGGGTCGGTGTTTTTTGGAATATTTGCATCTCATTACGAAATAGCTTGGAATAGCAAATCTAAAACCAGATTTAATTTATGTTTCAAGTATATACAGCATTAAGGTAATTGTATACAATATTTTATTTAATTTTAAGCCATCAAATATCAAAAGGTTTTGCTATTATTTTATTATTATTTATTTACAGTTTCTTATATAGCGCAGCAGATTCCGTTGCGCTTTACAATAGTAGACAGTGATAAAACAAACTGGGTAACAACAGACAGACTTGGGGGTTAGAGGGCCCTGCTGCAAGCTTACAATCTATCTCAGTCATGCTCAAAAAATTCCATATTTCAGAATATTACATATTTTGGAATTTTGGATATGGGGACTCAAGCCTGTATTTATTTGGTAAAACAGCAGTGAAGGCGTTAAACATTCACTGGACTTGATGCAATAAACATCTATCCTGTGTATCAATGCCTATTTCCTTATAGATTGTAAGCTTGCGAGCAGGGCCCTCCTACCTTTGACTGTCTGTAAATACCACGTTTGTTCTATCACTGTCTCCAATTGTTCAGCGCAACGGAATATGCTGCGCTATATAAAAAAAAACCTGTTAATAAATAATAAATGACAGCGTATTTCATTAGCCCTTTTTGCTAAAATCACTACTGGGACATCTGTAACTGGCACTACTACAGGATACGTAATTGAAATATAAAAAATATTCCATAAAAATCCCTCTCCAACCCACCTCTGGAAGATGGACCTCTTTAAATTCAGACCATCGTCCAGGTCCTCCTCATTGGCCAGTAGCAGGAGTCGGGATCCACTGTCATCCACCCCAATGAAATCTCGCTCTTCCACTGGCAACAGAGTGGGGAGTGATCGTTACAATGAAAACAATTACCCGCTCTGATCAATCATTATTAACAAATATTCCGAAGCTGCAATTGCTCAGGGGAAAATGTATTTAAGTCATTCTATCCTTTAGACAAGCGGCCATTGATGTTTCCACACATGTACGCAGAATTACGTATCATCGCTTTTTAGAACGACCATAAAGAAGGAGGAATCAGAGACACCGGCAGGGTCCGAAACCAGAAGTTATAGTTAGGGATGTATACATTTATCGGGATAGACTTTTGTTGGTGCTAATGTGCTTCTGCCCCAAAAACACATTCTAAGCCGCGCCTATATGGAACGGTCATTTTGAGGACCTAAGCGCAATCCATGATAATTGGGCCCCTGCAGAGAATACAGCATATTTTCTCATCATCAATGGAAGCCAATGTCCATAATCATGGCCGCTTCCCGTCTGCAAAGGCTGACATTGGAATATTAATGAAATCTGCAGACAGAACCTTTCATGTCTGCAAGGAGCTGAAATAATTTATCAAACTTTTGGGCTGATTCAGGTTGGCTTGAAACTTAGTGAATTCGGTAAGGGGACGAATGTTGCGGGTCTGCGCATGCGTATGGGCAAAAATACAGGGGGGTGGCGGTATTTACCCACTCGATAGGCAGCGAATATACGCTGCATTGCGAGTGGATCTGAATCAGGCCCTTTGGGAGCCAATTTTCACCAAGTATTTACAGGATAGGTTTGTACATTTAGAAATAGATTGACACAATTAAAAATAATTTGAAAAGGCAAACACCTCACAATACTAAGTAATTCTAATTAATAATGCATATCCCCAAAAATGGTGACTTTATTTACAAGTCAGCAAACAGCTTGCTCGTCAAGAATTCTGATTAATACCCCTTTCAGACATACGGCACAATCCCGGGACTAGCGTATGTCTGAACGGCTCTACCCTCTAAAATCCCGGGTCCTGCGCACCTGCAATGGACCTGGGATTTTTAAAAACCCGGGTTTGAACCGGGTCTAAAATCCCGGGTAGTGTGTCTGAAAGGGGTATTACCCACCGGTATGACGAATAGGCGGGATGAGCCGCAGATGTATAGTGTTCATTTTAGCACCCTGCGCCTTTCAAAATCGTTGCAGTTCCTCTTTCCTGCCTGGGGCGTTCCGCTCTGCTGTGGTGCTTCTAACACAGATTAAACTGTGCTAGAAGCACGACAGCTGAGAGTGACACCCAAGGCAGGAAAGAGGAATTGCACAGACTTTGTCAGGTGCAGGGTTCTAGAATGAATACTAGATGTTCGCTAATTGTGATGTGACTGGCACTTGTACGCAGATACTGGAGTTAGATTAACACACCCAGTGGCGGCATTGGCAATCCAATCAGCTGCGTACAAAGACGCGGCGCTGGTAGGATAACTATAGCTCTCCTCCAATCAGAATAAAGATGCTTTTCCCATCTGTAGATCTCCCCATCACTACTTACAGTAAATAACAGACTAGCACATGTCACTCCGCCACGTACTGATAACAGCCCCCCAGTTCCCAAGCTCTGGTCTTCGCTTTATCCGACTGACGTACAAACATGTGACAGACACCTGTGGGAGAAGGACTCACCGGCTTTGTGTTTCCCTTTCTGTCCAGGAATGTGTTCGCTGGGCTCTGACGCTTTCCCCATCAGCATGGAGAGCGTGGCATTGTGCGCCCGGAACAGGTCAACAACCTCGTGCAGCGCCACCTCCGTTATCAGGTCGCAGCTGACAATCAGAACGTCACTCTGATGGAGATACAGTGCATGGAAAATGGTCACACGTACAGAACTTCCCCAATACCCAACATCACTTTAATGTTCCATGACAAAAATAAACTGATTATATGTTTTCTAAGACAAACAACTCTTTCTTCTAATTCCTCAAACTGTGATGACAGAGACCACACCCCCAACACTGTCAAAAACGACAGCCAATGGCAATGAAGCAGCACCTAGAATATCACTAACTCCGCTTCAATCGCTCATGTACAGTATAATGCAAGAAAAATGAACTGCTGTATACATCATAAAGAATAATGGGCAGCGGGAGAGTATTCACTTATTGTTCTATAGGATGTTGTATAAATCAGTTTCTGCATTTTTATGGGTGTGGTATGCCGATCCCGACAGTCATTAGCCAGACGTTGGGAACCCGACTGCCCGGACTCAGACAGCGTGGTCAGCGCAACCAAGCCCCTTGCGGGCACCCTGTTTTTATATATATATAGGTTTTATAATGTCTGCATAAATGTACAATGGTCACATCGCCATTATACTGATTGTCTACTTTCTCATTTTAAATGTTGCGTTCCACAGATTACTCAATAGAACCAATGCCTGCTATTGCTTGATGTGCGTTATATCCACCAACTTTTAACACGCATATTTGGATTACCTGTGTTCTGCAGGGTATGGGTCAGTGGGTCGACCACTAAAGGTCGACACCTGAAATAGGTTGACAGGGTTTGAAGTTCAGCACAAGCATTAAGTCGACAATGGGAAGGTGTTTAAAAAAGGGGCAGACTAGATGGGCCAAGTGGTTCTTATCTGCCGTTAAATTCTATGTTTCTATGTCTATGAGTTTTTCATACTGAATGTCAACATATTCGAAAAGGATTCAGTCAAAGTGTACCGCTCGCCATGCTTCAGGCGCTATTTTATTCTCACGCCACGCCATAGTGGATGGTAGGGTCCAGCTTTTGACTGTAGCAGGTCTGGCACAGACACAATGCAACAACACAAGGTAAAGTTTCATTATCCTTATATTAAATTCTGTATCAATAAAGGGCACTGAACCAAAAGAGTATTTATAGATCTATATAATAAAATGTATAAGAATATCCCACAGAGTGTGAAGGGCTCCAACTACTAGAGATACGGGACAGTTTCCGGATAGCAGGTCCGGCCAGTGAGCAAAGTGGGGTTTGGGATGGAGATACAGTTTGGGCTGAGGACAGGATGAAGCCACAACTGGGTGGGTGAGGGGGATGTTAAGAGTTCATTCTAGAACCCTGCACCTTTCAAAACCTGCGCAGTTCCTCTTTCCTGCTTGTGGCGTCGCTCCCTGTTGTGGTGCTTCTAGCACAGTCTGGTCTGTTTCTCAGCACTGATATACAGACCAGACTGTGGTAAAATCACCACAGCAGAGAACGACACCAAAGGCAGAAAAGGGGAACTGCACAGGTTTAGGGTAGTAGAATGAACACTAGGATGGCAGGACACGGTTGCGTGGAGACTAAATGGACCGTGGGGTGATATTGATGGGGTGTGCTGTTCTCTACAGAAAGGGGGCAAGACAGCTCATTGATTTGAGAGATACATATTGGGTCCAGCAATCACCTTGTTTGGCGACATAAAAGCTTCGGCTGACTGCATTTAGGATGTGCCAGGCTAAATCTGTATCTTGTGGACTTGTCTCTGACTCCTCCATTATCACCACATTATCAGAGTCAGAGAATGTTCTTCGGGAATGTTCTATTGACTGTCGGAATGAATGCAGATTCACACATAAATGTCGCTCAGGTTGTTGGTTACCTTGATCTTTGAATAGATGTGACGCAAGGAATCTGCTGTTCCCATCTCGGATGCCTTGTCCTCAGGCAGACACACCACGTCCACCTTCATTTTCATGTCTGGAACATATTTCTGTACCTCCCGAGTGGTCACTACAATAACCTCTGAGAAAACAGAAACCGTGTCAGGAGGATACAGACACCACTACGTTCAGCTGACAGGATCTAACTATGGGGCCGATTCAAACCAGTTTGTACGGGTCTGAATTTGAACGCGTTTTTGATGAGTATATGCGCAGACCCCCTGTGCAAAAGCCTTTGTCAAGTATCATACTTGCCGAGGCGTTCCCCTGGGACCCAAAGACCAATACCCATCTATACAATGAAACCAAGAGAGATGAAGTAAGAGGAATAGGGAGTACTGAAGAGAGGGATGATGAGAGTAAAGGTGGCCATACACTGCTGCAATGTCTTTCAGCAGTGCACGGCTACCCGATTCCCCACAAGCTGCCCAGGAAGGGACGCATGTGCCCCTGCTCACCCCACAGCCGGGAGGGAGGTCCCAGGTCGGGCTGTCAGACGACCGGCAGGCCCGAACACCAGCTCAGGTCCAATGAGCACGGGACCATGCATTGGACCTGAGGGAACATCAAACTGAGCCGATTTGGCCTGATTTCACTGCCCGATTCGTCAGAAATTGGCCCAAATCAGCTCAGTGCATGGGCACCTTTAAAATAATTATAATTTAAAAAAAAAAAAACTCCCACTAATGACCAATAAGCATAGAAATGCCAACCATCATCTGTGATATTGCAGCATGTATGGTCACTAACTCACAATATTATCTCAGCTCACTTCTGTGAAGTACCAATGCGCAATGTGTCCGCCTAGCACATACCACGGGACCCTCTGTGTGTATATTGTTCACAAGAATGTTCTCGGTGCTGTATATAAGACGCCAATACAATCTCAATATTGTAAAATGGACAGCTGAATGCTCTCTCTGTTACATTGGTCCCCAGAATGCTTTCTGTAATGTATATTGCTCACCATAATGCTCTCTGAAGTGCATATTGATCACCAAATGTTCTCATTGTACAGTGGTTACTAGATACTCTGTTTTGTATAGTAGTCATTAGATGCTCTCTGTATTGTATGGCCATTATTAGAATGCACTCTGTATTGTATAGTGGTCACTAGAATGAGGTTTGCATTGTTAAGTGTTCACTAGACTCTCTTTACTACAATGACATCAATATTGTAATGTATGCTCTCTGTATATTGTATAGAGGTTACCTGAATGCTCTCTGTATCGTAACGCATGCACTCATTTCACTGAACTGAATTTATCTAGGAGCAGTAAGTGGAGAGAACAAAGATACAACACAATAGAACAGAAGAAAGGAGAACATAGCACGCATCCAGTCCTTTCATAAGACCAGTTTCTTGAATTTTAACTTCCAATATTGCAGCAGGTGTAAGAGGTAATTTGCTAAATGTAGAAAGTTTTTCTCTACCATCACTACTCTGTGATCAGCTCCAACATCGGGTTAGGGCTGAGAAAATGACAGAACTACAGTAAACTATTTGTGTATACTTTTACATACACTGCACTACTCACCTTCAAATCCAGCTCGTTCCAGCATATTCAGCTGATACCACAGGAGAGGTTTGTTACCTACAGGTAGGAGTGGCTTTGGGATACTAGAGGTGAGGTCCATCATTCGGGAACCACCCCCATAGGCCATTACCACTGCCTGTAATTCCACCGCCATCCTGCTGGGAGTGTGAGGGAAAAGTAGATAATCAGGACAGAAACCCACAAAATGACCAATAAAAATGTTTCATTAGCTGTTCTTGTGTGATGTATGCAACACTATGTAGTCCATATATAAATGTATATATCTAGACAAAAGGGAGAGAACAAAAAGTGAATCCTAATACTGAGGGTGCCATGTTTACCAAATCTGTCACTCACTTAGCCATAAGGAGGAGCGGCTATAAATACTGATTTATTACTAGTTATGGTGTACTGAGTAGCGTTCATTCTAGCACCTGCCATATTTGAAAACCCATGCAGTTCCTCTTCTCTGCCTGGGGTGTCACTGTCTGTTGTTTCTAGCACAGGTCTGGTTTGCATATCAGTGCTGATATACAGACCACACTGTGCTAGAAGCACTACAGCAGACAGCGACACCCCAGGCAGGGAAGAGGAACTGCATGGGTTTTCAAATTTGGTGGGTGCTAGAATGAACACTACTGAGCGCTGACTGTACATGACAAAGTCCCTGGAGCGATGGGGCAAATGTATCAAACCTAAAAATGCTAATTAGCAGTGATTGTTTGCTAAGGGTAACTTTCCCAATTTGGCATATTACCATACCTCCCAACTGGCCCGATTACAGCGAGACAGTCCCACTATTTGGAGACTGTCCCTCCAACGGATGGTAGCGTCCCGCAGACAGGGGGGCTGTTGGGGGGAGATGGTCATCACCAATGCTCTGCAGAGCTGCCAGTGATCACTGAAGAGAAGTCATGCACACAGCATTAGGGATGGCCATCGACCATCGATGATTCGAAATCATCGATGGTTCATGGCCGATGTCGAATACTTTTGCCATCAATGGGGGAGAACCAGATGGTTTCCCTCCATTGATGGAAGAGCAAAACAATGTTTTGCTTTTTTTCTTCTTCAAAGTGTCGGGACACCGTGTATAGCCCCGCCCCCGACACACGCAAAGCCCCGCCCTCTTGTTTTGATTGGCCCACAGGAGGGAGGGGGGGGAGAGAGGCTCAGATGTCAACATTGACAACAAATAAACCTGAAAAACTCATGGAACTTTTCACACGTTTGCTTGTGTTGAACTTTTTGGCGTTGGACCTAAGATCTATGACCAAGTATCCACTAGAAAGACTGCATAAGGAGCCTGCCACCATCGATGGTTATACTGTGCACATGGGCAGATGTAACAGGAGCTGCGGGGATGCTGAGTGGTGTCTGCTGCTGAATAGAAGCAGCCAGATATTATAAAGGCATCTGAGAGCAGCAGTCGGTAGTTGCTAAGCATCGGAAACATGTTACTCCACGGACAGAGCATTTCAATATCCCGACTGCATGGAAAGGGGCAGAGGCTGCACAGAACAGGAAAGAGGCAATCCCTGGCTGCCTGTGCATGCTGGGAGCAGTTCTAGACCCACACTAGACTGTGTTAAGAGACCAGGTCCAGGAGACAAATCTCTGGTTTATTATGTATTACTGGGCATACTGGGAGTTGTAGCCTCACACCAGACTGTAATAACTAATAGACCAGAACAGAATGAGGCAACCCATGGCTACCTGGGCATGCAGATAATTGTAGTCCCACGCCATAGGATTACTAACTATCCTTAGGAAACAGGACATTTATGTATTACACAGGTTCTGTGGCTGGCTGACTTCAGGCTTGCATTTCCCCTGGTTATCAGGGCATGCTGGGAAATGTAGTCCCGCAAGCTGCAGGGCGCTATGAAGAGCAGACATATAAAGGGTGACAGACCGGGCAGAGTTGTGTACTGAAGTAAGTAGCAGTCTGCCTGCGCCTATCGGGTGACTTACCCGGTATCTGTCACTGCTGGACAGCAGCAGCAAAACCCCGGCTCTGTCCTGCAGACAGACGCGCTCACTTCCGGTCACGTGCTACAGGTCCCCGCTCGGGGATATTTGTAAACTACCTGGCGCGGCGCAGCGCGAATGCGCAGCCCCCGACCACGTGTTCTCCATGTGTTGTTGTCGCTGCTGCTGCTGCCTGTACGCGGCCTGTCTCATACCACGTGACCCCCATCTATGCTGTGTGTGTGTGTGTCATCATGGGCATGCTGGGGCCATTACAGTCAGTCTTATTACTATAACTCAGTATCACTATTATTGTTATCACTGGTATTGTTATTTCTGTGCTATTATTGTAACAATTACTTAATAATGGTATTGTTTTTATTACTATTGTTATCATCATCATCATCATCACTATGTATTATTGTTATCACTGGTGTTGTTATTACTTTATTATTGACACTATGACTATTCTTATCAATGGTATTATTATTATCATCATCATCATCTTGACTATTATTTTTATCAATGGTATCACTTTAAATTAATATTTTACTTATATTATTAGAAGTATTGCATACCCTCCAACATTTTAGTCATGCAAATCGGTACATTGGGCGTGGTCATGGATACAGGGGGCGTGGTCAAATGCAGAGGTGGTGTGGCAACACCTCATATATTCGTGGCCATGCCCCCACCTGAGAACGGACATTAATAAAAAATTGTGTCAAATACTGTACCCCATTGAGAATGCTCCGTTGTCCAAATTCTGTGGCGCCAGTCAGATCCACGGGCGTGCAGGCAGTGTGGGCGCCCAGCCGTTGGCTGATGTGAGGGGACCAGTAGCCACTGTCGCAGAGCAGACCCGGCCCAGGCTGCTCATTGCCTCTGAGTGAGTGTGGCTGGGTGGCTGCTATGGAGCATGGGACTGCACCGAATCCTGTGGTGCCAGTCAGATCAAAGTGGGTGCGCAGGCAGTGTGCATGACGGGTGCGCAGGCAACGTGCTGACGTCATGTGACGCGTGAATGCTGGCTGCCGCACAAGGCACCTCTGGGAACGGAACAGCCGCATATTGGAACATATTAACCCCCACTGGGCCTAATCACATCCATAGAAGCCCGGAGCATTCGCCTGCAGAGTCGGAGGAGCGGCCACCGGCTCAGAAAATCGGTAAATTTTTTATTTAGCAGGTACAGTCCGTTAAAAAAAACGGTACTGTACCGGCTAAATCGGTACAGTTGAAGGGTATGGTATTGTCAGTTATTAGTTTCATTGTTATCACTATTGTTAAGGTGCCCATACACGGTACACGTGCCTGGTGCGATAAAATGTGAGCTCCCGTGCACATGCCACTGGTCTGGATCGAATTGCAACGCATGTGCAGCACATCCTTTTTGTACTGTGCGATGAGATGCCCGCGGGAGCGCGAAACGCATCGCACGGTGGAAATGCACCTTAAGTATCACTATACTTACAAAGATATTGTAAAGCTAAATTGTGCAGTCTCTAAATTGTGCAGTTTTGTTCACAGCCCTTAATATTATACCCCTTTTACACCAAAATCCTGGGTCGGACCTCATATTTGGAACACGGTTCTAGTCTGGGTCGGACTAGGGATATTAGCCCCTAAATATCCCTTTTCCACTAACAAAAATTACCAGGATTTTGTGTGGGGACACGCATCCACCCAAGGCAAGACTCCAACCCAGGTAGATGCTCCCAGGTCCAGGGCAGTGGAAACTTGTAGACACTGGTCCCGTTCACTGCAATACAAAGCTGCTGCTGGGAGATGCTCTTATCTGTCAGCACCGCCCCTCCCCTGGCTTTATGCTGGGTCGGGACACCAGTGGAAAAGGTTTGCAAGCCGTGTCACACCCGAGTACAAAATCCTGGGAGCAACCCTGGTTGCATAGTGGAAAAGGGGTACACAGCATGCCAATCTGGGATATTCCCGGGTTGGCACCTTTCACACAGGTGTACTGCATGGTTGCCTACCCTCTCGGAATGGCCGGGAGGGTCCCGGAAATCGGGGTCACCCTCCCGGCCCCCCGGAAGAGTGGCCAACCCTGATTTTGGGGGACCCCCGCTCCCTCCCCCCCCCCCCCCCGACCGCGGCATCTAAATTACCTTATGTCTGCAGATCTCCCTGGAGGGGGTAGGACTAAAGCGTCATAATCGCGCCATTTAGCCCCGCCCCCTCCACGGAGATAGGCAAATTGAGAAAATTTCCTTCATGGGGGCGGGGCTTAATGATGTCGCGTTTAAGCCCCGCCCCCAAGCTCCTGCTGAAAGTCTCCTATCCGGCAACCGTGGTGTACTGATTTTAAGGCCATCATCTCCAAGCACTGGAAAATCCACCCATTGGGACCCCGGGGTATCTACATCATGACTGGGACAAGCCCAGAACTTGGGAAAGCTGCTGCTGGGCTGCCCTCAACCTCCATCTGTGTGGTGAACCCTGGCACTGCTACTGTCTGCAACGCAGGGCAGAGAGCGGCAGAGGCTGCTTGTGCCCTGTCCCTACCTCTGGACTGACTGCAGGGCGCTGCGGCTGGGAAGTATGAGCTAGTATGGGCCTAGATCATATTTGTACACAAATGAATTACAATTGTGATCTCTAGGCTACGGAGCTGCTGGTTGCAAGTGAAGCTGAAGCACAGATATGAAAAGAGACGTCCACCGGAGCCATCCCAGTTGCGTACACATTCTGAGGCTGTAGGTCTATGGCTCTGCAGACTGGATATAACAGTATTATTTATTTATTTATTTATTAAAAGTTTCTTATACAGCGCAGCAAATTCCGCAGCGCTTTACAATTGTAGACAAACTGGGTATCGGGACGTTCGTGCGGCGAAGCCGCGCGCGCTCCCAAAAAGGGGGCACGACCTCGAGAAAAGGGGGCGTGGCCTCACGGGGTGACGCAAACTCCGGCCACGCCCCCGTTTTCATCGCTCGTCGGCGCTGAATAGACGCTGTGCGCATGCACACAGCGTCTATTCTTGGCAAGCTGGGGGGGCTCCCAACTGTCCCCCCCACCGCGGGACAATGGCGGCCCCGGGCGGGACGCAGGAATGTCCCCGAATATCGGGACGTTCCCGCGGTAAGCGTGACAGTTGGGAGGTATGCTACCCTTGTTACTATCTCATTACAGGAGCCACCATATTGTAATCTCTTATATATTTGGCTACATCTGTCACTCAAAGTGTGTCTGAAGCTATAACGCTGGGTGGAGCCTCTGACTCACATGACTGACTCACATGACAGAGAACCAGCCCAGTGAGCCCTCTGCCTCTCCATGTTACACAGCAAAGACACAGCTACTCACCAGACACACCAGGTGAGCGCCCCACACCTCCGTACCTCCCAACATGACCCTCTCCAGGAGGGACAGAATGCTCTGTTTGTGGACTTCCATCTTAATTTATGATTGTCATCACCTGTTTTAAACAGGGTAATTGATAAGAAAGGTGTTTAAGCACAGGTGATGGTAATCCATAAATTAAGAAGAAAGTCCAGAAACAGAGCAATGCATCCCTCCTGGAGAGGGTCATATTGGGAGGTATGCACCTCCCTCCCTCCCCCCCCCCCATTCACGGCATTCCCACGATTAAATGGCACATGCAAAATACTGACATGGCTATGGTCGACAATAAAAAAGGTTGACAAGATTTATTTTTCAATCTTTTCATATTCATTCTCATGTGTCGACATGGACACCAATGAAGTGCCACACTTATGTCAACATTTACATGTGTTGACCTTTCTGTGTTGATTTTTTTCTTGTGGCGATTCGCGGCACCCCCCATGACCCCCCTCCCGCGATCTACAGCACACCCCCCGCAATTCGCGGCACCCCCGGTGACTCCCGCAATTCGCGGCCCCACCCCGTTACACCCCCCCCCCCCTCCTGCGATTCGCGGCACCCCGCGACCCCCCCCCTCCCGCGATTCGCGCCAACCCCCCGGGCCCCCCCTCGCGAGGTTCACGGTGCCCCCCACGACCCCCCCAACCGCGATTCCCCACCCCTGACCCCCCCTCCTGTCATTGCGGCAACCCCCCGCGACCCACCCTCCCGCGATTAACTGCAACCCCCGCGCCCCCCCCCTCCCAAGATTCGCGGCACCCCCCCCCCCCCCGCGACACCCCCTCCCGCAATTCACGGCATCCACCCACGACCCCTCCTCCCGTGATTCGCGGACACCCCTCACCTCCTCCCTCCCCCCCCACCCCCGCGCGCGATTCAAAGCAATCCCAGGATTAAATGGCACATGCACGGCTATGGTCGACAATGAAAAAGGTTGACATGAGTTTTTGAAGATTTATTTTTCTTTTTTTGAATGTTTTCATATTCATTCTCATGTGTCGACATGGACACCGATGAAGTGCCACACTTATGTCAACATTTACATGTGTTGAACTTTCTGTGTTGATTTTTTTGTGTAGCAATTTTTTTCCAGTGACAACTATGAACTATGTGCACGTCAACCTAGACATCATCAACCAATTCTTTGTATAATATATAACACCTGTTCTGTTTTACTGTAGGTGTTTTAAGTCAGATCTTTTACTGCTACTATTACTGTTTATGTAAATGCATTCTGAATGACAGCAACATCCTACCATCCTTCTACAATAATATATAACCAACTAGGTGATTCATCGCGCCCCGTGCCCCCCCCCCTCCCGCAATTCACAGACCCCCGCGCACCCCCCTCCCGCGATTCGCAACCCCCCCTCGCGCAATTCACGCCCCCTCCCACGCTTTGCGGACCCCCGCCCTCTCCCGCGATTCGCCGACACATGCGCCCCCTCCCTCCCTTGATTCACGGCACCCCCCGCGCCCCTCCCGCAATTCACAGCACCCCTAAGCCCCTTTTTAGTCCCCCGTATACTCACACACCCCTATCACTACCCAGCTTCCTGCTCTCCTGAACCGTAACTTCCACCACTGGGGAGTCGCTGACGCTGTTTTGCCCACATGCCCCTATCATGCCTCATAGCCCAGCCTCCTGCTCTCATGCACCCGAACTCCCACCCAGTAGGAGGAGACACTGACTAAGGGCCACCATCCTGTACTCCTGTAGTGCCACGCTGGACCCTCACCCACTGGCAGAAGCTGCACAGTATCTCCCACCCTCCTCTTTAGTCCCCCTTATGCCCACACACCCCTATCACTACCCAGCCTCCTGTTTTCCTGTGTCGTGACCTCTGCCAGTGGGGAGCCGCTGACTCAGAAACACCCTACTATACTATTGCACACACACACACCTAAACAACATGCACACACAGCCCCCACACCCACAAATGTCACTGTACCATCCACACTATCAATGTATATCTTACTCTGTAACCGCTTTTTAATTAAACAAAACAATACACACCCCCTTCCACATCATATGCTCTCTATTTAACACATTTCACCTATAACTCAAGTTGCAATACAGGCCATCTTTCATTCTTTAATTCTAACTATCTTTCTCATATACAAATGTTCACAAATTAAGGGGGCGCAGCCCCTTACGACGGTGTGAAGAGCGCCCGTAGGGCGCGATGAATCACCTAGTTGTTTATATTTGTGTTTACTACTTTGTTGGAACATTTGAAAATTGTTGTTTGTTCCTCATTTATAACATTTATTTCACTCGTATGACATGTACTGGTTGTAATTTATGAGGTTCAATAAAATCTATAAAAAAAAAAAAAAAAGGTAGAAGGGCCCTGCTTGCAAGCTTACCCGCTAGTAGCGACGCAGGTGCTTTTTTTTTTTTTGCACGTGCTCGTAGATACATCCCAAAAACTGCCATTACACTCCTGCATTTCTCCATCTTAACCCTGTTAACACTTTCATTTCCTGTCTCATGAAATCCTCATTACGAGCAGGATCACAGCGACACCTTAGCGCATGTGCATTGCAATCACAGCACATGTCTCCTGATAATCGCTCTGTTGTGGGAACATCGCCCACTGCGTACAAACATGAATTAGGCCCATTGTTGACCAGAATATTATCTGCATTATACAGTACAACGGCCATTACAAGCAGCAGCGTAATAGAGAAGTAGTGCACCCTGATCCTATAATCACGTGACGTGACATTGTAACTTGGGGTGTGGCCACCAGCTCTGATAGATCACTGCTCAGTGCCACCCAGGATTACATTGCAATATGCAATCTTATTGGTAGGATGTATGTCCCTGCAGACACGGGTACAGGGGCTCCGAAATTAGCCCACCCCTGTGATCTCCTTTGCCAGGTGCTATGCATGAAACCTATGGGAAAGTGGCTATGAGCAGGGCAGGAGGGATCAAAGATACCTGCCGTGGTCCCTCGGTCTTACATTCGGAAGGTACTTGCGGTTTTCGGGGAAATATAACTGCAATTTTTCAAAAGTTAAAGGGACCCTATAAGACAGTGGTTCCCAAACTTTTGTGCATCACGGCACACTAGATTATCAGAATATTTGTCAAGGCACCCCTAGTTGTCGCAATGTTTGCTACCGAGAATTTCAGAAAACAATATTAATTTAAATAAGTTGTGCTTATATGTCATCCTTAGGTCCAGTTATGTGGTGAGGGACAGAATTCACTTCTGTTTATCCACATATTTTAAAACTGGAAGCCACACGCAATGATTTTGCCTATTACATTGACCATAAATAATTTGAATTGGTTCCCCCTGGATGTCTGGAGGTACAGCGTTGTGGGCGGGGAAGCCATCAGGGGTAGAATCGTACCCGTGTTTTCAAGGAGCAACGTTTGTGCAGGGAGGGTGAGAAAAAAAAACATGTGCAAACCATGGGCCTTTTTCTGGTTCACTCTTAGAGGCAAATTCCTTCTAAGATGGACAAAACCATGTGCACTGCAGGTGGGGTAGATGTAACTTGTGCAGAGAGAGTTAAATTTGGGTGGTGTTTTACTTCAGTGAGATCTATATTGCAGTGTTAAAATAAAGCAGCCAGTATTTACCCTGCACAGAAACAAAATAACCCCCATGTGCACTTTAGGTGGGGCTGATTTAACATGTGCAGAGAGAGAGTTAGATTTGGGTGGGGTTTGTACTTCAAACTGATATCTATATATAATGCAGTGTAAAAATAAAGCAGACAGTATTTATTCTGCACAGAAACAAAATAACTCCCCCAAATGTAACTCTCTCTGCACATGTTACATCTGCCCCACCTGCAGTGCATATGGTTTTGTCCATTAGAGAGTGATTGAGCCTTTGTGGGTGAACCAGAATAACCCCCCTGGTCTGTACAGTTGCTGATTATAGCAGTGAGACAGCGAGGATTGGGGGTCTAGGGATCACTGCATATATGCTTGATTATCTATTATCCCCATCACAGTTATATTGATAGCTATGTGTGATTGAGAGACTACACTTGTCAGTATTAGGGGGCTCTATCCTCCACCCAGCGGGGAAGGGGTTAATCTGTGCCAGCTGTTAGGATAGAAACTGCATTAGAAGGATGGGACCACCCAGGCAGTGCAGAGGGCTGGGGTCTGTGTGTTTGTATCTGTGCACCCTGGGGGTGGGGGGGCTTTGTATATCTTTGCCTATATGTTTGTATGATTCTGCGTGCCGGTTATTTGTGTGTCTGTGTTTATGTGTTCGAGAGACAGATGTATTTGTGTACCTTCGCTGTATAATTGTATGCCTCTCCGCACATGGGTAATTGTGTGTGTATTTACACAATCAGACCCAGATGTGTGTCCATCGCTTTGGGTGGCAGGATTTGTGTATCTTTGCCTGATAAATGGTATGGATCCTTGCAGTGTTTGGGAGAATGTCATACGCTGACAATATGGAACTGGGTAATCTAATGAGCAAATAGTGATGTAAGTGATCGCTATCTCGTTCCTCAGTGATGTCGGGGAAAGAAAATCCTTCAGCCAGTCCAGCAGCAGAACCTCCAAACAATTGGCAGTCACCCCTTGCACTGGAATCAGCCCCTACACTGAAGTCAACCCCTGCACTGGAATCAGCCCCTGCACTGGAAGGGGTTGGGATCATTGGGTCTACAGTAAGTTGGTCGACAATCTTTAGGTCGACATGGGGAAAGGTCAACATGGTTCTAGGTCGACACAAGCATTAGGTCGACAGTGTGTAGGTCAACATGGGGTTTTTCACAGTTTTTTTTACCTGCATGTCGACACAGTTTCCAGTGCACCGCATTCGCTCGCCATGCTTTGGGCACGGTGCCTCGCTGCACTTGGCACACTATTTTATTCTCCCACCACGCCGTAGTGGAGTAGGGCATGAAATACCGCCTGTTGGCTAAAAAAACAGTGAAAACCCCCATGTCGACATTTTGACTGTCGACCTAGACACTGTCAACCTAACGATTGTCGCCCAACTTGCTGTAGACCCAATGACCGTATCCCACTGGAACCAGCCCCTGCACCAGAATTGGCACCTTCACTGGAATTAGCTCCTACACTGGACTAGACTAGAATCCTTTCCCCTAAAGCAGGGATGGGGAACCTTCGGCCCTCCAGCTGTTGTTGAACTACACATCCCAGCATGCGCTGCTACAGTTTTGTTATTTGGCCATACTAAAACTGTTGCAGGGCATGCTGGGATGTGTAGTTCAACAACAGCTGGAGGGCCGAAGGTTCCCCATCTCTGCTCTAAAGCAAAAGTATCAGGTTATTTACCGCTGCAGTGGCCTGGGGTAGACTCATTTATGATAATGATGCTTCAGTCAATAATGTAACCTGGGCAATTGCAGTTAGGGTAGCCAATCCCGGGATTTAGGATTGAAGAAGGCTCAATCATGCTATTGACCATCCTAATAAAAAGAAAAAGCCCCCAAACGGGCAGCAGCGATGCAGGGGTGATGCCGGGAGTGAGTTGTCGGCAGCAGTGCGGCCGGCGGGCTGTGCAGAGTGATCTCTGACCATGCCGAATGTCCGCTATCTGCTACTCCATACGCAACTCAAATAATTTGTTGTGTGTAGTCTGTGCGTAACCCAGAATCTACTCTGCCTGTGAGATAGAACCAGGGCGATCAGGGCCGGAGCTGACATCACACAACCTCCCTCAAAAAATTGCCCTGGCACGCCTGTTTTTTTCCCCCGCCACTCCCAGAAAATGGCTAGGTGACACCCGAAAATGCTGGCTTCCTGTCAATCAACTTAGTTATTTTTTTTTTTACTGAGTGGCTGCGCGCATGCGCGTTGCGATCGGCATGTATGCGCAGTCGTTCGATAATTATACACCTTGCAAAATCACACAGCAACAGTCAGGTCTGAATAACCCCCTATGTGATTTGTATTCAGAGCCATCTACCATGGGTGTGGACCAGCTAACAATGGGCCTGATTCAGCAAGGCTTACTAAGCAGCGGTCGTTCTCTACTTAGTGAGCCCATAAATGCCGCCGCATCCCCATGGTGCCATGCGAGGGGATGTAAGCGAACACATCCCCTCGTATGCGGCCGATGGGGAAAGAAATCATACGATGTTCTCCCACCATCAAATGATTCCCCTCCGCATCAGAAATAAAAGTCAGTCTACAACAACTTGAGTCCGCCGGAGAGGGGGCGGGCCATGACATCATGTGACATCAGCCCACCTGAACTGGGAGCACCGCTCAGCCATTACCAGGGTAACACCCAACATTTTTATGGCGATGCCCATAAAAGGCTGAGTGTTCCCCTGCCAAAGCCCCCAACCCTCCCTCCCCACAGTGAACGACCCCACGGGTATATAATACCCCTTTTACACCGCCGAAAAATCCGGGTCAGCAACAGGTCAGACCTGGATCATCTGCGGTGTAAATGGGACACGCCGTGTCCCTTTAGGGACTTCTACCCAGGTCCTGACCTGGGTAGATCACGGCCAGGGCCTGGGTAAAGGACGATGTAAATGGGTATGCCGGGTCATCCGACCCGGCTCCCGTTTACATCAATAGGGTCGTGCAACATGCGGACCGCAGCATCCACAGGCTGGACGGGAGGGCACGCACTGCAACAGCGGAGGAGGTGAATGGATGCCTGTGTGCGGCATCCATTCACCTCCTGGACGACGGCTGGGGGGGGTGCACGGGGGCTGCCCAGAAGATTACCTTAGTACTGGGCTTGCCCCCAGCGCAGCGGTCCGGGTCCCGGCGGCGGCGATCGGAGATGATGTCATCTCCAAGCGGCGGCGGCTCAGGAACCACCTGCACTCTGAGGGGGGCGCCGGTGTAAAAGTGACAAAACGCTGGGTCGCACCCGGCTTGATCCTGGGTCCAAAAAGCTGGGTGCGACCCGGCGTTTTGGTGTAAAAGGGGTATAACTTGCCGAAGCCATTCTATGCTGTGGTTTGCACATGCACAAACCCTGACCTGGGCTGGGGACAAATCCAGATCGCATCGAGCAATCATGAACCAACCCCAATGTCTGTGACAATGTCGGCCTTTTGATTTTGACCTAGACATTGTCCTCCATCTGGATACCATCTTCCATAAACAGTAATGGAGAACATGTCCGTGGCCACTTTAGTCACTTTGGGACTACAGTAGTTGCAAGGCTCCACCTACCACATGCATGTCCAACTGTGACCCTCCAGCTGTTGTGAAACTACACATCCCAGCATGCCTTGCCATAGTTTTACCATTCCCTACTAGCAAAACTGTGGCAAGGCATGATGGGACTTGTAGTTTCACAACAGCTGGAGGGCCATCATTTAGACATGTCTGATCTACCCTCATTTGTCTGACATATGTGCACCGATCCACAGTAACACAGGATTTAATAATAGTTTATATGTCACCTCTCTCAACCGCAGGCAAAACTGTCACCGATGTATTTGTGGGAAGTATAAATTATTGTGCCATCGGTCAGAGATAAGGCTGCAAATGACAGGTCACAGATGGTCCCTTTCACTCAGTCCCTCGGGGATAAGTCTCACAAAACAAATAAATTGATGCCTTAATCCGGGCTGCGTTCTGTGTGGCTGTTTATGGCTTAATAAGTAAATATTTATGTTTCTGATGCAATAGGGATAAAGCAGACAGCTGAACTACAATAAATAGGCTGTGTTTGTACTGTACGTGTCTCCATAGTTTTACTGCAAATTCCCATTATAATGCAGTCCAATTCTAGGGACATGTCTCCAAAATAGTAACGTATCTGATAGCTTCCTTTCCCCTCTGATGATTTGTAATACTGTATAAGTCGCTGCAATGTAACATTCACATTTATGTCAGTGTTTGAAATGTACAATCACTTGGACTTTAGCATAAAATCAACGTTCTGTGGGTGGTCTCACCCTGGGGGAAATGATTCGAGTTTATGTGGGCATTTTTCTGTAGGGCTGAGCTTTTATCTATCCTGCCATCCTGGGCCCTTGCCAAGCACTTCCCAGAAGACGGTGTCTATTTATATATGTCTGTATAATTCCCCATCTATTGCCGCATTGTGCAAGGAAAAAGAGCACGGATGTATAAATGACGGGTGTGTTCATTTCTGCACGGACAGATGCCCGTGTGACATATATTTTGATTATTAACATTTATACAATGCACATATAACACAGTCATTCATTCTCAACCAGCGTTCAGAATGTCGGCATGAAGATTCCAGGGCCTGGAATTGTAATGTTTTCTAATTAAAGCTGATGGGCCGAACATGGAGGGGGAGGGGGGGGGGGGGGGGGGAGGGCTTGGCACATCTAAACGTACATGTTATCATGTAACATGCACACCCGATTCCTGGGGGAACCAGCCAGCACATATATTACTAATATGTATAGTAGTCGTCATGGTGACTATGTCTGCCTAACATGCGGAAAAGCATCAAGATCCAAAAACGGATGGCTTCCAGAGCCTGGCTGCGGGGCCTAGGTTTGGCTTTGCTATAGGGAAGCCAATCCCCTGGATGCAGGATTGAAAAATGCTCAAGCCCGGGAATGGCTCCCCTAATTAAAAAAAAAACACACCCTGGCCACCCGCATATTTACATAAGGGTGGGTGGTTGGGCAGTCTGTTGCTGCCGGGAGCCAGGTGGGCGGGCTGATGCTGCCGGCTGCTGGGAGCCAGGTGGGAGCCGACATGAAAGAACAGTAACCAGGATCAAGGCGGCTCAGGCGGGCTGTGCGGCGTAACCTCTGACCTAGTCACGATGCGCAGAGCCGTGCTGCCAGGTGCGGTAGAAGCTGAGCAGCTTCTGTGCGAGTGCTCAGACGCTGCCTGGCATTAGACTATGCATGCTCAGTCTAATCCCAGGATTGGAGACTCCAATACCGGGATTGAAAATCCCAGGATCCCGCCGATCCCGGGATTGGCCACCCTATTTTGCTACTATCAAGATGTCTTATGTTTGACCATCCAGTGATCGATAATCGGTTTGCGAACATACACGGCGTAGTGTAATAGGGTAACAGAGTTTGCTGGAGGAGTGGGATGCCGGATGAACTCAGACTTTTTTTAAGCAGCAAAAATTTACAAGGCAAAACCATGCCTTGGATTGCCGCTTTAAAAAATAGTCTAGTTCAGACGGCATCACACTCGTCTAGTAAAGTCTATTACCCTATTACATTTCACTGACAGTATGTGATTAATGACCCGATCCACTAGTAATCAGCACATTGGACTGATAATTGCATCATGTATGCGCGGCTGTAAATTGCCCTTCCAATGCTGGAAGAACCCACGTCCTTCTGTGAGCATGTGTCATATTGGTAACATCAATCACCATTGAGGGGTCTTGCGTTCTCTTATCTTGTGCATGCAGAATCCCCATCAGCGCTCCGGAAGATATAATTGCTGTCAGGAATCTGTGTCTGGCTTTGGCTGTGTGTGGCCATGGTGCGCCTCTATACAGCTGGATGACTTGCAGGTGTACAGAGAGTGCTGACAGCACACAGACTCTGCGTCATCTGCCTGACACCGGGACACCAGGATCCCCCCTAGGGTGTGACTATGTTACCCATGACTCTCTGGCTCAGTCACCCTAGCGATGTTAACAGAAGCAGAGCAATTGATATTCTAGCATGCCTGGCCACCTGTTAGATATTGATACCACCAGATTCCTGTGTGTCTGCTGTATAAATCATTGGTAATAAATAAAATAAGTACTGGTCATCATCAGATGACCGGTACTCAATGGTGACCAGCATATAATGTAGATCCCATTCAGGTGATCAGTACACAAGACTGACTAATGTATAATACAGATCATATTCAAGTGACCAGAATGTAATATAGATGCCATTCAGGGGACCAGTACACATCAGTGACCAGCATATAATATAGATCCCATTCAGGTGATCAGTACACAAGTGTGACCAATGTATAATACAGATCACATTCAGGTTACCAGCATGTGATATAGATGCCATTCAGGGGACCAGTACACATCAGTGACCAGCATGTAATATAGATGCCATTCAGGGGACCAGTACACATCAGTGACCAGCATATAATATAGATCCCATTCAGGTGATCAGTACACAAGTGTGACCAATGTATAATACAGATCACATTCAGGTGACCAGCATGTAATATAGATGCCATTCAGGGGACAAGTACACATCAGTGACCAGCATATAATATAGATCCCATTCAGGTGATCAGTACACAAGCGCGACCAATGTATAATACAGATCACATTCAGGTGACCAGCATGTAATATAGATGCCATTCAGGGGACCAGTACACATCAGTGACCAGCATGTAATATAGATGCCATTTAGGGGACCAGTACACATCAGTGACCAGCATATAATATAGATCCCATTCAGGTGATCAGTACACAAGCGCGACCAATGTATAATACAGATCACATTCAGGTGACCAGCATGTAATATAGATGCCATTCAGGGGACCAGTACACATCAGTGACCAGCATATAATATAGATCCCATTCAGGTGATCAGTACACAAGTGTGACCAATGTATAATACAGATCACATTCAGGTTACCAGCATGTAATATAGATGCCATTCAGGGGACCAGTACAAATCAGTGACCAGTATTTAATATAGATCCCATTCAGGTGATCAGTACACAAGTGTGACCAATGTATAATACAGATCACATTCAGGTGACCAGCATGTAATATAGATGCCATTCAGGGGACCAGTACACATCAGTGACCAGCATATAATATAGATCCCATTCAGGTGATCAGTACACAAGCGCGACCAATGTATAATACAGATCACATTCAGGTGACCAGCATGTAATATAGATCCCATTCAGGGGACCACTACACATCAGTGACCAGCATATAATATAGATCCCATTCAGGTGATCAGTACACAAGTGTGACCAATGTATAATACATATCACATTCAGGTGACCAGCATGTAATATAGATCCCATTCAGGGGACCAGTACATATCAGTGACCAGCATATAGTATAGATCCCATTCGGATTGGCCAGTACACAACAGCTGACAAGCATGTAATACAGATCCCATTCAGGTGATCAGATCCCATTCAGGCGAGCAACATATAATATATATTCCCTTCAGGTGACCAATACACAACAGTGACCAGCGTATAATACAGATCCCATTAAGGTGACCAGTACACAGTGTATACCCGGTCCTTGTGGTAGTGACACAACCATGCCATAGTCAGGTATTGGAATCATCTGCTCTCTAGATGAATAAGGGCTATTTCACACGCTCCGGCTCCTGTGCCGCACGCAGTAGTGCCGCACACGGTAGTGAATAATGGACAGGATTGTGTCCATTCACATGGGACAGCCACAGCCCGGCCGCCCAGTTGCAGCCGGGTCCCACCACTGAAAGGGATGGCTGCCAGGCTGTGGCCAACCCCTCCATTCTAACCTGCTGTGTGAGGCACACCTTCTTGGCCGTGTGGGGTTTTGCTGCCCGGCAGGAGCCGGAGTGTGTGAAATAGCCCTATAGCTGGAAATTATCGGGACATACAATAGTCCAAAATGAGAAATTACAAATGTAACCCTAACCCAAAGACTTCAAAGCGAGAACAAGTAACCCCAACATCGTCACAACTTCAATTAGCACCAGCATACATTACTAAGTATACAAGCACACAACCCGTTTACTAAACATGCCCATTGCGTCATTATCTCCATCATAATTAATAATTAAATAAATACAACACAACACAAAATCCACACAACCAACTGAAATAATCAATATTCCAACAGAGATGGAATCAGAATGATGAGTCGCATCAGCAGAGACGGCTGACACCACAAGCAGTACCTGGACAGAGGACATAAACCAAACTGTCTCCCTGTGATGTCACCGCGCCTGCACTGTTATACAGGGAGAAATAGAAGAAGCTGTAGCTTTGGATACAGGCCTCTGAGGACAGGTATCTTTAGGCTAATGTCCCTTTAATGCGGATTTACACGGGTTCTGTGGCTGAATAAAAACAGGTGAAATGTAGACTTGAAGCTAGTCAGAACCTGTGTATATCATAGGTGTCCCGGTGAAACAAATATAATGGCAAGCAGAATGTGGTTATTAGGTGCACAGTTGATAAAGGTCAAAGGTCAAAGGTCAACATGATTTTTTTTCAAGATTTTTTTTTAACTCGACGTGTTCATATTTTACCATCTCAGTGGGCATGGAGGGAGAATAGTGCGCGAGGCACCGTTCCCGAAGCATGGCGAGCAACAGCGGGACACTAAGGCCCATATTCAATGCGGCCGGCGAGGGGGTTAAACGGCGTGGATTGCAGAAAACAAGCAATCCTCGCTGTTGAACCCCCTCACCGTATTCAATGTTCCGGGGGAATCCTCACTGTCATAGGATGGCGAGGATTCCCCCAAACAACGCCGCTCGCGGCTAATGCAGGGAGCCCGCTGCGTTCAGACGCGAGTCTCTGTGTTTCTGCAGCAGCATATGCAGATTCCCCCTCGCTCCAAAAACGGAGCGAGAGGGAATCAGCGTATGCAGGGGGGTCAGTTGAATTCTGACCGGGGGAGTGGAGACAGCGAGCAGGCAGCCCTGCTCGCTGTCACCGCTCACCCCTGGCATTGAATACACCCCTAATACTTTGTCTTGGCTGTTACTGCTCCTGCCCTTGATTTAACAGTAAAATAAATCACTAATAAGTAAAACTCCAATAACTCACTAGTATTTGTCACGATTACTTTACATGTTGTCCTTTTTCAAGCCCTTGAAAACTGTTTCTACTTGTGCCCCAATAAAAAAAATGTAAAAGCAAAATGCACCAATCTGATTTTGCATTGCTGTAGCGTGAGGTGCAGTGATGTCACTGGTTCCTAGTAAGCTGATAGGCTGCATTCTCATGGGTGTTGGCAGAGTCCACCATAAGTCTACACTGTATGCACTCACACATATATTTGCTTATAAGCAGTGGCTCTTGTAACATATCTCAGCATCTGTCCCCCCCTGCTGGCAAGACACTGAAGGTACACATTTGTTACACTGACTGGAATGAGATTACGCTAGACTCGGAGACTGTACACAGGGTAAGAAAAATAAAGGTTGAAAGTGAAATATAAGAAAATAATAATTCCTATAACTTCTTACAATCCTTATCTGAACCTTGTCCATCCAATTTATCTTACCAATAATGTGCCAAGCAGGAAAGAGACAGTCAAGCAGATCTGGCTGCCCGCCATGGCGGTGCCAGGGACAAATACCTTGGCACTTGATCATCACCCCCCCCCCCCCCCCTTACAGCTACAGCCTCACGGAGCCCAAATCGTCCAACCCATCTTCATTGATAAGACATAAGAAAGCGATTTAACAGTCAGTTTTGTCTATGGGTAGAATGACACAGAAATCAACACAGTGATCTGAAATCTCATCTGCCATTTAATGATTCCAGAGATGACCCTCAGCATTCACTGGTATCCCAGCTCTGACCAGTCCGGTGACTGGCACCACGGGTGAGAGGTTTTCCTGTTACTTTAATGTTATTGGGCTAATTACAGTATGTTTAGACCTATATCTGGAAGACTCAGTAATAGTCCCGGCCACACAAGCTGGTATTGAGCAATAGGTGGCTCCTCCTAGGGACTCACCAACACCAGCGTCGCAGTGAAGAGATCCAACCTGGTCTATATTAAATAAACTAGACAGACACTTGTTGCTTAAATATAGGATACATGCTCTGTAAATGCTGTGCTGGCCCAAACAGCAGGGCGTGCCAGCGATGTGTATGCCAATGGTGGTGCCATCCCTGACAGCGGGTGCCATCGTTCATCACTAGCAGGTATATTCAGTTCTTGCATTTCATGACCTAGTGCCACAGCCATATAAAAATGTAATGTCATGAATGGTGTCCTCCCGGGACGTCTGTACGGTGCTGCAGACTCAGCTCTTCATGCATTCAGCCTCATTAAAAGTTCATATCAGATGCAGAAATTAATTAACTCTTTCCCGCTCTAGACCCGATCGTCTCATTCCTCCCACGGGCTCATGTCCGTATCGATGGCCACACAGTTGTAGGCGGCGTAGCGCAGCTTCTCCTCGCAGATCTTGGCACTAAAACACAGAACAATCAATCACACGGCGCCGGATAATACAATAGCAATGGTGTAAGGGACGGGGGTCTGGGTACTGTCCCTCACTACGTACACAATGAGTTTTTCAGTTTTTTTTTTTTTGTTTTTTTAAGCCGACATGTGCCGACAGGCGGTATTTCATGACCTACCATCCACTACGGCATGGTGGGAGAATAAAATAGTGTGCCGAGCACAGCGATCCATGCGAGGGGACGCGGGGCATGTGGACATTCGGGACAAAAAACACGTGAAAAACTAATGTCGACATTTTCGCTGTCGACCTTATGTGTGTGTCGACCTATTTAAAATGTCAACATTCACTGGTCGACCCAATGACCCATACCCACAAGTGTTATTGTGGGTGTGGGTCATGTCCCCACATGTTATGTCAACATTAACAATATTAACATGAGAAAGTTGACATAGTCGGAATATCTACTTGCAGCATGTCGATGTTGACTACATTGACAGTTACCATGACAACGATGTTAACGTGTTGCTGGTGGCCTAGTGGCTGTCACATGACCTCTGAAGTTTTTTTTTTTTTAAAGCACAATCACTTGTAGGGCATAGTTTCACCATGCAAAAACTGCCCCTCACAAAAAAAATATATATACAAAAAATTAGTTCGGCCGGAATCCGGCACAGCCGCCGAACGCGCAACCCATCACATCTAGCCCCTTGTCTGTAATGGGGTGTACACACGGTACAATCCAGCATACAATTTTGACTATATGGTCAAAATCGCATTGGGATCGCATGAAGATCACACAGGTTTTTTTACCTTGTGATCCCGATGCAGGCTCCTGTGACAGCACAAATCGAAGCCCAGATAGACAGGGCAGCAATGACCATATTGTGGAAATGTAATGCAGATTGTATGGATTGTATGTAAATAGCACAGAGTTAGCAAAGATCGTATAGCACTCGAATCTTAAGTCGAATAGCAAAGGAATCTCACCGTGTGTACACACCATTAGGCTGCGACCAATCTGCGAGCTACACTTCACTTATGGTGTGTACACACATTGAGACTCCTTTGCTATTCAACTTAACTCTTGCTAAGGGGTGTACACATGGTGAGATATTGGCTAATGGACAATTTTGACTAAAGGTCCATGCACACTGGGCGACTATGCCCAGCGTGTATGGACAGCGATGACCGCTGTCATCGCTGTGGGGAAAGCCGATCAGTGTATAACTGAGTGGCTTTCCCCCTGCCCGGCGCCGACGGAGTGGGGGGAGGACGGCGTTGCATAGTGGAGCGCTATGCAAAGCCGTCCTGAAAGCCGCTCATCTGCTGGTATAACCAGCAGATGAACGGCTTTCCTGGCGATGTTAAGGAAGTGCGCAGCAGCGCTCATCGCCGGGGCATACATACTGGGCGGCTTTGTGCTGAAAGCCGCTCAAACCTGCTGTTTTGAGCGACTTTCAGCTCGAAGTTGCCCAGTGTGTATGGGCCTTAAGCGATTTTTACTAAGAAACTTTGAGTAGATGATTGAGAGATTTTGGCTAGATGCACTGGAGATTTTGACTAAGCGATTTTGTATTGTATTGAGTAATGATAGTCTAGGATCTAGTCAAAATTGCCTTGCCTGCACAGTCAATCTATGCTAGACAAAATTGACTAAGCAGGAGAAAAAAAAGGAGGAGATTTTGGCTAACCTTCTAGGAGTTTTTGACTAACTCCTACAAGTCAAAATCTCCTGCCAAAATCTCTCTGTGTGTACACCCCTTAACTCTGTACTGTTTACATACAATTCATGCTATCTACATTCGATTTCCACTATATAGTCATTGCTGCCCTGTCTATCTGGGTTTCGATTTGTGCTGTCCTGTGAGCGCGCATCGGGATCGCAAGGTAAAAAACCTGTGCGATATGCATGCAATCCCGATGCGCTTTTGACTATATAGTCAAAATTGTATGCTGGATTGTACCGTGTGTACACACCATAAGTATACATTATTTTAATGAAAGGAAGTATTTCTAGTACAAGGCGTGTAAGAATGATAGATTAGCAGAAAGCTGTGCAGCGGAAGGAGGGCCAGGCCCTTACCTGGGGTAAAGTGGAAGATACAAGGTGCTAGAACATGTTGATGACTCCGGTAGAGAATCTGTATTATCAGAGCTGCAGACAAGAAAACACAGTTACGGAAGTGGAGACGCTCTGCACCAGGATGGTGATAATCATATAACCGGGCCCTGTGTTCAACAAGGACAGCTTTATTTAATTCACATAATAAATCAGATCTTTGAATTAGGCATGCTGTGACTTGTTGTTCGACAGGTTATCACTGTTATTCCCCTATTGGTTGCCACAGTTATAAAAGGACTGTCCCACCTGATTAATATCATCACGTAGAGAACGGCCAAGTGACCGCGTCCCAGCATGCACTGCACTACTCACCGTGATCTATCCGGATAGATGTTGATTGGGGCCGGAAGACGGCTTCGCCCGGTGACAAACCTCAGGAAACGGCTGCGATCCTCTGAATTGGGAGAACGGTTGTTAGTGAGGCTGAGATTTCATGTGTGACCCCTTTCTATTCTGTGCCTGACCCCCACCTCCAACCACACTATGGGAATGATTCTGGTTTGACCGGTCGCCGGCATATTCGCACTGGGGACCTGTTTTGGCTCTTCGCATGTGCAGGGCCGCTGTGCAGACGCCTTCAGCAACTGTGGGCGTTCGCAAGGTGGGCGTTTCCTGGGCGTGCCCACAAACACTGTTGGCGTGCTCAGGAAAACACTGGGCATCTCCATGTAAACGCAGGCGGGCAGCTGCCTGCCGGGTTTGGCGGCTGACGACACAGGATTATCGCTGCTCACCATTAACACCTATCACTACATACACACGACACAGTACATACATCTGAGGACACTGGTCACCATTACATATATAACCAGACACACCATATATGTGAGGGCACTGGTCACCATTACATATATACCCAGACACCATATATGTGAGGGCACTGCTCACCATCACATATATAACCAGACACACCATATATGTGAGGGCACTGCTCACCATTACACATATACCCAGACACACTACATATATCTGAGGACACTGGTCACCATTACACATATACCCAGACACACTACATATATCTGAGGACACTGCTCACCATTACATATATACCCAGACACACCGCATATATGTGAGGGTACTGCTCACCATTACATATATACCCAGACACACCATATATGTGAGGACACTGCTCACCATTACATATATCTGAGGGCACTGCTCACCATCACATATATAACCAGACACACCATATATGTGAGGGCACTGCTCACCATTACACATATACCCAGACACACTACATATATCTGAGGACACTGGTCACCATTACACATATACCCAGACACACTACATATATCTGAGAACACTGCTCACCATTACATATATACCCAGACACCATATATGTGAGGGCACTGCTCACCATTACATATATACCCAGACACACCATATATGTGAGGACACTGCTCACCATCACATATATAACCAGACACACCATATATGTGAGGACACTGCTCACCATTACATATATACCCAGACACACTGCATATATGTGAGGGCACTGCTCACCATTACATATATACCCAGACACACCATATATGTAAGGACACTGCTCACCATTACATATATCTGAGGAAAAGTTTTATTGTTCCTCAGTGAGAAAAACAAAATAGCAATCTAGTAAATATGATACCTTTTAATGGCTAACAAAAATAATAATAAAATACTGAGGAACAATAAAACTTTTCTTATCAACTGGCTAACACGGTACCAAACCTTTTTCTTTTGACATATATCTGAGGGCACTGCTCACCATTACATATATACCCAGACACACCATATATGTGAGGGCACTGCTCACCATTACATATATACCCAGACACACTGCATATATGTGAGGGCGCTGCTCACCATTACATATATACCCAGACACACTACATATATGTGAGGGCACTGCACACCATTACATATATACCCAGACACACTACATATATGTGAGGGCACTGCTCACCATTACATATATAACCAGACACACCATATATATGAGGGCACTGCTCACCATTACATATATAACCAGACACACCATATATGTGAGGACACTGCTCACCATTACATATATACCCAGACACACCATGAATGTGAGGGCACTGCTCACCATTACATATATAACCAGACACACCATATATGGGAGGGCACTGCTCACCATTACATATATACCCAGACACACACCATATATGTGAGGGCACTGCTCACCATTACACATATACCCAGACACACCATATTTGTGAGGACACTGTTCACCATTACATATATAACCAGACACACCAATATGTGAGGGCACTGGTCACCATTACACATATACCCAGACACACTACATATATGTGAGGGCACTGCTCACCATTACATATATAACCAGACACACCATATATGAAAGGGCACTGCTCACCATTACATATATACCCAGGCACACCATATATGTGAGGGCACTGCTCACCATTACATATATACCCAGACACACTGCATATATGTGAGGACTCTGCTCACCATTACATATATACCCAGACACACCATATATTCGAGGGCACTGCTCACCATTATATATATATAACCAGACCCACCATATATGTGAGGGCACTGCTCACCATTACATATATATAACCAGACACACCATATATGTGAGTGCACTGCTCACCATTACATATATAACCAGACACACCAATATGTGAGGGCACTGCTCACCATTACATATATAACCAGACACACCAATATGTGAGGGCACTGCTCACCATTACATATATAACCAGACACACCAATATGTGAGGGCACTGGTCACCATTACACATATACCCAGACACACTACATATATGTGAGGGCACTGCTCACCATTACATATATAACCAGACACACCATATATGAAAGGGCACTGCTCACCATTACATATATACCCAGGCACACCATATATGTGAGGGCACTGCTCACCATTACATATATACCCAGACACACTGCATATATGTGAGGACACTGCTCACCTCATTACCTCACCTGTGCTCCTGTCCTGTTCTTCCCTTCCTCTACTTCATCTTCAGTCTCCTTGACAATTTTGACACCTACTTCTGAACTGATGCTGATTTTATTTCTACCAGCTATACCCCTATTTTTACTGTATCTTTCAACACACCCTGTACGTTACCTTGTAATTTGTTTTTTTTTGTTTGCTATGTACGGCGCTGCGGACACTTTGCGGCGCCTTATAAATAAACGTACTACTACTACTACTACCATTACATATATACCCAGGCACACCATATATGTGAGGGCACTGCTCACCATTACATATATAACCAGGCACACCATATATGTGAGGGCACTGCTCACCATTACATATATACCCAGACACACCATATATGTGAGGACACTGCTCACCATTACATATATACCCAGACACACCATATATGAAAGGGCACTGCTCACCATTACATATATACCCAGACACACCATATATGTGAGGACACTGCTCACCATTACATATATACCCAGACACACCATATATGAAAGGGCACTGCTCACCATTACATATATACCCAGACACACCATATATGTGAGGACACTGCTCACCATTACATATATACCCAGGCACACCATATATGTGAGGGCACTGCTCACCATTACATATATAACCAGGCACACCATATATGTGAGGGCACTGCTCACCATTACATATATACCCAGACACACCATATATGTGAGGACACTGCTCACCATTACATATATACCCAGACACACCATATATGTGAGGACACTGCTCACCATTACATATATCCCCAGACACACCATATATGTGAGGGCACTGCTCACCATTACATATATCCCCAGACACACTACATATATGTGAGGGCACTGCTCACCATTACATATATAACCAGGCACACCATATATGTGAGCTCACTGCTCACCATTACATATATACCCAGACACACCATATATGTGAGGGCACTGCTCACCATTACATATATACCCAGACACACTGCATATATGTGAGGGCACTGCTCACCATTACATATATACCCAGACACCCAATATATGTGAGGACACTGCTCACCATTACATATATAACCAGACACACCATATATGTGAGGGCACTGCTCACCATTACACATATACCCAGACACACTACATATATGTGAGGACACTGCTCACCATTACATATATAACCAGACACACTGCATATATGTCAGGGCACTGCTCACCATTACATATATACCCAGACACACCATATATGAAAGGGCACTGTTCACCATTACATATATACCCAGACACACCATATATGTGAGGACACTGCTCACCATTACATATATACCCAGGCACACCATATATGTGAGGGCACTGCTCACCATTACATATATAACCAGGCACACCATATATGTGAGGGCACTGCTCACCATTACATATATACCCAGACACACCATATATGTGAGGACACTGCTCACCATTACATATATACCCAGACAAACCATATATGTGAGGACACTGCTCACCATTACATATATCCCCAGACACACCATATATGTGAGGGCACTGCTCACCATTACATATATCCCCAGACACACTACATGTATGTGATGGCACTGCTCACCATTACATATATAACCAGGCACACCATATATGTGAGGGCACTGCTCACCATTACATATATACCCAGACACACCATATATTCGAGGGCACTGCTCACCATTAGTGAAGTTATTCAGGGCTTCCCAGAAATATTGCACTCGAAGATCTGTTGCTTCCAAATCCTCAAACCTAGCTGTAGAGGATGTGACGCACATTAGTAAGGAGAGAGAAGAACAGGGGGAGCAGTAAAATGAATAAAGTCACCATTTGTACCCATATACGGTACATGTATTGTTATCGATAAGCCATCCTCATACTTACTAAGCATTTTTAGGGCTGCCACTGAGATTTCGGGGTCCCCGGAGACCTTTTTCTCCAGTTCCTGCCACGTAAGGAGATCCAGCACTGCCTGAGGAATGACTTTCAGAAGCCCGGCCCGAAGGGCCTGTACCTGAGAGATAAACCAAGATGGCCACCCAGTGAGAGGCCAAGCCAAAGTGTGACAGGACCAACCGTCCTTCAGCATTTCACCATAAGGACTCTGTGACATTTAATAAAGCAGCTACTATAGAAATGTGTGTGCGTGCGTATAGTGCAGCGTCCTACCTGCTCCTTACTCTCCTCCAGGCGAGCTTTTTGCACCATTTTGATGAACGCCAGCCGGTCCTCATAGGGTACAGATATGCTGCTGCCGCAGGGCACCAGTTCCACCATCCGCTGGTCACTCAGGACCGTTGTGTACGTCAGCTCCTCCCCAAACTTTGACTCAAACGTATCTTTATCCATCACCTCCATCATTTCCAGCAGCTTAACCTGACAGGATACAGCAGGACAGGAGATTCAGGAAATCCCTGTCTAAGCTACACATGAGCTATGAGACCCAGTTACTCAGACTAGGAGTATGATACCATGAATACACGGACATTACTGGGATTTATTCACACAATATGCAATGCTACACACAATGCACTACACAAGATATACACTACTATACACAATATCCACATTGCTACACGCAAGATGCAACAATGCTACACACAATATACACACACCACACTTTGCAAGCTACACACAATAGACTATACAAGATAAACACACTACACTTGATTTACACACAAGATGCAACAAAGCTACATACAAGCGACACACAATGTGACATACAAGAGGAACACCACAAAATATATACACAATGCTACATGCAAATATACACAATGTTACATATGGATTCAGTATGGAATCCCGGCGTTCAAAATCCCGACAAGGGGGGGTAGGTGCTACGTGGATGGCCCCCCCTTGCGGCCTCGCTGCACTCAGCACGCTAATTTATTCTCCCTCTATGGGTGTCGTGGACACCCGCGGAGGGAGAAAGTTTCGGGATTTCGGAGGTCGGGATTATGACCGCTGGGATTCCAACTGCCGGTAAATTAACCGCATCCCCTACATACAAGTAACAAAAGCACACTATGCAAGATATACACACTTCTACGCAAGAGATATACATCCCACAATATCATCACATATTCATATTGCTACACACACTTCAATATACAAGACATATCACACAATGGCCCCGATTCTGATTCACTTGCAAAAAGAAAATTCTCTCTTTAATGGACAAAACCATGTGCACTGTGCGGGGGCTGATGTAACAGGTGCAGAGAGAGAGTTAGATTTGGGAGGGGTTTGTACTATAGACTGATATCTATATTGCAGTGTAAAAATAAAGCCGCCAGTATTTACCCTGCACAGAAACAAAACTCACCCAAATCTAACTCTATCTGCACCTGTTACATCTGCCCCACCTGCAGTGCACATGGTTTTGTCCATTAGGGGAAGAATTAGCTTTTTCGAGTGAACCAGAATTAGGCCCAATATACACGGTGCAACACAAGCTATACAAAATGCTACATAACAGGACCACATATTGCTACCTAAGATGTACAACACACTGCACACGACAGTACAGAAGTTATATAACAAAGATACACAATGCTAATAAATGTAATATAATAACAATGTAATTGTATGGAGAACTCACAAGCAGAGAGTCCACAGCAGGGAAATCTTTACTCCAACTGACTTCCTCCCCAGTCAGCTGCTTCCACACCAGGCCAGGTAACGCCAGGACCTGTGGGCAGAGTGTTGTCAGTGCCATGCTGGGAGGAGACAGAGCAGGAAGTGACCACTATGTGCCAGTGGTTATTTATGTTAGAGGGTCAGTGCTGTGCCAGCAGTGGGAGGAGACAAAGTGGGAAGTGACCACACTGTGCAAGTCATTATTTATGTTCCAGGGTCAGTGCTTTGCTGGCAGTGGCAGTAGGAAGCACCCACTATGTGCTAGTGGTTATTTATGTTACAGGGTGAGAGCCGTGTCAGCAGTGGGAGGAGACAAAGCAGGAAGTGACCACTATGTGCCAATGGTTATTTATGTTAAAGGGTCAGTGCAGTGCTGGCAGTGGGAGGAAACAAAGCTGGAAGTGACCACTCTGTGCCAGATTGCCGTGTCAGCAGTGGGAGGAGACTGAGCAGGAAGTGCCCACTCTGTGCCAGTGGTTATTTATGTTACAGGATCAGTGCTGTGCCGGCAATGGGAGGAGACAGAGCAGGAAGTGACCACTATGTGCCAGTGGTTATTTATGTTAAAGGGTCAGTGCTGTGTAGGCAGTGGAAGGAGACAAAGCTGGAAGTGACCACTCTGTGCCAGATTGCCGTGTCAGCAGTGGGAGGAGACTGAGCAGGAAGTGCCCACTATGTGCCAGTGGTTATTTATGTTACAGGGTCAGTGCTGTGCCGGCAGTGGGAGGAGACTGAGCAGGAAGTGCCCACTCTGTGCCAGTGGTTATTTATGTTTCAGGATCAGTGCTGTGCCGGCAGTGGGAGGAGACAGAGCAGGAAGTGACCACTATGTGCCAGTGGTTATTTATGTTAAAGGGTCAGTGCTGTGTCGGCAGTGGGAGGAGATAAAGCTGTAAGTGATCACTCTGTGCCAGATTGCCATGTCAGCAGTGGGAGGAGACTGAGCAGGAAGTGGCCACTCTGTGCCAGTGGTTATTTATGTTAAAGGGTCAGCGCTGTGCCGGCAGTGGGAGGAGATTGAGCAGGAAGTGCCCACTCTGTGCCAGTGGTTATTTATGTTACAGGATCAGTGCTGTGCTGGAAGTGGGAGGAGACAGAGCAGGAAGTGACCACTATGTGCCAGTGGTTATTTATGTTAAAGGGTCAGTGCTGTGTCGGCAGTGGGAGGAGACAAAGCTGGAAGTGACCACTCTGTGCCAGATTGCCATGTCAGCAGTAGGAGGAGACTGAGCAGGAAGTGCCAACTATGTGCCAGTGGTTATTTATGTTACATGGTCAGTGCTGTGCCGGCAGTGGGAGGAGACTGAGCAGGAAGTGCCCACTCTGTGCCAGTGGTTATTTATGTTACAGGATCAGTGCTGTGCTGGAAGTGGGAGGAGACAGAGCAGGAAGTGACTACTATGTGCCAGTGGTTATTTATGTTAAAGGGTCAGTGCTGTGTCGGCAGTGGGAGGAGACAAAGCTGGAAGTGACCACTCTGTGCCAGATTGCCATGTCAGCAGTCAGCAGTAGGAGGAGACTGAGCAGGAAGTGCCCACTATGTGCCAGTGGTTATTTATGTTAAAGGGTCAGTGCTGTGCCGGCAGTGGGAGGAGACAGAGCAGGAAGTGACCACTCTGTACCAGATTGCCGTGTCAGCAGTAGGAGGAGACTGAGCAGGAAGTGCCCACTATGTGCCAGTGGTTATTCATGTTATATTTCCATGTAGAGAAGCAGGAGTTAAATCTAAGAAAGACGTGAATCAGGGTAGTGTAGCGTGATTGTAGGGCGAGTACAATCTATCTGGTGAGGTCAGTATGGCGCCTGCACTTCTTATATAATAATACATATACAGTATATGTGTGAAGCAGTAAGAAGAGAGTGACGAGGACACTATGTACACAACATTAATACCAGGAATTCTTTTCCCCTGAGTGCGGCGCCCATTAACTGCCCGATCCACTCGTATTTGGCTAGGTCCCTGCAGGACGGGTTTGGGACGTACATATCCCGGGCCTCTCCGGTGCCATTTCCCTGTAACAGAGAGAAAAGCATCTCTAGCCAAAACAGACACATTTACGCCACCACGACCAGTGACGGTATAACACCACGCACATGGGCCACCATGATTTATTAGGTCCACAGAGCTGCTGAATCCCGTGTGACGGCGGTGACGTAAGAGCTCAGACCATTATCTTTCCAAATTCACCTCTCGTGTCATATTAAACCTCCACGTTACAAGCAACTTAAACATCCGCTTATGGGCATAGAGGGGGGTATTCAATCCTCTGCCGCTATTTCCGATGGTGGAAATAGCAGCGGGCGCCTACTCAATGCAGTCTTTCCCGAAAGTATTCAGCGGCATCTCGTCAGAACGGACCCGGCTGCAATCAGGCACATTTTGCCGAAAACGGGTGTGAATTGTCAAGATCACGCCCACATTTCGACAATCCACGCCCATTTTCGCAGACACATCCCCTTTTCACTGATCAACAGATGGGACATTGAATCCCGCATGCCGATAAACAGGTGCGTGGGCCGAAGACGTGACAGGGTCCCGACAGTCGGGACCCGGGATTGAATTCCGCCCTTGATTTAAGGATGGAGATGAGGAGCACGAGCTCACCTGGTTGGACGTGCGCACAAAGAAAGGCAGCGGCACCGGCGTGTCGGCCGAGCTTGGACAGAGCTCTTCTGAGATATCAGCAAGACTGTCTCGGAAACCTCCACCTAGGTGCAAGGATCACACAAAATAACAACAGTCACCGTATCATTACCAACAGCGCACTGCAGCGCTCCAAACGCCACTGCGGAAACCCGTCTTCACCAGATCTCTCCATTTCCAGCATATGGCTGTATAAATAAGAGCACTGTACACTATGATGCAAAATAATAAGAAAACAGAGTTCTTTGACCTGTGTATAATACAGCGCTCTGTAAGCTGGTGTTGTGGCTCCAGGCAGCAATACGCCCTCTCTCTGGTCGGACTTAACCCTTTAGTGGGATGGACACAACAGGAAGAGATTCTATTGCACTCTCTTTTCTAAGTGACCAGGGACCAAGGCCCTTATTCTGATCGGTGCGGATATTCCCGCTTGCGTACGGGCCGCCGATGTTTATCGTCTGCGCATGTGCAGAGGTCACTCTGCGCATGTGCAGGCGATTTCGCCGCATGGATTCTTTATACGCCGCACAGGGGGCGTAGAGGGGCGTGAGGGGCTACTTATCCTCATTACCCTATGCATACGCCCCGCGTTTCATGGGCGTTCCCATGCAAACGCGGGGCGTATGCATGGTAATGAGGCCGTGACGCGTGGGTACGGGGCGGGCATCTGACATCGCCGGATGTCAGCTGCCCGCCCCCATACAAGATTTCACACGGACAAGTGTCCGTGTGGTCTTGTGTTGCGGGACCTGGTGGAGCGTGCGGCCCTGCATTCGATGTTCGGCGACCATCGAATGCAGGGGCTGCTCCCACCATGGAGGAGGCGTATCCCCGTGCACATTCATGCGGACCGCCACATATCCGTATACGGACGGAGGTGGCGATCCGTATGGAAGGCGGGGATTCGCCAAGACGGACATCACCGCATATTTCTGATCGGGCCGCACCGATCAGAATAAGGGCCCAAGAGACACCACCGTTGCCTCATAAGTACATAATGCACAGGCAGGTGTGTAATTGTGTGATGTGACTGCAGATCTGAAGAAATGCCATTGGCAATTCCATGTAACAATTCTACAGCAATCTGGCTACCAAGGAGAAATAGCAAAGACTTCCAAATGTACTAGGACTTTTTGATGCCTAACTAGAACTTGGGGTACGTTAGATTTGTAGCAGAAATATATGCATTTCCTTACTTTGATGAGGACATATGTGTATACTCCAAATATCCTCAGTTCTAGATATTGTATAAATCCATCAGTCTGTATATAATACATTACACATATAAACATTTCCATGTACCTTGATCAATGATTCCCTCAGCGATGAATTTACACTCCCACCACTGGTCATATCGCACTGGCCACCTAAGTCAGACATCCATACAGTAGGTTACATAAGAAACGCATTGGACAGTAGGTGTGAGAAGGAGCAGTGACACGGCGGACAGTAGAGGTGAGGAGGAGCAGTGACACGGCAAACAGTAGAGGTGAGGAGGAGCAGTGACACGGCGGACAGTAGAGGTGAGAAGGAACAGTGACACGGCGGACAGTAGAGGTGAGAAGGAGCAGTGACACATTGGACAGTAGGTGTGAGAAGGAGCAGTGACACGGCGGACAGTAGAGGTGAGGAGGAGCAGTGACACGGCAGACAGTAGAGGTGAGAAGGAGCAGTGACACGGCGGACAGTAGAGGTGAGAAGGAGCAGTGACACGGCGGACAGTAGAGGTGAGAAGGAGCAGTGACACGGCGGACAGTAGAGGTGAGAAGGAGCAGTGACACGGCGGACAGTAGAGGTGAGAAGGAGCAGTGACACGGCGGACAGTAGAGGTGAGGAGGAGCAGTGACACGGCGGACAGTAGAGGTGAGAAGGAGCAGTGACACTACGGACAGTAGAGGTGAGAAGGAGCAGTGACACGGCGGACAGTAGAGGTGAGGAGGAGCAGTGACACGGCAGACAGTAGAGGTGAGAAGGAGCAGTGACACGGCGGACAGTAGAGGTGAGGAGGAGCAGTGACACGGCGGACAGTAGAGGTGAGGAGGAGCAGTGACACGGCGGACAGTAGAGGTGAGAAGGAGCAGTGACACGGCGGACAGTAGAGGTGAGGAGGAGCAGTGACACGGCGGACAGTAGAGGTGAGGAGGAGCAGTGACACGGCGGACAGTAGAGGTGAGAAGGAGCAGTGACACGGCAGACAGTAGAGGTGAGAAGGAACAGTGACACGGCGGACAGTAGAGGTGAGGAGGAGCAGTGACACGGCGGACAGTAGAGGTGAGAAGAAGCAGTGACACAGCGGACAGTAGAGGTGAGAAGGAGCAGTGACACATTGGACAGTAGAGGTTAGAAGGAGCAGTGACATGGCGGACAGTAGAGGTGAGGAGGAGCAGTGACACTGCGGACAGTAGAGGTGAGGAGGAGCAGTGACACAGTGGACAGTAGAGGTGAGAAGGAGCAGTGACATGGCGGACAGTAGAGGTGAGGAGGAGCAGTGACACAGTGGACAGTAGAGGTGAGAAGGAGCAGTGACATGGCGGACAGTAGAGGTGAGAAGGAGCAGTGACATGGCGGACAGTAGAGGTGAGAAGGAGCAGTGACATGGCGGACAGTAATAGGTGAGGACCAGTGATACCGCGGACAGTAGAGTTGAGAAGGAGCAGTGATACCGCGGACAGTAGAGGTGAGAAGGAGCAGTGACACGGCGGACAGCAGAGATAATAAGGAGCAGTGACATGGCGGACAGTAGAGGTGAGAAGGAGCAGTGACACGGCGGACAGCAGAGATAATAAGGAGCAGTGATACCGCGGACAGTAGAGGTGAGAAGGAGCAGTGATACCGCGGACAGTAGAGATAATAAGGAGCAGTGATACCGTGGACAGCAGAGATAATAAGGAGCAGTGACATGGCGGACAGTAGAGGTGAGAAGGAGCAGTGACACGGCGGACAGCAGAGATAATAAGGAGCAGTGATACCGCGGACAGTAGAGGTGAGAAGGAGCAGTGATACCGCGGACAGTAGAGATAATAAGGAGCAGTGATACCGTGGACAGTAGAGATAATAAGGAGCCGTGACACGACGGACAGTAGAGGTGAGAAGGAGCAGTGATACCGCAGACAGTAGGAGGTGAGGACCAGTGATACCGCGGACAGTAGATGTGAGAGAGCAGTGATACCGCGGACAGTAGATGTGAGAAAGAGCAGTGACACATTGGACAGTAGAGGTTAGAAGGAGCAGTGACATGGCGGACAGTAGAGGTGAGGAGGAGCAGTGACACTGCGGACAGTAGAGGTGAGGAGGAGCAGTGACACAGTGGACAGTAGAGGTGAGAAGGAGCAGTGACATGGCGGACAGTAGAGGTGAGGAGGAGCAGTGACACAGTGGACAGTAGAGGTGAGAAGGAGCAGTGACATGGCGGACAGTAGAGGTGAGAAGGAGCAGTGACATGGCGGACAGTAGAGGTGAGAAGGAGCAGTGACATGGCGGACAGTAATAGGTGAGGACCAGTGATACCGCGGACAGTAGAGTTGAGAAGGAGCAGTGATACCGCGGACAGTAGAGGTGAGAAGGAGCAGTGACACTGCGGACAGCAGAGATAATAAGGAGCAGTGACATGGCGGACAGTAGAGGTGAGAAGGAGCAGTGACACGGCGGACAGCAGAGATAATAAGGAGCAGTGATACCGCGGACAGTAGAGGTGAGAAGGAGCAGTGATACCGCGGACAGTAGAGATAATAAGGAGCAGTGATACCGTGGACAGCAGAGATAATAAGGAGCAGTGACATGGCGGACAGTAGAGGTGAGAAGGAGCAGTGACACGGCGGACAGCAGAGATAATAAGGAGCAGTGATACCGCGGACAGTAGAGGTGAGAAGGAGCAGTGATACCGCGGACAGTAGAGATAATAAGGAGCAGTGATACCGTGGACAGTAGAGATAATAAGGAGCCGTGACACGACGGACAGTAGAGGTGAGAAGGAGCAGTGATACCGCAGACAGTAGGAGGTGAGGACCAGTGATACCGCGGACAGTAGATGTGAGAGAGCAGTGATACCGCGGACAGTAGATGTGAGAAAGAGCAGTGATACCGCGGACAGTAGAGATAATAAGGAGCAGTACTCACCTGTAGTCCAGGGGCTTCTCTGCCTTATCTGTTGGTTTCAGGCCTTCGTACACCTAGAGGCAGAAAATTGATGCAAACATCTTAGGACTGTTGGTGGGTCTTCCACTTCTGTCCTAAATGTCCTGTTCCCACTGTTCACCTCTGGCATCTTCTGTGGAAATGTCCTAGGGTGGCCTAGTGTGATTGCTTCTGTATGTACTACGCGGGTATGACCTTGTTTATAGGGGAACAACCTTTTAATGTTGGCTAGATTTGGTATCGCCCTTTTCTTGTATGGCGGCTGATTTGATTCTGTGACATTTCTCCTGCAAACCTTTTGCAGGATTGTTAGCTCATTATACAAGGAACATTGGACCTTATTCAGGTCCGTTCGCAGTAGCCCTTCATACGCATGGGGACCAATGTGGTCTTACTGCGCATGTGTATACTGCAAATAGTCTGTTCGCTGGGTGCATGCATCAACGGATGTCAGCTGCCCGACCCACTTCCTTCAGAACGTGCATGCATATGTAGGATGCTCAGAGCAAGCTTACATATGCACGCACGTTCCACATCATTCGAAGGTCGCCGACGTACCACCATTCGCAAGGCGGCGTTAGGTTGACTCTTAAGTATGCGAATTTGCATCCGAGCGAACCAACCAGAATAACCCCCATTATTATAGTTAACTAAGCATAAACTTATTCTGTCTGGGGTCTGCACAGTACCTGGCTGAAGACGGTCTTCTTGTAGGTGGGGTCTAGTGTTGGATTATCCCGGTGCTCCACCGCCAACCGCCGGTTGATGTACAGACGGGGCATGAAGTTGGGTTTACTGGTCTCTGAGTCTTTCAGGCACTGGGTGATGAGCGGGGAGCGGCGTTTGGATAGCAGCAGGAACTGTTTAATGTACTGTAATAGGATAAAGAGGTGCACAGTCACTACCTAATTGTAATAAACTATATGTGAGTACGTTGTAATCAGACTGCGTTCTCAGACAATGAAATCTTCACAATTGAACTAAATTTAAGCAAGATAAAGGAAACAGTGTCTGAAGGCCTTGGGAGGAGGGCGGACTGGAAGAGGAGGGGATAGTGCTTTGTCCAGTGCCCCGCCTCTTAGAGGGTGGAGCACAATCCATTGGTTTGTTACCCTACTGCAGATGGAGAAACATGTGTTGTATCCTAGCTACTAAATACAATACTGCTGCTTTTATAGACTGGGCTGCCACATTCCTGAATAATACTGTGCTATATATACCCAGAATATAGAAAATATTTGAGCTATATATATATATAAATAAATAATTTCCGGTCAGAATCATGAATATGATGCTGAAACAGAAACCTTTTGCAGAGCAGATGGATCTGGCAGATCACTTGTCTACAAGCAGCTCAGGATGAAAGAAGAAGATAGCACTTCTTTACTAACTGGTACCAAATATTATAAGGCACAGGTTCTTAAACTCGGTCCTCTGGACCCTGCACAATGCCTGTTTTGCAAGTCTCCTCACAGAATCACAAGTGTAATAATTAGCTCGACCTGTGGATCTTTTAAAATGTGTCAATGAGTAATGAGTGCATCTGCCGGGTGAACTGAAAATGGTGTGGTGTCCTGAGGACCGAGTTTCAGAAGCCTTGTTATACGGTATAGAACAAGATATATAAGACTTGGATATAGCAGAATATTAGATGGACATACTTCCTACTAGCGGTATTATTCCAATTCAGCATCTAACACTGGTCACCAATCTCTTACCTTTAGTTGGTTAAACGTGCCGACACTGTGGTCCCAGGTGGGAACGAGGTGGTGGAGAACGTTATCTAGCAGCTTGACGAATCTGGCAGAAGAATGGGACAATGATCAATGTCAAACGTTTCATCCTCAAATCTCCTAGGAAGCCATCTACATCAGCTATAGGGGACGCCGCTGTACAGCTTTCAGGAATCATTTATGAGGTGTTAATGCAGCTTTTCGCCCACTTGCAAAATATTTCCATTGGAGCTTTGATATTTGGGGAGCTAAGTGGTCACCCACTGGTCAGGCTCCTGGCAGTTGGCCCCACCCACTTTTTTTTTTTTATCGAAAGGGGCATGTGATAAATCGCATATTTGTATGCACAACACAAAGCAAAAAAATCCATTGTCAATGCGATTTATCGCAAGGTGAGCTTCAAGGGAAAACAAACCCGATATCGCATCGAAAGCAATCGCACAAGTGTATGGGTAGCATATGTCTGAGAAACGATTGTTGGAATCCCAACTGATGGCGAGTTATACCGTACCCAATAGTGGGACCCATTTTGCATATATGGTGGCAGAGAAACACATTTTCAACCTCACTTAAGCTGACCATCCATCTACAGATCAATTGTCAGATCTGGCTGGTTGGAACAAAATCCTGGTAATATCTGAATGACAGTTTTTGGCAGTTTTCCAGCATTTCAAAGCAAATGGTCAACGGTCATTTGCTCTCATCCATTACCAGGATTTTGTTCCAACCAGCAAGATGGGACAATTAAACTGTAGATGTATGGCCAGCTTAAGAGTAGTAAAACGCTGATCATATACACAATTCCCACTTGTATTTAGACCAGGCCCCGCCATGCATTAGATTATACATGACATCCAGATTTCTTATAGATACTATTTTAGAATCACATCCAACATACTACCCCCCCCCCCCCCCCCCCCCCCAACCAGATGCGCTGAGTGGTATTGCAGCATACGGGAGGCAAACAAGTGTATCATTATGTATATTCTGACCTCTGGATTACCGTGGCTCTCCGGTAGAGGATGTCTGGATCAACAGCTTCTAGACGTGGGTATCGTACCAGGTTGGGGGGGTGAAACATGTCCGCCGTCAGGCCTAAATCTCTCTCTTTGGAGGACTTAATCTTTATCCCATGTATTCTGACATCAATTCCTTCATCTAAAACAAACAGAAGTTAAAGAGACAGAACAAAGAATTATCGGCATGAAGGCGTGAGGAATCACACCTATACTGATACATAGGGGAGAGCTTGCAGGAGAAGTAACTGGTTCTTATGCAATAAATTCCTGAGGTTACGTTATAGCCTGACCGTGCGGGAACGGAAGGAAAAGCGTTTTACAAGACGCTGTAATTCTTATTGTAGGTTTATCCCTCAGTTCCAGATCAGGGGCCACTCCCTTCCAAGTCGAGTTCCATTACTGTAGCTGTAATAACCTTAAGGGGGGAGTATTCAATCTCCTGCCGACAGTCTCGACAGGGGAAATAGCGGCGGGGCCCTATTCAATGCTGTCTTCCCCGACAGCATAGAACAGGGATCTCGGAAGAGCGTGCCTGACTTCACAAGCAGTCGGGCACCTCCTGCCGAGAACGGACGGGAATTGACGAGCTCCTGGTCGCATCTCGAGGCCACGCCCCCTTTTCGGCATCGGACATTGAATCCCGCCTACCGATTCAGCATCGAGCCGGCCGAGAATAGGACAGGGTCACAGCTGACAGGCCAACCCGACAGTCGTGACCCTGCATTGAATGCCCCCCTAATATGGTATCCTGTGTCCTCTAATAACATAATGCATAAATCGATTAAAAAAAACTAAAAAAAATACCGTACACATAAATGCCGTTAATTTGTTTACTGAAAAATTATAAAAACTAGAAAACAAACACAAATGAAACATGCTTTGTAAAACGTGACTTTCCTATTATTCTAAATATATGCAAATCTATATGCAGATTAACACAAATGCATTCCTAAATAAAAAAAATTTTTTATTTAAAATAGTCAACAATGATGGCCACCAGGTGGTGCTGTTGTATTGGATCATAGGGATAAATCACAAGAGTATTATGTATTTACTAGTTAAAAGCCCGGATTCTGCAATGTTTTGTTTGAGCTGTGACAGTTTTTAGCCCACAAACTCTCCACCCCACCCCCTGTCCCGATCTGCTCCTACCTCCTCTTCACAGCTCCCTTTCTCTATATCCAGCAAGTTTAAAAAAGATCCGTGTCCCTGCAAAAATTGCTTTCACTTTCTGTTATGACATTTTTCGCACAACCCTGTCAATATTGGCATTGGCCGGACTCGATAAGTGTGTTTGGCACTTTATTACTGTACTGCAGGTTCCCATCTACAGGCTGTGTGACAGGTGCAAGTAGCTAATGACAGCAGCCTGCACACAGCTGATGTGTCACTGTGATAAGGTTCTTATGGCCACTCACCAAAACACTCAGTGATCCGGATCTCAATGAGCGGGAAGTGAGACGTCATATCTTCCAGGACGCACACATCTCCGATCAGATTACTGTCAGGAAAAGAGGACAAGTCAGGAGCTATTATATACCCTGTATTAGGAATGATCAGATATAGGTAACAAATGGAAAAAAGGAAGGTAGACTGTGCTCATTGATGACAGAGTGAGGATATTTAAAACAGAGTATATTTTAATACTACAATAGCATGTATAAAATACAATATAAATTCACAGTAAAAAAAGGGGGGGGGGGGGAGGAAAAGGAATAGGCTGCATCCACTGAATGATTGATATCACCTTTGTGTAAGTCCACAGTTCAATGGAAACCCAAAACTGGTTCGATCCTGTAGTGCTTGGCCACAGCGGTGCTCTGTAAAACTTTATCCAGATGTGTTATGGGGGTAGCGAGCCTCCCAATTCGGAGTGGAAAGTTAGGTCGAGACGTCCGCTGGGTGACACTGGGTGGGTGTTAGATAGGCGGCTTGCCTTCAGAAGGAGAGTGCCTCACTCCAGGTCAGGTGTGCCGGTGATGTTTTGCAGCTTTAGGATCTCCAGTTGGTTGTGGGTAGTAGATGGTGATGGTGAGGAGCAGCGTATTCAAGATGCAAATTGCAGCCTGGGCCAACGCGTTTCGCTGCAAACAGCAGCTTTTTCAAGGTGGTTTGAGACAGGCAAGGAAAGGGGTATATATACCAGTAGTACTCAGGTGCATTGTATGCACCTGTGCGCAGAGTAATTAACTTTGCATAACATAAAAACATATAAAATGGCACCTCATAATGAGCAGGAGACATAACTTCATAAGCCCTATATATATAGGGTGGAAAACGAGTATTATTTTAGGCAGAAAACACTAAAAACATTCAAAAGGACATAGTATTAGAGCATAGCGTCATGTCACTTCCGGGTATGCACTTCCGGTTAGTGAATGAAACGCATGTGAAACGCATAGCGCTGTTAATACAGCGCTATGCGGAGGACAGTAACAAATGATCATTTGCAATCATTTGTTACTGTCCTCCGCATAGCGCTGTATTAACAGCGCTATGCGTTTCACATGCGTTTCATTCACTAACCGGAAGTGCATACCCGGAAGTGACATGACGCTATGCTCTAATACTATGTCCTTTTGAATGTTTTTAGTGTTTTCTGCCTAAAATAATACTCGTTTTCCACCCTATATATATAGGGCTTATGAAGTTATGTCTCCTGCTCATTATGAGGTGCCATTTTATATGTTTTTATGTTATGCAAAGTTAATTACTCTGCGCACAGGTGCATACAATCCACCTGAGTACTACTGGTATATATACCCCTTTCCTTGCCTGTCTCAAACCACCTTGAAAAAGCTGCTGTTTGCAGCGAAACGCGTTGGTCCAGGCTGCAATTTGCATCTTGAATACGCTGCTCCTCACCATCACCATCTACTACCCACAACCAACTGGAGATCCTAAAGCTGCAAAACATCACCGGCACACCTGACCTGGAGTGAGGCACTCCCCTTCTGAAGGCAAGCCACCTATCTAACACCCACCCAGTGTCACCCAGCGGACGTCTCGACCTAACTTTCCACTCCGAATTGGGAGGCTCGCTACCCCCATAACACATCTGGATAAAGTTTTACAGAGCACCGCTGTGGCCAAGCACTACAGGATCGAACCAGTTTTGGGTTTCCATTGAACTGTGGACTTACACAAAGGTGATATCAATCATTCAGTGGATGCAGCCTATTCCTTTTCCTTCCCCCCTCCCTTTTTTTTACTGTGAATTTATATTGTATTTTATACATGCTATTGTAGTATTAAAATATACTCTGTTTTAAATATCCTCACTCTGTCATCAATGAGCGCAGTCTACCTTCCTTTTTTCCATTTTCTATAGGGACTGACAATCCCTTTTTTGACAGCTGCTGGTCGAGGCCACTCATACAGGCGCCCCTCCAGTTACTTCGGTAACTGACCCCCCTGTTCCTTGATAGGTAACAAATATTCAACTACAGGTCGAGTATCCCGTATCCGAATATCCGTTATCCGAATTATTCCGAAATACGGACATTCCAGAAAGTGAAAAAAAAAATTTTTTTTGCTAAAAACTCACTGGGGACATATGTAACAGCATCACTGGGGACATGATATGTAACTGGCACTATATATGTGCAAGACAATGATTGCTTGGCATTCAAATTCAGTGCTAAGATAGTACACACATTTTGTTTCACGTTTTGAAACCTTGTTTTTTGAACAATTAAAATATGTTTGTGTGTATTTTATGTGGTAATAAAATATATTTGTGTGTATATTATGTGTTTATACAGCATAAATGCAAGATACTTCAAAATACATCATTGAAATATTAAAATATTCCGAAATACGGAATAATCCGTTATCCAAAATTCTCCTGGTCCCGAGCATTTTGGATACGGGATACTCAACCTGTATTCTTATTCCACATAATGGATGAGATTATAAATGACACATACAGTGAAGCATTACCTTTCATGGATCTCATCCTACTAATAACCTGATCACCCATTTATTATCACTCCCCACCGCGCACCCTCATACTCCTCCATTGTGCCCCCACATAGTCACTCATTCACCATGCACCATTATACTCACTCCTCCACTGCGCCCCCACATACTCCTCCACTGCGCCCCCACATAGTCACTCATTCACCATGCATCATTATACTCACTCCTCCACTGCGCCCCAAGATACTCCTTCACCGGGCACCCTCATACTCCTCCATTGTGCCCCCACATAGTCACTCATTCACCATTATACTCACTCCTCCACTGCGCCCCCACATAGTCACTCATTCACCATGCATCATTATACTCACTCCTCCACTGCGCCCCCACATACTCCTCTACTGCACACCCTCATACTCACTCCTCCACTGCGCACCCATATACTCCTTCACTGTGTGCCCATATACTCCTCCACTGCGCCCCCACAGTCACTCCTTCACCATGCACCCTTATGCTCACTACTCCACTGCGCCCCCACATACTCCTCCACTGCGCAGTAGAGATGGGTCGTTCGCGAACGATCCGGTTCTTTTGAACGGTTCCTTTCAAAGAACGAGGGAGCCGTCGATCCCAAAATGGTGATCCGGATCAGTTTCGCTTGACGCTGCACACAATACAATGCATTGCTTGAGCTCAGCACTGCCACCTTTGGCAGCTGAGATATTTTCTTCTAATTGGAGACTGAGTGAATAGAAAAACAAGCCTGCTTGTGCTGTTGCTGCTGCAGCTGTGTCATGTGCAGATCTAGATTCTTCTTGAAGCCCTGAAGGAGGTCAACAGCAGACTCAGCAGAGGCATTGCAAGATTGCTTCACCATCTTCTACTAGTACAGTATCACAGAAAGTTGTGTAGAAGTATGAACACACATTCTCACAGACACACAGACTTTAGTTAGGCAGTGCACATGTTTTTTTTTTACTAGATCTGTGTTTGCTGGGATGTGCAGTACTTTTAACTTTAATTTGGAGGGGGAGGGGGCCTTCTTTTAACTTTCATTTGGGGGGGGGGGGGGGGCTTGGCAATGAGCAAATTTAGTCCCCCTTGGCAATGAACAAATGTAATCCCCCTTGGCAATAAGCAAACTTAGTCTCCCTTGGCAACGAGCAAAATTAATACCCCTTTTACACCACCGCAAAACCCCGGGTCTTCAGCGGGTCAAACCCCGGTCAGCGGCAGTGTAAATGAGACATGCCGTGTCCCTTTACACGGGACTTCTACCCAGGTCCTGGGAACTGGATTGTTCGTCAGACAAGCGTTGGTCAGACAGTCACTAGGTCGACATGGGAAAATGTCGACATGGGAAGAGGTCGACATGGAACAAGGTCGACGTGGTTTTAGGGCGATATGGACGTTAGAGTGACATGAGGAAGGTCGAAAGGTCATAAGGTCGACATGGGGTTTTCGCTGTTTTTTGACCCGAATGTCAACACAGTTGGAAGTGAAATCGGACCCTCGCATCGCTTGCGATGCTTCGGGCACAGTGGCTCACTTCGCTTGCCACACTATTATAATCTCACTGCATGCCCTAGTGTATGGTAGGGCATGAAATACCGCCTGTCGGCACATGTCGGCTCAAAAAACAGTGAAAATCCCCATGTCGACCTTATGACCTGTCGACCTTCCTCATGTTGACCTATAACCATGTAGACCTTGTTCCATGTCGACGTAAAACCACGTCGACCTGTAACCACGTCGACTTTTTCAACACACCCTGTATGTTACCTTGTCATTTGTTTTTTGTTTGCTATGTACGGTGCTGCGGACACTTTGCGGCGCCTTATAAATAAACGTACTACTACTACTACTAACCACGTCGACCTTGTTCCATGTCGACCTAAAACCATGTCGACCTTTCAGCATGTCGACCTAGTGTTGTTGACCTAATGTCGACCAAACGACCGTTTCCCCAGGTCCTGGCCTGGGTAGAACATGACTATGACCTGGGTAGAGGGCAGTCGGTGTAAATGGGTACACTGGGTCATCCGAACCGGCTCCCATTTACATCAGTGGGGGGCCGCAGCATCCGCAGGTTGGACAGGGGGGCACAGACAGCCTGCGCTGCTGTCTGCTATATTCAGCAGACAGCAGCGGAGGAGGTGAATGGATGCCGGTGTGAGGCATCCATTCACCTCCAGGACGATGGCTGGAGGGGTGCACGGGGGCTGAGGGCAGCTCAGCAGCTTACCTTGGTGCTGGGCTGTCCCCAGCACGGCGATCAGTGGTCCCGGCGGGGATCACCGCGGGCCTGGCGCTTGGAGACGATGTCATTACATTTCTCTAAAATGTGCAATGTACAGAACGCTTTAAGGAGCCGCATCCCGCTGTAAGCTCCTCTTCTCCTTCTGACACCCTCCGTGTACTCCCTGGCTAGCAGCTGTACATGTACCAGAGACATGGTATCTTCTACTCTAGTAAGCCCGTATCCCCTAAATGTATCATCGGGGAACCGCAACAGGAATCTCCGATCCCTGCTGCGATCCCCCTTTCAGCGCCGCCGGCCGCATCCCCATAGGTTTCTATGGGGGATGCGAAGCTGCCCGATGTATCAACATCGGGCAGCCCGGCTTCGCACCCCTGGGCTACCGCCATTCTGAGATGGTGATAGCCCATTGTAGTCTATGCCTACACATCGCACTGCCCGGCTCGGATGAGAGGGGTCAGTGGGGGTCTGACCCCCCGGCTTCCAGGTTAGGGCTTCGCAGGGACGGGCTCCTTTCGGAGCCCTGTCCCTGCGCCCTCAAAATTGATAAATTGCCCCAATATGATCAATACCCCAGGACACCACCTTACAAAGGATTATTCCCTGTATTTGTCATTGTACAAGTATATAGGTAGGCATGAGGGAAATGGTTGTATTTAATGGGTGAGTAGACACTTTTATTTTTATATCATAGGGACCCCCTCCTCCCTCCCGAAACTGGCAATGAAAAGGGGTCTTCAAGAGGGAGGCCTGATTTGTACAGTGAGCCACAGAATGTCAGACTCCACCTCCCCCTACTGCCGTATCCGGCGGCGTGTATGCCTGAAATGCTGAGGGCCTATTGGGGAGATATTCAAGGGGAGGGGCTACAGGCTAATTGTAGTAGTACAGAGACCGGTAGCCCCACAGGAAAGGACCCTGAGATATATAAGGGGGCAAACCCAACGTATTCAATATTCAATTATCTACTGTGTTTACCACGCAGGGCTATTCAATTATTAGTCAATTTCCCCTGTGTGTAAAACCATAGATTCTACGGGCTAATACTGCGGAGAACAATCTATGTTAAGTGCACCACCTAGGTCAGGGTTAGAGAACCTTTGGCCCCAGCTGTTGTTGGACTACACATCCCAGCATTCCCTGCAACAGTTTTATCATGGCCAAATAGCAAATTGTAGCAGGGCATGCTGGGATGTGTAGTCCAACAACAGCTGGAGGGCCAAAGGTTCCCCATCTCTGACCTATGACTTTGCTCTGTTTCTGGACTTCCCTCTTAACGAATGATTGCTATTACCTGTTCTAAACAGGTAAATGGGTAAGAAAGGTGTTTCCACACAGGTAATAACAATCAAACATTAAGAGGGAAGTCCAGAAACAGAGCATTGTGTCCCTCCTGGAAAGGGTCATGTTGGGAGGTATGGTACACTAACTCAAACCATAAATAACTGTCTTTTTCACACAAACTGAGCCGCAGAGCCGCCCAAAGGATCTAGATCTTTTCACTGACCGACCCGGGTCGACCCGGGTCCGCTCAAAGAACTGTTTTGCCCATCTCTACTGCGCAGCCTTATACTCCTCCACTGCGCCCCCAGTCACTCCTTCAGCATGCACCCTTATGCTCACTACTCCACTGCGCACCCTCATACTCACTCCTTCACTGCGTGCCCATATACTCCTCCACTGCGCCCCCACAGTCACTCCTTCACCATGCACCCTTATGCTCACTACTCCACTGCGTCCCCACATACTCCTCCACTGCGCACCCTCATAATCACTGCATCACCGCACACCCTCATAATCACTCCTCCACTGCGCACCATCATACTCACTCCTCCACTGCGCCCCCACATACTCACTCCTTCACCGCACACCCTCATACTCCTCCACTGCACCCCCACATATTCACTCCTCCACTGCGCCCCCACATACTCACTCCTTCACTGCACGCCCTCATACTCACTCCTCCAAGGCGCACCCACATGCTCCATCACTGCACGCCCTCATACTCATTTCTCCAATTCTTCCATTCAATGTCAATTCCCTGCGCCCTTCATACTCACTCATCGCTGTGACCCCCTCACGCAATACTCACTCCTCTATGAGGACATCATTAAGTTTCTTCAGGTTGTCTCTTTCGCCCCCATACATCACAACTCTTTTGGGCATGTAGTTCTCGTCTGTAGAGTCAACCGTCAGTATCAGCTTTCTGTGGGCACCAGGTGAGACGGAGAGCTTACACTCTACAGAAACCGTACTCTACATTGTAACATATAACATCACCGACCACTAGTCCAAAAACAACTAAATGATGTTCCACCCCAACTGCAACCCCCATCCCACCCAGTGGCCAGAGATAGGAAAATTGTGCTGGGATCTGTACCCCTTGTCCGTATTTTCCAGTGATAGACAATGGAACTATATGAAAAGCAGGTGGACACATTGGCAGGAACTGTTGCTAGATGGGATAGGTATAATCTGCTTTCGGTATCTGGGATGTGACACACTGATTACCCTTTGGGGGCAATAAGGTAGGTAACCGTATCTGAGGTTCCTAATGTGAATCCCAGGGGGTAGAGAAAGGCTGACCACAGAGAACACTTACTTGACAATGGTACCTTCCTTCATATGTAGCTGGACCCAGTGCTGTCCGTGAGACCCATCGCTCTCCCAGTAGGTGTCGTGGTAGCCGTCCGTCAAGCAAAATAGGTTATTATCATCCTGTGGTGAGAGATCCTAATCAAGGCTCTGACCGGACACAGGGGGTTATACTGGTTTACTCGGAAAGGCACAATCACTCTCTAATGGACAAAACCATGTTCACTGCAGGTGGGGCTGATGTAACATGTGCAGAGATAGATTTGGGTGTTTTATTGTTTCTGTGCAGGGTAAATACTGGTTGCTTTATTTTTACACTGCAATATAGATATCAGTTTGAAGTAAAACCCCACCCAAATCTAACTCTCTCTGCACATGTTACATCTGCCCCACCTGCAGTGCATATGGTTTTGTCCATTAGAGAGTGACTGTGCCTTTTGGAGTGAACCAGAATAACCCCCGCAATTCGCACAAATCTTTCTATACAACATATTACTCTTCACAGGCCTAACAGGATCCATTGCGCATCACTGCCGAGCCTCAGACAGCAGATGTAGCAGTGCAGCAGATGTGCAACACAAAATCAGCTTGTACCCTGCTTAACGCAACTGCGTATAGATACAGAAGCGTCCAGCGTTTACAAAGCGGAAGATCAGAAGCCTCGCCCAAGATTTCTACCCAATGGGAGTAAAGGTGCCCATACACTAGTAATATTTATCTACAGATCTGGTTGGAACAAAAACATGGTTATGGATGAGTGACATGGATGAGTGACAGTTTGTCAGTTTTCCAGCATTTCCAAGCAAATGGTCAACTGTCATTTGCCCTCATCCATAACCAGGTTTTTGTGCCAAACCTTTGTTCTCCAAATCATGGAACAATTAATAACTCTGCATTTTGGGGAGGTTTTTTTTTTTTTACTGCTACAAACAAAAATCAATGTGCTTTATAAGGGGAACATTTCTCAATATCCTTATTGAAGACCCCCAGCTAGCACCTACTTTTTCCGTCTATGCAGTGGTTAGTGTGGACAATCTTACGTTGGTACCGAATTGGAGTAATTATAACCAGAATATCCAGGCAGAGGTACACTGCAGTGAGAGTCAAATGTCTAATCAGTCTCTCCTGTTATCCAACTGCTCATAGGGTAATAAGAACACCAAGGTTCTGTGTGACAAGTGATGGACACTGGGAATCCGATTCTCAGCCCCTCCCATGTCACGAGGGGACTCACCGTTGCCGATGACACGTTGATACTCTCCACAAACTGTTTCACGTTTCCCAGACTCTCATCCTCCTTGCCCACGTGTTCACACAGGAAGTGAATCAAATCCTCGTCGCACTCATAGGTCCAGGAGTTGGGAACAAATCTGTCGGACAAAAAGGCTCCGTGATCTGTCTGTACAGCTATAATGATATAGGCCTAAGCTGATGTACAGAGTGTAATTCAGCAGAACTATAGGGCAAAAAATACCTGGTAATAAATAAATACATTTTGGACAGATAATCGTTCAGTACACTCGGAACAATCAAAATCACTCGGAAACGGATTTTGTCACGGAAAATGGAGAATGTTTCCCTAACCTAAGGCGGATCAGAGTCTCTCCATAAATACCGCTATTACCGTAATTTCTGTACAGCCTCCAGATCTGGTTCGGTACTTATGGGTTTTCTGCCCAGACGCATGGAGTTCGTGGCGTCCACAACCTCCTCCCACCTGCAGACGGAAAGCGAGAGTCAGCACAGAACAGCGACGGCTCAGTAGTCATATATAAAGGGTCATAGAGGTGCAGATACACAGGGACGATGGTTTGATAAGTACCTGCTGATAGGCCTGTAATCAACTCCAAATAACTGCTGCTGTCTGGTGGTCTTATCGGGGGACTCCACCGGAACCAGTTTGTCACCGCCCTCTTCTTGTCTGCAGAGTAGGACCCATCCCTCTGCCATGTCACAACTACTCCTGTATTCCTCCATCTGCTCCTGCATATAAGAGACCAGAACATGGCGCCACGTTATAAATTATATTTTTAGTTTAGCAGATACCGGACTATAGAATGACATCATAACGAAAAGAGTTACGGACGTCCAGTTATATGTTAGTTGGGCGCCCACTAAGCTATTTGCTTAGTGGGCTATTCTGCGTAGGGAAATCACATTGCATGGCATGGTCCATTTTAGTGCAATGCGATGTGCTTTTTTATGTAATTTATTCACTGCTCTGTGTGCCCCCAAGGTATCGCATCACACCTGCTGCAAAATCGCATGCGATGCGATTTTATAGGGTGTACAATGCCATGACATTAGGTATACAATAATAGCATTGTATGACATACAATGAGGTTTTAGGCACCCCCCACCCCGAAGCGCGGCGAGCGGCGGCGGAACGCGTCCTCCAACCTTTTCATACCCCCACTATCCACGTCGGCGTGGAGTTGATTTTATATAGTTTGTCGTGGCGAGCCCCACGAGGGGAAGAGGATTACTTTACATGTATTCCGCGTCCGCTCGTCACACTATATAAAATCAATAGTGGGGGTATGAAAAGGTCAAAGGACGCATTCTGCCGCCGCTCCCACGCTTCGGAGTGAACGTGGATAGTGGGGGGGTGCCTAAAAACTCATTGTATGTCATACAATGCTATTATTGTATACCTAATGTCATGGCATTGTACACCCTATAAAATCGCATTGCATGCTATTTTGCGGCAGATGCGATACCTTGGGGGCACACAGAGCAGTGAATAAATTACATTAAAAAAAAAAAAAATCGCATCGCACGGCACTTACTTAGGGAAACTAAGTAAGCGTACGTATGCTAATTGGGTGCCCAACTAACATATAAGTACCAAAAAAACACTATCAGAACTGTAAATACCCTTCCTCTATAAAATATGAATATATTTCCTTTTAACATAGTCCTGAGAACACCCTAATCCATAGACCAAACAACCATATACTATATATCATTTCAAAAATTTATTTTCAGCTTTTAGCATTATTTTACATGTGCCATATTATACAATTAAAGTTGTTTTTTTTACTCATGTTGATGCTCACTCAACTAGGCAGGTCTATTACCAGTCTTAGTAATGCGTCATCCAACGCGTTTCATCAATCACAATTTCTTCAGGGTGTTTTTCTTTATTGGCTCTTATTAGATGATCTTTAGTATAACAATTTGACAGGATGAACAGAGTTTCTATTAACGAGAACTATTCCTTTAATCCTTTATAGGTCTTCTTATTAGGCCACTTCTTTAGGATTCCAAGTGATTACCGTAATATTTATTCAGATTTCCAGTTGGTGACTGTACCAGTTCGTACAGGTCCCTGTCCCGGAATGTGGGGGTCTGCGCACGCACGATAATGTGCAAACCCCCGCAGCGAGCGCCTTGGGTGGATTTTCATTCGTCAGGGCGTGCACTGCCTTATTGAAAGGCATAGTGTGTTTCGAGGTGGGCACCCGGCATGTCATGGGCATGCCCACAAAATAAAAAAAAAAACAGTGGGCGTGCCCATAGAAACACTGAGCAGACCGTACCAAATGCAGGCGTGCCCCTACCTGCTCAGGGTGGGCTGATACTACCTAAGTTACTACCTAAGCATCACCCAAAGCTATACTTCTATTGCTAGGTGGATGGGTCCTCTAATATACGCTGCCAGTTGCATGGACGATAGTATGGTCATCAGTTTCTTACCTTGCTAAGCTTCACCCAGAGGCCGTTGGCGTTTCCGTACTCCTCCCCTGTAGCCCTGATACAACTTCCTTTGCGGACTTCAATAGTGGCGCGGGAAAGTTTTTTAAGGTTCTGTTTCGAGTAGCCCGGGGCCTCCCACACGGTCAGCAGAGAGCGGGAGGCAGACGCGGTGCTGAGGTCCTTGCAGATCTTGTACTGCACTTCTCCGGGGACATAACACAGGGATTCCGGGAGGGGCTGTGCACGACGGAAGCAGTGAATGCACTCCAGGACACAGCGGATCTGGCCCAGGAGCCGGCGCGGGTTACTGGGGTCCTGCATAGCTGGGGTCGTCATGGGAACAGCAGCAGTTGGGTGAATCTTTTACTAAAACAACAACTGCAAATAATGAGACAGTCAGAGTTATTACACAACAAGGCTGCACAAACACGCACCTTTATAGGATGAGACCCTTTTCTAACGTGATCATATGCAATGATGTTGTTTAGAGTGTGCAGAAGAACTTGCTGAGGATTGTAGCATTTTCTAAGCACCTCACCGGACGATAAATCAACATGGACACATTCAGATCCCACAGGGAGTGATTTAAAAAAAAAAATGCAGTGATATTTGGTAGCAGATAAGCTTTGATCAGTGACCTGTTATTACATTCATTCGGTTGCTATGGGTTACAGCATGTGGCGAGTTGTACACACAGTGACTAAGACACTCTGGGCGAGATTTAGGGGGTTATTTTGGTTGATTTGCAAGGCTGTGAATTCGCAGCCTTGCAAATCCACCAAACCCCACCCGCCGAATGTAGGCCCACCTACCCACTCGCAGCGCGGGTTCTCCCACACAGGCTGCAAATGGATGTTTAGCATAAACATCCATTCGTATGCCGTGGTCGTCGACCATCGAAGTTGTGGAAGGTACACGCATATAAAAGTGACTTTCACGTCAGTGCGAGACGTCCACCGACCTCAGATGGTTTTTTAAAGGGGAATTACTTACAAGTCTGATGCCTTGTAAGTTAATTCTCCTTTAAAAAAAACGTCAGAGTTCAGTGGAGATCTCGCACTGCTGCTGAACTCGGGCGGCATTAACTCTCGCCTTCTGTGTTTTGTCCTGATCACACCTTGAAATGATCTGATAGAACTAATGACTCATAGAACTATTTATATATCACCAGCTACCTCCATCTGAGATAACAAATGTGAATCATGGTTTATGCCCAGCTAAACCAACTGCCCAGGCACATCTGACACGGTGACTGTTCCAGGCTGCCTACTGTGTAGAGCGAAGGGAGTGTAACCACCCGGCTTGCATGCTATCCCTGTCAGTGCTCTGAGCAACCTTACATCTGCATGCACGCTCAGGAAGAAGTGGGGGTGAAGATGAGCCAGCCGGGCGCCCCACCCCCTCTGCCATCCAAGATGTTCGCCGTGCGCAAACTGCGAACATCAGCTAACGCAAGCAGGACAACGAATGGACCTAAATAAGGTCCATAGTCCTGACAGTGTATGTGCTGTATGTATATCTCTATAGGGGGCTGTATAGTGTGTACAAAGTATACATATACATATATATATATATATATATATATATATATATATATATATATATATATATATACACACATACACACACACACACAAAAAAAACACATTGTGTGTGTGTCTGTCTGTCTGTCTGTCTGTATAAGGGATTGTCAACGTATACACTGTACATATCTCTCTACAGGAGGCTGTCAGTGTATACACAAGGCACATGTATACATAGCGGAGGCTGTCAGTATATACACAAGGCACTTGTATACATAGCGGAGGCGGTCAGTGTATACAGAAGGCTCTATGTGTATACACAGGGCACACAACCATATAGAGGAGGCTGTCAGTGTACACACATGCATATAGAGGAGGCTGTCAGTGTACACACAGGGCACACACGCATGTAGAGGAGGCTGTCAGTGTACACATACACACAGGGCACACACGCATGTAGAGGAGGCTGTCAGTGTACACACAGGGCACACACGCATGTAGAGGAGGCTGTCAGTGTACACACAGGGCACACACGCATGTAGTGGAGGCGGTCAGTGTACACACAGGGCACACACGCATGTAGAGGAGGCTGTAGGTGTACACACAGGGCACACACGCATGTAGAGGAGGCTGTCAGTGTACACACAGGGCACACACGCATGTAGAGGAGGCTGTCAGGGCACACACGCATGTAGAGGAGGCTGTCAGTGTACACACAGGGCACACACGCATGTAGAGGAGGCTGTCAGTGTACACACAGGGCACACATGCATATAGAGGAGGCTGTCAGTGTACACACAGGGCACCCACGCATATAGAGGAGGCTGTCAGTGTACACACAGGGCACACATGCATGTAGAGGAGGCTGTCAGTGTACACACAGGGCACACATGCATGTAGATGAGGCTGTCAGTGTACACACAGGGCACACACGCATGTAGAGGAGGCTGTCAGTGTACACACAGGGCACACATGCATGTAGAGGAGGCTGTCAGTGTACACACAGGGCACACGTGCATGTAGAGGAGGCTGTCAGTGTACACACACGCATGTAGAGGAGGCTGTCAGTGTACACACACGCATGTAGATGAGGCTGTCAGTGTACACACAGGGCACACACGCATGTAGAGGAGGCTGTCAGTGTAATGGGCAGTTACCGGGTATGGGTGAATACGGGCACCGGGCGCTGCTCTTCTCTTCGCCGGATCTCCAATCATTACGGTGTAACTGTAGCCGGAAGACCGAGCAGTAAACCCGGAACTCCGAACACCGTATGTATCTGTGTAGCTGCGCGCGATCTATAGCGAACCCGAGTACCGTATGCCGCTGTGTAGAGGCGCTGTGGATGAGCTGAGTCATTGATCTCGTCTGCAGGAATGACATCTTTTATGTAACATTACACAGGGCCTGATATGACATGTCCTGCTGCTGCCGGTCACCTCTATTACAGCATATACCTTGTCACACCTCTGTGCTCATAGCGCTCCACACACCTGCACATGCGTACTCTATGTGTGTCGTTTCTGTGCTTTTCATCCTTGTATTTATTATTTATATATATATATATATATATATATATATATATATATATATATATATATATACTAGGTGATTCATCGCGCCCTACGGGCGCTCTTCACACCGTCATAAGGCTGCGCCCCCTTAATTTGTGAACGTTTGTATTGTGAGAAATATGGTTAGAATTGTATGACAGATGCCTGTATTGCAACTTGAGTTATAGGTGAAATGTGTTAAATAGAGAGCATATGATGTGGAAGGGGGTGTGTATTGTTTTGTTTAATTAAAAAGCGGTTACAGAGTAAGATGTACATTGATCGTGTGGATGGTACAGTGACATTTGTGTGGGGGGGGGGGGGGCTGTGTGTGCAATAGTATAGTAGGTTGTTTCTGAGTCAGCGGTTCCCCACTGGCGGAGGTCACGACACAGGAAAACAGGAGGCTGGGTAGTGATAGGGGTGTGTGGGCATAAGGGGGACTAAAGAGGAGGGTGGGAGATACTGTGCAGCTTCTGCCAGTGGGTGAGGGTCCAGCGTGGCAGTACAGGATGGTGGCCCTTAGTCAGTGTCTCCTCCTACTGGGTGGGAGTTCGGGTGCATGAGAGCAGGAGGCAGGGCTATGAGGCATGATAGGGGCATGTGGGCAAAACAGCGTCAGCGACTCCCCAGTGGTGGAAGTTACGGTTCAGGACAGCAGGAAGCTGGGTAGTGATAGGGGTGTGTGAGTATACGGGGGACTAAAGAGGGGCTTAGGGGTGCCGTGAATTGCGGGAGGGGCGCGGGGGGTGCCGTGAATCAAGGGAGGGAGGGGGCGCAGGTGTCGGCGAATCGCGGGAGAGGGCGGGGGTCCGCAAAGCGTGGGAGGGGGCGTGAATTGCGCGAGGGGGGGTTGCGAATCGCGGGAGGGGGGGAGGAGGTGAGGGGTGTCCGCGAATCGTGGGGAGGGGGGGTCGCGGGGGGTGTGGGTGCCGCGAATCGTGGGATGGGGGGGCGCGGGGGGTTGCAGTGAATCGCGGGAGGGTGGGTCGCGGGGGCGGGGGGTTGCCGCAATGACAGGAGGGGGGGTCAGGGGTGGGGAATCGTGGTAGGGGGGGGGGGTCGTGGGAGGCACCGTGAACCGCGGGAGGGGGGGCCCGGGGGGTTGGCGCGAATCATGGGAGGTGGGGGCGCGGAGTGCCGCAAATCGCAGGAGGGGGGGTGTCATGGGGTGGGGCCGCGAATAGCGGGAGTCACCGGGGGTGCCGCGAATTGCAGGGGGGGTGTGCTGCAAATCGCGGGAGGGGGGTCGCGGGGGATGCCGCGACTCGCCACAAGAAAAAATCAACACAGAAAGGTCAACACATGTAAATGTTGACATAAGTGTGGCACTTCATTGGTGTCCATGTCGACACATGAGAATGAATATGAAAACATTGAAAAAGTGAAAAATAAATCTTGTCAACCTTTTTCATTGTCGACCATAGCCATGTCAGTGTTTTGCATGTGCCTTTTAATCGTGGGGATGCCGTGAATGGGGGGGAAGGGGGGGGGAGGGAGGGAGGGAGGTGCATACCCAACATGACCCTCTCCAGGAGGGACACATTGCTCTGTTTCTGGACTTTCTTCTTAATTTCTGGATTACCATCACCTGTGCTTAAACACCTTTCTTATCAATTACCCTGTTTAAAATGACAGGTGATGACAATCATAAATTAAGATGGAAGTCCACAAACAGAGCATTCTGTCCCTCCTGGAGAGGGTCATGTTGGGAGGTATGGAGGTATGGGGCGCTCACCTGGTGTGTCTGGTGAGTAGCTGTGTCTTTGCTGTGTAACATGGAGAGGCAGAGGGTGTCTGTGGGCACTGTCTGTGGGCTCACTGGGCTGGTTCTCTGTCATGTGAGTCAGTCATGTGAGTCAGAGGCTCCACCCAGCGTTACAGCTCCAGACACACTTTGAGTGACAGATGTAGCCAAATATATAAGAGATATACAATGAAAAAAAAAACGTGTGTGAGCGGCGCTTCATTAAATATAAGAAACAAGTCCTCAGATAACCTTTTCACAAGGATATATAAAAGTAACCATCGTCCAAATTGAATGACTGCAGCTCCCTTATGTAGGGTACACACCAGGGCGACCCGCTCACGATGCACATCGTGAGCGGGTCGTCAGTGTCTCGTCCGACCCGCTCACGGTGACGCGGGGGGGGGCATGACCCACTCACGATGTGCACCGTGAGTGGGTCCGATCCGATGGCGACCCGCACCCGGCTGTATGGTCGTCATTGAGATCCTACCTGCAGCAGGTAGGATCTCAATAACGACCGACCGACCCGCGGGACCGCGCATCGGATCGGTATCGTTCCACACCAGGACAGAAAAGGGCCCAATCAGCACACAATCTACATCCAATTGGTCGGAATTGGATCTAGATTGAGGGGATCGGGCCCTAGTCGTCCTGGTGTGTACCCAGCATTACTGTAAGCAACCAACATCTAGGGTCAGGAAGTACACATCTGGGAAATATAAAGAGAAAAGGGGCGCTCCATGGTGCATGTAAATGACATTTAATAAGGAGGTATACACTCCAATATAACACATAAAAGCAGTTGCTCGTACCAATAAAATATGCACTGTGGACTGGTTACCACATGACACAATGAAATACTCGGGGCAAGCTGCTACAATGTGCTCCTCCACAATGATCGGGACCACAGGAACCACACACGCTGTATTGCACTAGCAGATCTTTGATACCAGAAGCCGGGGAAGACGCCAGTGGGAGACAGTGCCGGGTAATAGAAAGCACGGGTATCACTAGCCACGCCCTAACGCATTTCGTCAAAGACTTTGTCAGAGGGCATGGTCTAGTGACTACCCGAGGCTAATTTAACAAGACATTCCACCAATCAGAATCTCATGTAAGCCGATGATGTCAGTGGCAATATTATCTCACAAAACAAATGAATATCTGATTGTGGCTGGGTTTATAAAAAAAAAACAAATATATGTATGGCTTAAGGCCGCCATACACTATGCGATTTGGGCCCGATTTGACCCGATTCGGAGGAATCGGGCCGTGAAATCGGGCCAAATCGCATGTGCAGACATCCCATTCGACCCGATGCACGGTCGCGTGCGCATCGGGTCGGATTCGGGAGGTCGGACGGGCTGCACATAAGATTTGTTAAATCCTATGTGCAGCCCAAGGCGGGCAGGGGACGCAGCGTATAGTATGTGCGGTGGAGGGAGCCGAGCGGGGGACTGTAAGCAGGGAGCCGGGCTAGAGAGGCAGTGGGCGCACTATCCTGGGCGGGGGGGGGGAATGCCGCAAATAGATACTTCCAGGCGGTGAACGCCGCAAGGGGATCCGAGACAGAGACTGGGTAGCGTAGGGGAAGCCGGGCACATAGAAATGAATGGACAGCCAGTAATTGGCCGAGAGCTCTCTGACTGAGAGAGCTCTCAGCCAATCACTGACTGTTAATTCATTTCTATGTCCGCCCGCTGCTGCCCAGCTTCCCCTACGCTACCCGGTCTCTGCTCTCTGGTCCCCTCGTGGAGTTCACCGCCTGGACCAGTGCGCCCACTGTCTCCCCTGCCTGGCTTCCTGCTTGCAGTCCCCTGCTCGGCATCTGGCTCCCTCCACCGCAGGTACTACAGGCTGCGTCCGCTGCCTGCTTGCAGCCCCCATGCCCTGCTCAGCTCCCGGCTCCCGCTGACAGCAGCTCCCTGGGGGGACTGCATGTGATAAATCGCATGCGATTTATCACATGCAAAACCTGGCACATCAAGTGCCAAATCGTATGTGACCCCCCCAGGGGAGTTGTCAGTAGATTAGGTCCGACTTGTCCTTCGGACAAGTCGGCCTAATGTATGGGGGCCTTTAGAAATAATATCTGCCATATATAAACTTATAATAAAGTATCATAAATATACAAGAAGAATACATAGTAAAAATGTATCTATAAAAGGTGTCACACCTTGAAAAAGCTGCTGAGGACAGCGAAACGCATAGGTGCATTTCCAGTGACCTCAGATCTTGTCTACACCCTTAGCCAGCTACATTCACCACTCTCCAACAAAGTGGAACAAATAGAGGTCCACAGAGGGACTTCCATCCACCTACATTCGGGACTGCTAAGCTCTCAGGATTCACTAACTGGTCCATCCACCATATTCCGTGGCAACAAAGATATACTTGGGGTTACGCCACCTCCTAAAGGCCCGGCTACAAATTTGGGGTTGAGGATTCAGCGTTACCTGAGTACCAGCTCTCCATCAATACCTGGATTACAATTGTCCCTTTAAAGTGTGGCTCCACTTAATCTACCTTGGAAAATTCCACATACTGGCTCTCTGGAAAGTACATGGGTGACTATTGATCTGAAAATTACTTTTATATTTTATATTCATAATTATTTTTTTTTATTCTGTGATTTATGTCCTTTTTTGTAATATACAATGCTGTATGATTAAAACCCTTTCTTCTGTACACACCTGACCACCCTCTTTTTTTAAATTGATTTATTTTAACGAAATATATCAAAACTTTAACGCAATCAACCACTTCCCTTTTCTCAATCCCCACCGTGGCTCTAACTGTGCAGAGTTTGTACATTCTCCCCGTACTTGCGTGGGTTTCCTCCGGGTACTCCGGTTTCCTCCCACAATTCAAAAATATACTGGTAGGCTAATTGTCTCCCAACAAAATTAACCCTAGAATGTGTGTGCCTGCGTGTATATGTGGTAGGGAATATAGATTGTAAACTCCTCCGGGGCAGGGACTGATGTGAATGTTAAAATATTCTCTGTAAAGTGCTGCGGAATATGTATGCGCTATATAAGAAACTGTTAATAAATAAATATACACGTGTCATTTCTGGGGCACAGCACAAAGCCATTACCTGGAGCCAATTCAATTAATCGGATAGAAGGGTGTATCTCAACGGGAAACCAATCTCCCTGATGATATATATATATATATGCAATGCTGAAAGAAAAAAATAGAAAAATCTTATTCTCTCTGCACAAGTTACATCTACCCCCTGCAGTGCACATGGGGCCTTATTTTGGTTCATTCTTTCTAACAAAATCCTTCTTAGATGGACAAAACCATGTGCACTGCAGGGGGGCAGATGTAACATGTGCAGAGAGAATTAGATTTGGGTGAGTAATTTTGTTTCTGTGCAGGGAAAATACTGACTGCTTTATTTTTACACTGCAATATAGATCTCACTTTGAAGTAAAACCCACCCAAATCTAATTCTCTCTGCACAAGTAACACCTGCCCCACCTGCAGTGCACATGGTTTTGTCCATCTAAGAAGGAACTTGTCAGAAAGAGTGAACCAAAATAACCCCCTTAGTGAGGATTACCACTCATCCAGATTTGATATTATACACCGACCGTCCTAACCAATTTGCCGTAAGAATTCCAAGAGGTGATAAGTGGGTTTCCTGCAGATACACAATATCCATTTCCAACCATGCTAAATATAGCAGATCGGTATATGGAATCCCCCGACATTTAAGGTACCTACTTTCAGATTAGGAAATCAGGGATCATGGAAAAAGGGTATAGATTGGAGGGGTCCCCTGGGGCACTAACCAAACTACAAATCCTGGCGCTTATACAATAAAAAGGTGTAGATGTTAATACTGCTTACATGTGAAATTAAACAACCCATGTGTTTGTGAGTCAGCCACTACTCACAAGAAAGATTGTAACACAATGTGCTGCTAGGTTAATGTAAGGGTTCTGAGTGACCCTCACTGCACAAATGGACGCTGGACACACTGATTAATAATAAAAGTAATTCATATGAAAATCAAATACATTCAAAATAATTACAATATATAAGACACAATTACAAATATAGCACACAAATAACAAAAAATAACTCACAAATAAAAAATAAATAATAAAAATCACGTCCAAACTTGAGTATTGATATTAGCTGGTGTCCCAGCTTAAGTATACACAGTGCAGTCACCTAATGATTGGTACATTATGGCAGGGTTGCCTACCCTCAGAATGGTCGAGTCCCCCTCCCAGCTCCCCGGAAAGGGGGGCAACCTTCCTGCATTGTCCTCCATCTCCCACGACAACAACCTCCCCCCTCGGCAGGGTGGTCCGCAGGTCAAATGACGCGATCGCTGAAATACTGACATTGCACATCGGAGATCAGGGCTCAAATGACGCGACCACTCTAGACAAGCCCCCAATAAGGCAACCCGTCTGTGGCTCCGCCCCCAAACCAGCCCTTTTTTCCTCCCGGCGATGACCCCGTCCCCCTGCTTCACAGAGGGCAGCCAAAAACATCGGCAACTATGCATCATGGAGAGAATCGTTATATGACATTTGGCATACATAATGATAGTGACTATAATGCCGATTTTTAACTCTTTGGTGAAACATCTCCTGTTAGTAGGTTCATGGGCTAAACAGATTTATTGGCAATCTGTGCAGGCCCTCTCTGCAACTATTGGAATGTATTTACCTTTTTTTACACAGGCACCTGATTCAGCTTTGTTAGCAAAGCAAAAAAACAACAACATACAACTGGGCAAATGCATGCTGTGCTGCAGGTGAGGCAGATGTAACATGTGTGCAGAGAGAGGTGGTGGGCACATTCAAACTAAGACTTAAATTGCAGTGTAAAAAATAAAGCAGCCAGTATTTATACTGCACAGCAAAAAATATAACCCACCCAAATCTAATATCTCTGCATATTACATCTGCCCCATCCGCAGCGCAACATGGTTTTGCCCTGTTTTGAGGGTTTTTTTTATTTATTTATTATTTCATGCCTGCTGCTGAGTTCTGCTGTCTCATGGTGGATACACTCCGTGGCAAACGCAGGATTTGTTCATATTACATACCAGGGCTATTGTTGTCCTAATTTAAGGAACTTGAACCCAGAACAATCCCCCCCCCCCTGCATTTGCCTACGTACCCTAGCAGCAGGACCTTCTCATATCTAGCCAGTCAGAGGCAAGCATGTAGCAGGCAGTCCAGAGCCAGATCTAAAAGCTGTTAAAGGTCCTCTATTCTGAGTCTGGGGTAAATATAGGTTGTGGCAAAACATAGTTAAAGATCTGTCTGGTCCTTAACCCCTTCCCGACATTTGACGTATATATACGTCATGGCCGGGATGTACTTCCCGACACATGACGTATATATACGTCATGACTTTAAACTGTCACCGCGTCTAGGGACGCGGTGACAGAGGGACGATGTCTGCTGTCCCTGACAGCAGACATGTCCCAGCATGCCCGGGGGGGGGCGGCGATGCCTCCCCCCCGTCGGCGATCGCTGCGATTGGCTGTTCAATGTGAACAGCCAATCGCAGGGTTTTCCTGTGTTACCGGCGAATCAGACGCTCGGTAACACAGGGATCAATCACCACCGGGTGTGAGGGGGCGTGAGGGGGTCACCGGTGATGACCACACCTCACCCCACCTCACCCCACCTGCTCCCAAGGCTGTGATTGGTCCGTCGGACCGACGGACCAATCACAGCCATGGCGCGTGATTTAAACTAACGGTGACTGCGCTGCAGACGCCATTCCGGTCTGGAATTGCGTGCAGAGCGGTCACCGTGCCAATCTGTCGTGATATACTGACCTGATCCTTGCCTGATACTTACCTGATCACCGCTGGTAGCGTGCTGCCAGCAGCTGGATGCTTCCTGGATCTTGTGACTTTCTGTGTGCTGCTGCTGCAGTGTCATAGAGTGACAGATAGTGAGAGATAGTGAGAGATAGTGAGAGATAGTGACAGAGAGTGATAGAGAGTGCTATATTTTGTGTCTGCTGCCCCCCCTTTTGTGCTGATCAGTATATCTGTGCTGATCAGCAACTTTTTGGGGGTGCAGGGTTTTTTTTTTTTTATATATATACCTGTCAGTTGCACCAAAGGTTGTGCTGCCTGTGCAACTGACTGCTGCCCCCCCCTTTTGTGCTGATCAGTATAAATTAACTGATCAGCAACTTTTTGGGGGTGCAGGTTTTTTTTTTTATATATATACCCTGTCAGGTTGCACCCACAGTTGTGTGCCTGCTGCCCCTCACTGCTAATCAGTGTTGCATCACTGCATCGCTGATCTGCAGTTTTTTTTTTGGGAGAGTGCAGTGGGGTTTTGTTTTTACACCCACGTTGCTTTTGTGGGTGTCCTGTGGCCGCTGAGCGCTGATCAGTGATGTACATCACTGAACAGCATTTTTGGCACAGGGTTGATATAATTTTTTTTTCTGCAGTTTTTTTAAATTGTTTTTTTTTTGGAGAGTGCTGTGGTTTATTTTTTTTAAATTGTTTTTACACCCACGTTGCTTTTGTGGGTGTCCTGTGGCCGCTGAGCGCTGATCAGTGACGTACATCACTGATCAGCATTTTTGGCACAGGGTTAATCTATTTTTTTTTTTTTTGGGATCAAATTCCTGTTGCCTTTGAGCGCTGTTCAGTGACGGACGTTACTGACCAACATCTGTGCTCAATTTTTGGCGCAGGACCTTTTTTTTTTTTTAACCCCTTCAAGGTTGTACCAAAAGCTGCCTTGAAGTTGCTGAGTGACGTACATCACAGATCAGCATTTTTGCCACAGGGTTGATCTAATTTTTTTTTTTTTTATTGGGATCAAATTCCTGTATAAAGTATTTTTTTTCTGCACTACATACACACTACACACTACATACCCCCCGTGTTGAAATAAAGTTTGTACCCCCCCTACACTATACACGTGTTGAAACATTACACTTACAGAAACACAAAAATAAAAATGGCATCCCAAATGTCATCCCAAATGTCATCCCAGTCATCCAGAAGAATGTATTCAGCGGAGGAGGCATATGCCATGCTTGCCTCTGACTCTGACACAGCCAGTGATGCAAGCGGGGAATTTGAAGGATTCGTCTTAACCTCATCTTCCTCCTCTAGTGATGAGGGACCCCCTCAAAGACGCCCCCGTAGAGCAGCTGAGACCCCCCCCAAATGATTGATTCCGTATGGACCCCACCACCAGACAATTTTGAGCCCCAGGTTCCTGAGTTTTTGGCCATCCCAGGAATCCAATTTGATTCAACAGGTCTCAGAGAAATTGACTTTTTCAAATTATTTTTCTCTGATGATTTTATAAATTTAATGGTGGACCAAAGTAATTTATATGCCCAGCAGTTTATTGCTCAAAACCCCACGTCATCATTTGCTAGGTGGACCCCTGTAGATGCAGTAGAGATGATGACGTTTTGGGGTCTGGTGTTACATATGGGCATAGTAAAAAAGCCAGAAATTAGGCAATATTGGAGTACAGATGTTCTTTACAGCACCCCACTTTACCGTATGGCCATGGCTCGGACTCGTTTTGAGACAATCCTTCAATTTTTACATTACACCGATAATGCACAGTGCCCACCCAGAGATGATCCCACCTTTGACCGGCTATTCAAAGTCAGGCCGGTCATTGATCATTTCAGTGCCAAATTTGCAGAGATGTACATCCCTGAAAAATTTATTTGTATCGACGAGTCCCTTATACATTTTAAAGGAAGGGTTAAATTCCGCCAGTACCTTCCCAGTAAGAGGGCAAGGTATGGCATAAAAATGTATCAACTGTGTGAAAGCACCTCAGGGTACACCCACAGGTTTAGGGTATATGAAGGGAAGGATTCAAGAATTGAACCGCCAGAATGCCCCCCCTCCCTCGTAGGTGTTAGTGGAAAAATTGTCTGGGATTTAGTGCACCCCTTCCTGGATAAAGGTTATCACCTCTATGTGGATAACTTTTACACTAGCATCCCCCTGTTTAAGGCCCTTGGTTCAAGAGGTACAGCAGCTTGCGGTACTGTGCGCAAGAACCAAAGAGGCCTCCCAAAAACGCACATTGCCCAAGTACTGAGAAGGGGTGAAAGCAGGGCACAATCCACCGAAAATATGTTGTTGGTCAAATATAAGGACAAGAGGGATGTCCTTATACTGACAACAATTCATGGAGACAGTACCACCTCCGTCCCTGTACGAGGTACCAGTACCCACACCTCAAAACCTAATTGTATCCTAGATTACAATAAGTACATGGGCGGAGTGGATCTTTCAGATCAGGTACTGAAGCCGTACAGTGCCCTGCGGAAAACAAAAATCTGGTACAAGAAGCTGGCCGTGTATATCATCCAGATGGCACTGTATAACGCTTACGTGCTATTCCGTTCTACCAGCCAGAGGGGGACATTTATGCACTTTCAAGAGGAAGTCATAAAGGGCCTAATATTTGGGAACCAGCAGGCAGAGGGCCCTAGTACTTCTAGTACTGGCCCCCGTATTGTACCAGGGCAGCATTTTCCTAACGAAATCCCCTCCACTGCAAAAAAGGTCAGGACACAAAAAAGGTGCAAAGTTTGCTATAAAAAGGGAATAAGAAAGGATACTATTTTCCACTGTGAAACTTGCCCCGACAAACCCGGCCTATGTATAAAGTAGTGTTTTAAAATATACCACACATCTATGGATTATTAGGTTCATCATTTCACCGTGCTTCGGGGGTCTTGCTAATGCCACATAGCACCCACCATTCATTCCACCAGAATCTGAGCTGCAAAATCCAAAAATCACTCCTTCCCTTCTGAGTCCTGCCATGCACCCAAATGGTATTTTTTGGTCACATATGAGGCATTGCCGTACTCGGGAGAAATTGGGGCACAGATTTTGGGGTGCTTTGTCTCCTTCATTCCTTGTGAAAATGAAAAATTTTGAGCCAGAACTGCATTTTTGTGTAAAAAATGTAATTTTTCATTTTCACAGCCCAGTTGTACCACAATTGGTGAAACCCCTGGGGGTTTGAAATGTACACTATACCCCTAGATGAATTCCCTGAGGGGTGTAGTTTGCAAAATGGGGTCACTTGTGGGGGGTTCCACTGTATTGGTGCTTCGGGGGTCTTGCTAATGCGACATAGCACCCACCATTCATTCCACCAGAATCTGTGCTGCAAAATCCAAAAATCACTCCTTCCCTTCTGAGTCCTGCCATGCACCCAAATGGTATTTTTTGGTCACATATGAGGCATTGCCGTACTCGGGAGAAATTGGGGCACAGATTTTGGGGTGCTTTGTCTCCTTCATTCCTTGTGAAAATGAAAAATTTTGAGCCAGAACTGCATTTTTGTGTAAAAAAATGTAATTGTTCATTTTCACAGCCCAGTTGTACCACAATTGGTGAAACCCCTGGGGGTTTGAAATGTACACTATACACCTAGATGAATTCCCTGAGGGGAGTAGTTTGCAAAATGGGGTCACTTGTGGGGGGGTTCCACTGTATTGGTGCTTCGGGGGTCTTGCTAATGCAACATAGCACCCACCATTCATTCCACCAGAATCTGTGCTGCAAAATCCAAAAATCACTCCTTCCCTTCTGAGTCCTGCCATGCACCCAAATGGTATTTTTTGGTCACATATGAGGCATTGCCGTACTCGGGAGAAATTGGGGCACAGATTTTGGGGTGCTTTGTCTCCTTCATTCCTTGTGAAAATGAAAAATTTTGAGCCAGAACTGCATTTTTGTGTAAAAAAATGTAATTTTTCATTTTCACAGCCCAGTTGTACCAAAATTGGTGAAACCCCTGGGGGTTTGAAATGTACACTATACCCCTAGATGAATTCCCTGAGGGGTGTAGTTTGCAAAATGGGGTCACTTGTGGGGGGGTTCCTAACTTTTAGCATCTTATGGTGCCTAGAAACCTACATGGTGCCTAAAAAATAATCTCATAAAAAGGAGGCTCCAAAATCAAGTAGGTGCTCCTTCTATTATGAAGCCTGTGGTTTGGTCAACGTGCACACTAAGGCCACATATAGGATATTTATGAAAACAAAAGAATTGGGGGAATCAATTTTTAGTCACATTTCTCTAGTAAAATCTACTGTGTTCCTTAGAAAAATGTATTAAAATTGAAAATCTGCAAAAAAAATGAAATTTTGAAATTTCACCTACACTTTGTTTTAATTCCTGTGAAACACCTAAAGGGTTAACAAACTTCCAAAATGCTGTTTTGAATACTGTGAGGGGTGCAGTTTTTGAAATGGCATCATTTATGGGGGTGTCTCACATACAAGTCCCTCAAAGTCACATCAGAACTGAACTGGTCCCTAAAAAAATCAGTGTTTGAAATTTTCTTGAAAATTTGAGAATTTGCTATTCATATTTTAAGCCTCCTAGTGTCCAAAAAAATTAAAAGGAGGTTGAAATAATGATGGCAACATAAAGTAGACATATGGTCTTTGTTAGTTATTAACTATTTTGAGTGGTATGATTATTTGTCTCACAAGCAGAAAATTTAACATTTTGCAAATTGCTAAATTTTCTATTTTTTTACGACATTTTGGTATTTTTCACAAAAAAACACAGACTGTATCGACCAAAATTTACCACTAACTTGAAGTACAATGTGTCACGAGAAAACAATCTCAAAATCACTGGGATAAGTAAAAGCAAAAAAAAGTTATCCCCACTTAAGTGATACCTGTCAGATTTGAAAAAAAGGGCTCTGTCAGGAAGGCAAAAACAGGCTGCGGCGGGAAGGGGTTAAAGGGGTGCTGTGCTGTAACTAGCCCGCTGGACAGAAACAGACAGTGCCTGTGCCTTCTTCAGAGTTGTATGCACTGTAATGCAGCTGCGGCTCCGGTTACAGTGTCGGTGAAGCCTGACTGATAGGCTGCGTCATTTGGGGGTGAGGAGCATGTACTTTTCAGAATGTGGGAGCATCAGGTCATGTTTTCTGGGTGTGCCATTGTCTGCATTGTCGGACGCACAGCTGCGAAGTTGAGGCTTGCTCAGATGGTTGATTATTGTTATCCGATGCCGCGTCTTAGGTGGCAGCACTAAAATCTGCAATGCTGACAGCGGGCATCACTGCTGTGCAAATAGCATACTAACTAGAGAATCAGGCCCTCTGTTCTATGGCCCTTATTCTGGTTCACCCACAAATTCCTTCTCAAATGGACAAAACCATTGGGTGGGGTTTTACTTCAAAGTGAGATCTATACTGCAGTGTAGAAATAAAGCAGTCAGTATTTTCCCTGCACAGAAACAAAATAACTCACCCAAATCTAAGGACGCCCACACATACAAAAAAAGAACCGCCGATAAAACCAGATTTTTAAACATACTTAAAAATCTGATTCAACGATCCCGAACAGTTTTTGATCAGGATCACCAGAAGGGGGAGCCCACACATGAAAGATTATTTGTGACAATCATCTCCAGAATGGAGGATTGTCACAATTTATCATAGATTTATGGGCCCCATTACTCTCTCTGCACATGTTACATCGGCCCCACCTGCAGTGCACATGGTTTTGTCCATTTGAGAAAGAATTTGTCTTTGCGAATGAACCAGAATAACCCCCTATGCCCGCTACAATCGTTCACTCGAGATGAAAGTTTCCCCCCTACGCTACACAATTATTGTTCCAATGAGTTTGTTTTATAAAACCAACTTGTTTAAATGCCTGATTCTCAGCTTTTGGGAGAAAACGGCTGATTACTGTTTGCTTACATACATTACACGATAATTGTTCCAACCAGCCAACTAGGCTGATTATTGGGCAGTGTGTGGCCAGATTTACTGTTACACAGCCATTGAGAGTCTTTTTCAAAAGCAGGCAAGCCAAGCATGACCTGTGTTACTCAATAATTAGGCCCCCTGCCCTTGTATCACTTTACATCAGGGGTGCCTAGCGATGGCGATCTGTGTGGATGCCATCGATGGTTTCCACCAATGGGAACACAAACCATTGCTGGCAGATAACTATTCTGTGGATTGCCATCAATGGTTTTGCCATTGTTGTTTTTGTGCATGCGTGCCAAATTACACTTCTTACACAGCTGACCCGGTTTAGGAGACAGGACATCCTATTGTCAGCTCTTACACACGGTATAGAAACATAGAATTTGACAGCAGATAAGAACCATTTGGCCCATCTAGTCTGCCCCTTTTTTTATCCTTCAGGTAATCTCAACCCTTTTTAATCCTTATTTCTTTGTAAGGCATTTCATATGCCTATCCCAGGCATGTTAGCGCCACTTTATAATTTAAGCTCCAACCTTCTGAGAATGGTGGTTATTCTTCTTAAGTACATCCGATCAAGGCCCTTATTCTGAATCGTGCGGCCGGAGCCGCACACGGTGCTCCGGCCGCACAAACCAATCCCCGCCCACACTACGGATCGCCACGGCCGTCCGTACACGGACGGCTGGCGATCCGCATGAAAATGGTGGGGCGTACGCCTCCACCATGGTGGGAGCTGCCCCCTGCATTCGATGGTCGTCGACCATCGAAGGCAGGGCCGCACGCCCCAGCAGCTCCCGCAAGCTGAGACCACACGGACAATCGTCCGTGTGATAGCTTGTATGGGGCCGGAGAACTGACATCCGGCGACGTCAGCTTTCCGCCCCCATCACTGGCGTCATACCCTCATTACCATGCATACGCCCCGCGTTTGCATGGGAACGCCCATGAAACGCGGGGCGTATGCATAGGGAAATGAGGGTATGAAGCCCCTCACGCCCCTATACGCCCCCTTTGCGGCGGACGAAATACGTCTGCGGCGAATTCGGCTGCACATGCGCAGATTGACCTCTGCGCATGTGCAGACTGAAAACATCGGCGGTACGGCCGCACGCGGCCCGTACCGCACGATTCAGAATAAGGGCCCATGTCAGGAGTGGGTCACAAAAGAGCAAGATCAAAGGTCCATACTTATTTCTGCCTTAAAGGGGCATACACCAGGGTTGCCTACTTTGGGCAGCCACCTCCGTCCGTGAACTGAAGCACAAAGAAAGGGGGGGGGGGGAGATTTGGCATGAGTGTTTGGGGCATAGTTTCCTACCCTCCTGCATTCTGCAGGAGACTCCCTGAAATAGCAGCAATCTCCCTCTCTCCCTCATTGGTCTACCAATCTCCCTCATTTCACCTAGCCCACATTACACTGTTACATTTTTGCGGAAAAAAAGGAATGAGAGACAGATACATTTACATTGATTCATCAGCACCATATCCCAGCACTTTACCTAGTGTAGTAGCTCTTAATAACTGCTTTGGGGCTCATCTACATTTGGATATAAGTCATTTTAAAATGATGTAGCAGTGCACACTAACGCTTCTAGGTGCCACGTTCACAATCTCTTTTCCATATATGGAACTAGCCACGCCCTTTAAGTGGAGCATGACACCCCCCCACAATGAGGCGCTGTGTAAAATTCTGCTACCAACTATAATCTCCCTGAAACTAATTTTCAAAAGTAGGCAAGTATGGTTTGGGGGCATGGCCACTGCAGAATTGCATCATCGTAGCCACGCCCCCTCCATGCAATGTCAGTACTACAGGCATTGCACAGCTGTGGGCGGGGCTACAATGACGCAATCTGCATCATTTGGTCCCCCCCAGCCGATATTTACATGATTAACATCGATGGTTGATAAGTATCACCCTAGTTTTGCCTGGCTAGGAACCTCGTAATCCCAGGCATCAATTAACAGAAAATATATGGCTGTAAAAATATAATAAACATAATATCTCATTTTTTAAAGTTTCCGACATAATAAAGATGCAAGAATATACAGTAATATATTATAATACACTGACACTGCCCAGAAGCAGCACAGATGTACTGAGCTGCGTGCAGTACAAGTACATACGGTATCGCCTAATCGCGCACTACAAGTAATACGGTAAGGTCACACTGGCAGCCGCAGAAGTGCTTCCTGCTCGACTTCACGTTACTCAGCAACGCCGGCTCTATGTCTCCATTTTGATTGGCTGGTGAGATACTCCTGACTAATGCATGGAGCAATGTGAGCCCCGCCCTCTCCTGGATCACATGGAGGGCTAAAGTGTAAGGGGAGGAGTCATGCAGTAAGTTTGTGTAAGGACTGCTGCTTTCTGACATTTACTGACACACAGCAGCATGAAGCATACAGAGCAGCCACTGTGAGTATACACAGCAGCCTGGGCACGTGTTGGGTGCAGGGGGTCATATTGCAGCATGCAGATCGGTGTGAGGTATATGTTGCTGATGGTTAGCATTACTGCCTCACATCACTGTGGTCATGGGTTCGTTTCCCACCATGGCTCTAAATGTGTGGAGTTTGTATGTTCTCCCTGTGCTTGCCCACATACTCCTGTTTTCGCCCACAATCCAAAATATATGCGGTCACCTCTACGCCAGTTACGTTAGCCACTATTCAACCGCTCCACTTGCCACAACTCCACTACAGGTAATACATGCTGTGTGGACACAGAAGGGTGGCGTGGGTATTACCTTCAGTAAAGTTGTGGTGGTACATGTGTAGTTTCATGGCGCCGTGCTACCCGGTCTCTGCTCTCTGGTCCCCTCGTGGAGTTCACCGCCTGGACCAGTGCGCCCACTGCCTCCCCTGCCTGGCTCCCTACTTGCAGTCCCCCGCTCGGCATCTGGCTCCCTCCACCGCAGGTACTACAGGCTGCGTCCGCTGCCTGCTTGCAGCCCCCATGCCCTGCTCAGCTCCCGCTGACAGCAGCTCCCCGGGGGGGACTGCATGTGATAAATCGCATGCGATTTATCACATGCAAAACCTGGCACATCAAGTGCCAAATCGTATGTGACCCCCCCAGGGGAGTTGTCAGTAGATTAGGTCCGACTGTAATGTATGGGGGCCGTTAGTACATCTGTCTAGGGATGGACATTGGAAGCCCACCATCAAATGATGGCTGGGCTTCCACCATCAAATATTTCGATGTGATGGTCACTGAGCATCGCATCAAAAGAATTAGATAGAAAAAGTTTATGATTGGCGCATGAGCAAATAAAAATCCATTTTCTTTGCACATGCACAACCATCTACAGCCCAGCCATGCATGTGCAGAAGCATTGCAGCGTGGCTGGCTGGGGGCGAGACCATCGGAACACCATTGAATGTTTACCATTTGATGGTGGGATACATCGTAATGACAACATCAAATGGTAAAAACACTACCATTGAATAAAAATATTGATAGTAGTGAAACATCGTTATGCGATATCCATCCTTTAATGACACCCACACACAGCTGTGCTATGAAAAGTCATAATTCAGAATGTTGGTAGGTTCTGAATGTCAACATGGACGTTAGGTTGTCAGGAAAAATGTCCATAATCGTAAATATCAACATGTTCATAGGAAACTATTTGATTGTAATGTAATTCCTACAAGAATGTGTGGTTAGCCACGCTTTAAGCAACTTCCCAACCGTAATAAGTGCTGGGTGCGATGCAGTTGTGCTGTGGCGTCTGAGCATCTCCAGAGCCTTATAGTGGGTACACCTAATGCAATTGTGCTTGCAATTGAATCCGGATTCGATTGGGATCAAATCGAATGGCAAGAAAAAGGCATTCGATTTGGACTATTTTTCTATTCGATTTACACTACATGGAAGCGCGCATCGGGATCAAATCTGCATTGTAAGCTGCAAAAAGTATTCGATGTACATTTGAAATCAAATAGTGCATATCTCCCTATGTGTGCGCACCTCAGGAGTGTGCTCGCAGAAATCTGTGATACATGCAATAACAGACAGATTGCAGAAATTAATTGAATTCCATAAATTCCTTTGTAAGAAATTTCGGTACTTGTGAGTTATCCGGGCTGCCGTTTTTTTTCATCGCGTCCGAAATCGTGGGCATCGCGTCGGTCGTGGCCGTTATAAGGGGCCGCGACGCGATGCCCGCGATTTACCATAGACAGTAATGTTAAAAGACGCGATGGACCCGATTTCCCATAGACAGCAATGTTAAAATAAAATGACAATGTGAAATTGGGCAATATGGCCATTTCAAATTGGATATGTTTTAAAAAAAAAGGTTTCATGGCCCCCCACCACCGTTAACGCCACCCCGCTATTGAGACCAACCCGAAGCGTGGCGAGCGCAGCGAGCCCGCGAGGGGGGGCGGTACGCGTCCTCCGACCTTTTCATACCCCTACTATCCACTAGGGCGTGGAGTGAGAATAGAATAGTGTGGCGAGCGCAGCGAGCCACCGAGCCCGAAGCGTGGCGAGCGGACGCGGACACCTGTGAAGCCCGCAAGGGGATGCGGATACCTGTGAAGGTATCCGCTGCGCTCGCCACACTATTCTATTCTCACTCCACGCCCTAGTGGATAGTAGGGGTATGAAAAGGTCGGAGGAAGCGTACCGCCGCCCCACGCGGGCTCGCTGCGCTCGCCACGCTTCGGGTTGGTCTCAATAGCGGGGTGGCGTTAACGGTGGTGGGGGGCCATGAAACCTTTTTTTTTAAAACATATCCAATGTGAAATGCCCATATTGGCCAATTTCACATTGTCATTTTATTTTAACATTGCTGTCTATGGGAAATCGTGTCCATCGTGTCTTTTAACATTACTGTCTATGGGAAATCGGGTCCATCGCGTCTTTTAACATTACTGTCTATGGGAAATCGCGGGCATCGCGTCGCGGTCCCTTATAACGGCCACGACCGACGCGATGCCCCCGATTTGGGGCTAAATCGCGGGCATCGCGTCGGTCGGGTGTCCTTAAGTTAACTAAACTTAAGGACAAAATCGGCAGCCCGGATAACTCACAAGTACCGAAATTTCCTCCCTAATGTCGACGTTCACCATGTTGACACCAGAATATTGGCAATGGCGCATAGACACTGACATCCATACATGCATACTGGAAACACCGCTGTGTTATCATTAAAAGTCCACTCTGTCAGCAACTTGCCAGGGTGGGGGCTTCTTGCTGCTTGTACCCCGCCCTCCTTACATCCATGTTACAGTTCTGTCTGCAGGCTCTAGATATGGGATCTGGCCCAAATCTTGCACACGTTGTGGTTTGAGACCTGGGACACTGTGAGGTTGGGTATAGCGTATGCGGTACAGGAGAAAGGGGGGCTGGGTCCTCTGTCACTCTGGAATTTTGGAAACCCCATAATGGTACATATAAAAATAAGCAATTTAGGAGTCTACCATAAGTCTTAATAGAGTGCAGGAAAGTGTTGCTAATAAATGAGCCTGTGAGAATATGGTGGGAATGTGGTTGTGAATACTTATCCTTAATGGTGGGGATGGTTATTTATAACTTTTGTGTGGAAGAAGACTGAATTTGAACAACAAAATAGATAATTTATCGGTGATGTCTTCTTATTGGCATACATCACTTAGCAAAGTGAGGGTAAGCATAGCACGGTTCCTTTAAACGTACATGAGCAGTGGACAATAATTTATACCTTACTTACATAAAAGATATGTAATACTCACATCAAGGTATCTTTGATATTGAATCCATACCGGTAATCACGCTGTTCTATGCAGTAACGTTCTTATAAAGGTTTCTTCGGAAATCTCACCTGTCTCTTTTTAAAAGTTTTTATTCTGTACGACAGTACAATGTATGAAGCATTGGGGGTGTGTGTGTCACAGCTGCCTGGTGGGTAGTCTCAAAGCAGTGCAAAGAAAACTGGTATGTAAGTGCTGGTGTGATAAAAAAAATATTGGGACCCTCAGAGGTCCTGTGATGGTAGCGTTTCCTCCATTTAACAGCACTCCCCCAGGGAGGATATACAAACTCCACACAGTTAGGGTTATGATGGGAATTGAACCCATGAACTCAGTGCCGTTAGTCCGTAATCAGCGGAAGGTTATAATTCCGCTCTTGTTTCTTTCTCCCCAGCCCTGAGGGGTTTCCGGCCCTGAAGAATGACACATTCCTGCGTGCGGCTCGCGGGGAGGAGTGCCGCCATGTGCCCGTGTGGTGTATGAGACAGGCCGGCAGATATCTGCCAGGTAAGTGGTCTGTTGGGCCATGATGTAATACAGGAAACCAGCAACTCGCTCCTTATGTGCAAGTGAGCTTGGCTGATCTCTGGGGTGCAGATGCCGCTGTTTTGTGGGATGTAATAATATTTATATCCGCACCACCCACCACTTTACTAGGTACTAACCACATCTCTGAGGCGTGAGGCACTTGCGAGTATTTCTCCTCTTTCCTGCTGGTGCCTCCAGTATGAAACCATTAAGAGGCAGATTGAGCATTCTGATCCCAAGGTTGCAGTATGTACAGTGCTGCCCTCCTGTGGCTGGTGTTTGATGTGCATCTCTTGCAGAGTTTCGGGAGACCCGCGCTGGACAAGATTTCTTCGCTTCGTGCCGCAGTCCTGAAATATGCTGTGAGCTCACATTACAGGTGATGAGATGGGGCGAGGGAAGGGTGATTGGGACATCACAATACTATCAGATGGGACTTCTAGGTGGGATAATGCCTGAATTCATAGAATGGAGTTTATTTCCCAGCAGGGGAATAGAGGAGGATATCAATGTATATATACAGTAGATCGATCGGGGAACATGGGATACTGATATGATATGGAGGGAGGGTTCCTTCCATTGCTGCGGAACTGACGACACGTGTTTCTGCTTTCACAGCCGCTCCGTAGGTTCCCTTTGGATGCCGCTATCATCTTCTCTGATATCCTCGTTATACCGCAGGTTGGTGGTGATTTCATATAGACCTTAGTGATACTGTTCTATTCCAGCCCTGAGAGACGGAGCACAGGAGGAAGCAGCAAGAACGCAGAGCGCAATGCTTCCTGCGCTGTGCGTGCAGTGATGACCCTGTAATGAATTGGAGGCAAGCGTCAGAAGGATATGTGCAATCAACAAGATCCTAAAACCTCCCCCTGGTCTCTGTTCCTTAACCTTCTTGAGTGTCGAGTGATTTTGGCAAAATAGGTGTGAAAATTGTCAAGCCAAACATTTGTATTCATCAGAATGACCTGTAATGTTACCTTATATAGGAAATATGCAAAAGGGATAGAGATAGATCCTCAACCAGCGCTAATATATAATTAATACAAACTTCCCTTGTGTAGGGTTTTTCCTTTATGCAGTTTTTCCCTTGAACTTCACAGGGACGTTTTCACATCAACAAGCCTCAGATGAAGATATATGTGAAAATATAAACATGGGAGATATCATCGCATAAAACTGTATTTAATTTTCACAAAGATTTAAAACATGGGGGTACAATGTTAAAAAGGGGGTTTCCACAGCATCTGGGTAAGCATACAAAGTGCACTGGGCTGCAAGCTTAGGCCTGGAAAGGTAATTACCAGATGGATTGGAACTGTTGGCAAAAACAGTTCAAACAGACATATGGCAAGTCACATACGGATCCCGGGTCACGCAGGTGCTCTCACAGTCGATTGGTAACCTCCTCTCCTGGGCGTCTGCCTGGCCCTGTGTCCACCAACGCGTTTCGGATCCCTCTGGATCCTTTGTCAAGGTGTGAGAGCACCTGCGTGACCCGGGATCCGTATGTGACTTGCCATATGTCTATTTGAACTGTTTTCGCTAACGGTTCCTATCCATCTGGTAATTACCTTTCCAGGCCTAAGCTTGCAGCCCAGTGCACTTTGTATGCTTATCCAGATGCTGTGGAAACCCCCTTTTTAACATTGTACCCCCATGTTTTAAATCTTTGTGAAAATTAAATACAGTTTTATGCGATGATATCTTCCATGTTTATATTTTCACATATATCTTCATCTGAGGCTTGTTGATGTGAAAACGTCCCTGTGAAGTTCAAGGGAAAAACTGCATAAAGGAAAAACCCTACACAAGGGAAGTTTCTATTAATTGTATATTAGCGCTGGTTGAGGATCTATCTCTATCCCTTTTGCATATTATGATCTTTTCTGGGTAAAGAAGAAATACCCGTGAGATAGAACCATCCCGGCAGCTTCTGTGCGCACTGTGGTGTATATCTTTTTTTATTTATATAACAAATGTGAGCGACGCTGGCATATTTACCCGATATTTTGAACATCTCTCACAGAGGTGCTGGCACTGAAAGGGTTAATATCATTTCTGTAGCTTCCTATGCACAGGAACATGTAGGTACTTAACTATCCACTACAGATCAGGTGTCTGTAAGAATGGGGCATGTCAGTCATTCTACCCGGAGGCCAGCATTTTACTGTATAACAGTTATTGTCTTAGCTGATGTGTGATATTGCACATAAGCGTAATTCCAGCCAAACCGTAATTTTGGGTACCCCCCTGCCCTGTATATCCCATGATGTGGTATCACCCTCATCAGGGCGGTACCTGCACCCAGGAGGTTTGAAGCCTGTGTCTTTGTAATGCAGGTGCTGATTGGACGGAGCCAACATTAATATTTCAGTTTGTGGTTCCTCCCACTAGTATGGATTATCATATAAATACAATTAACAAATGAAAATTAGTAGGCACTAAAATGACCGGGTAAGTCTGGCTATAAATGTAAAATCCATTTTTGAAAAGAAAGTGTCCACATTTTGTTTGTCCTGGTTATGACTCCTGTTATCCACTAGATGACGCTAGGTCCCAACTGTTCTGGACAGCTAAACAGAAGTAAGGTGCATACATTGGGTGAAATTTAATAGGACGAGAGATTCAGGAAGTGAGAGATTTGGTAAGAAATCTCCAGGTTTTTTTTAAAGCGGCAATCATTTACACTGCAAAATCAAACTTGTTTAGCAGTGTAAAAGATTGCCGCTTTAAAAAAACTGCAGATATTTTACAAAATCTCTCACTTTCTGAATATCTCATCCTATTAAATTCCCCCCACGGTGTCATACAGTATAAGCACCTAGAGTCATAGAGGGTATATTTACTAAAGTGTGGATTTATACAGACAGAGATGTTTTTCAATAGCAATCAAGCAGATTCCAGGTACTATGTTCTAGGAGTTGCTAGATAAATGATCACTCTAATCTGGTTGCTATGGATACCATCTCCACTTCTATAAACCCGCACCTTAATAAATATACCCCATAGTTTCTTCTATAGCCGGAATTCATTGCTCCTCTCCTGGCACACAGAAGTTGTGTACTGCGATACCTAATTCATCTGCATCTGTTTCTATGGAGAAGGTTCTAAGGAAACACAATAAACCGTTGTATAACCCACTAAGGCCAGCCCTTTTACAGTGACACCTGCACATGCTGCCGGGAATGGATGGACCTTGTAGGTAGAACAACATCTGAGAATAGTGCTGACCTGATCACATTCACCTTGCTCAGAACATATGGAGTGAATTCAATTAGCTGCAACGGTGGTGAGCGGCCCTTGTAATGTCTTGGAAATGCTACTAGCAGCACTGATACGGGCTAGTCTTACTCCGCACTCCTGGATTTATGTACCTGAGGAGATTCACGTGTAATTTAATTGACCCCTATATATGAAATCATCTGATCACCATTTTTTTAATGGTAATAAGGACAAGTATCAAATGTATAACCAATTCCGTTTAGGAACACAAATGACAGAACTTTATAGATTGTGAAGTGACCTGAATTGTCACTGGGCTCCCAAATATTTCCAACATGGTCTCTTTCGCTCCTACGGCAGGCAGCCATGTTAGGGGGAGGGGCTTCTAACAGCAGTCACAGTGATTGGTAGCTTAGAAGACTTGCTTTGTGGTAATGTACTATGTTGTGTGGCTGATACACACACACACACACACACGGCATAGCCAGTGATGTCATTGTAGGTCAAGCGGCAAAGAAGATTAACTTTTGTGTTGCTCAATTGACCAGTTCTGTTCTTGTTCCCAGGCATTGGGGATGGATATCCATATGGAACCAGGCAGAGGGCCTGTATTCCCCAACCCCCTCCAGAGCCCAGAGGACCTTAAAAAGTTGAAGCCTACAGTGGACGTTTCGCAGGAGCTGGGATACGTGTTCCGAGCCATCACCCTAACGCGACATAAAATAGCCGGCCAAGTGCCCCTAATTGGATTCACTGGTGCTCCGGTCAGTGTTATTGGGCGATATTAGTGGCTGGGTTACAGCGTTAGTGTGACGTGTTCCATGACCTCCTTGTCTTCTGGTTCCCCCTCCTTGCAGTGGACTTTAATGACCTATATGATAGAAGGCGGAGGCTCGAACACAATGTCCAAAGCAAAACGCTGGCTGTATCAGAACCCATCTGCCAGTCACCAGCTCCTACAGCAGCTCACAGATGTCATTGTGGATTATCTGGTGGGACAGGTGGCAGCAGGAGCTCAGGTAAGGCGTTGAGACGGTTGGCCACTTAGACCACGATACCAGGTCTCGTTGTCCGTTAAACCATTGCGTATTTGTGTTCCAGGCTCTGCAGGTGTTTGAGTCTCATGCTGGATGCCTCGGGCCCCAACAGTTTGCAGAGTTCTCTCTGCCTCATCTCCGGGAGATCTCCCGCAGAGTCAAACAGAAACTAAAGGATGAAGGGTTGGAACAAGTGCCGATGGTGGGTTCACGAATATAGGCTTGTGAAAGAAAGCACCAATGTGAGCTCTCGCTCCATGCCGCTGGTTTCAACCCTATATAAGGTCACTGACAATAGATGCCGTAGTCTTTCATTGTAAAGCTTTGTGGCTCCTTCGCGTTCTACTATGTTGATGATCGCATGAATAATTCTCTAGTGGTCATCCTTATTTTACAACCACCATTAGCTGGAGATAATTAACGGACTCTTTCTCGCAGATCGTTTTCGCCAAGGATGCTCATTACGCCCTGGAGGACCTATCACAGTCCGGTTATGAGGTTGTGGGCCTGGATTGGACGATTCGACCGCAGGAAGCCAGGTGAGAAGGCGGCACCGCGGGCAGACTTCCAACGGTCCCCAGCTGGAGGGCGCTAGCATAAACTACAAAGTATAGCACATGACCTTTATACCATGTACTAAAACCCTATATCAACTTTTAAAGAGCTTGTCTCCTGCTGCAGTGAGAACAGACCCCGCTCCCAAAGACCTTCAGAACATTGAAAGATTTCCTAAGTCATTTTAATCTTTGTTTCAGAGAGAGAACGGGGAGGAAGGTGACCCTGCAGGGCAATATGGATCCCTGTGCTCTGTATGCCAGTAAGGTGAGTGTTATTTATATAGCGCACACATATTCCGCAGCGCTGTACAGAGAATATTTCAACCTTCACATCAGTCCCTGCCCCAGTGGAGCTTACAATCTATATTCCCAACCACATGTACACGCACACAGACATTCTAGGGTTAATTTTTGTTGGAAGCCAATTAACCTACCAGTATATCTTTGTAATGTGGGAGGAAACCGGAGTACCCGGAGGAAACCCACGCAAGTACGGGAAGAATATACAAACTCCACACAGTTAGGGCCATGGCGGGAATTGACCTCAGTCCATAGCTTGGAATGAAGTGGTTACATGTTGAGATCCTTCAGCATTTTGGAGGAAGAATAGCACTTGGGTGAATATATAGGGTGATTCTGATGTAAGCGCTCCCCTGCACGTTCAAACAGGGGAGCGATGTTTCCTGACTGTGTAGGCACATGTGCAGCTGCTTGGTGCGAGCGGATGCAATTCGCCGGGTCATTCGCACCAAGCAGTGTGGGCGTGGGGCCGTGCCCATGGGAATGGCCACTGTTTATTTATGGGTGTTCCCATGGGAATGCGCCAGTGCCGCGGGGGCGGATAGCAGATGTCAGCTGCCTGCCCACTTCCTATACAGGCACCCGCAGGTCTAAGACACCGAGACACCTTCTAAAATCATTTCATGGTCGGCGACTATGAATGATTTTATCTCCGTACTCAAGGCTGTGAATGGATGTTTATGCTAAACATCTGTGCAGGGAAATCAGTGTGCAAGGGGCGGGCATTCGTGCGATGAATTTCACTTCTGTGCGGGTCAACCAGAATCACCCCCATAGTCAGGGAACCACTGTGGCCAGCTATAATGTGATTTATACAGACTAAGGTTATTCAAAATGTGGCCCTCCAGCTGCAGTGGTTCTACAAGTACTTGCATGCACTGAAGCAAAACTGTTGCAGGGCATGCTGGGACATGTAGTTCCACAGCAGCTGGAGGGCCACTTGATCCTTATGTAAAGGCTGGTTATACATGACATACAAAAAACTGAAATCATTTTTCAATAGTAGATGTCAATATTTATCTGAATAATTATCTAGTTCAGTTCCCGGCGTTCAAAATCCCGACGCTGGAATCCTGACCGCCGAAATCCCGAAACTTTCTCCCTCCAATCCACGTCCCCCCCCCCCCTTGTCGGGATTTCGGCGGTCGGGATTCCAGCGTCTGGATTCCGACCGCCGGAATTCCATACCGAATCCGTTCTGGGGGGTGAGCAATATAAGGTATCAGGAGTTACTGAGTCTTCCTTGTTTCAATTCTCCGCTGCAGGAAAACATAGAGGAGGTGGTGAAGAACATGCTGGAAGCCTTTGGAACCCGGGCGTACATTGCTAACCTGGGCCATGGTTTGTATCCAGACATGGACCCAGAGCATGTTGGAGCCTTTATCGCTGCAGTGCACAAATACTCAGAGGACCAAAAGTGACGTGGAGCCGCTAACTCCTGAGCAGTTTGTTCAGAAGCCCAGGACTTATAGCAACCAAACTGTCTCTGCTTTCAGGAATCAGTAGGAAATGTTACATTAAACCCTGTCCATGATCATTATGTATTAAATACAGATAAGACACCCATGGGAATGTGACTTTATTGATGAGGAATATGTCCCAAACATGGACACTAACATTCCAGGTTATTATTTCCATAGCCTTATGCTGCAAGTCTCCAGACTTTTATAATACCTTTCCATGGAAGATCCACCATTCACCATCAACAGTCCACACTGTCAGATTACATGGCCAGGTTACCAAGCAGGCTACAGATGTACAACTTAAGCCTCGTACACACCAGACCAGGCATTCCCAGCCTCGGTCCTCAAGGGATACCGTCATTGGGTTACCACCAAGTAGGTCGATGTGACTTTAGGTTGCCATGGTCATTAGGTCGACAGGGTGATTAGGTCGACGTTTGTCTGTCTTTTGAGCCGACAGGCGGTATTTCATGCCCTACCATCCACTAGGGCGTGGTAGGAGAATAAAATAGTTTTAGTGTTTATGTTGACTGTGTCGACAATGTTTTTTTTTTTTTTTTTAAGTTGACTTTTTCACTGTTGACCTTCCTGCATGTCGACCTAGACACATGTGGACCTAATGACTGTCCAACAACTTGCTAGCGGTCGGCCGGCTCGCCTCCCGTCCCGTCCCACTGGACCGCCAGGTATCCTAGTTTGTGGGCAGCAGCGCTGGTATGCGGGGCCGCCCGGCGCGCGCCGGATCCCCGCCATTTTACCGGCGCTGCAGGAGGACATCTTCCCTGGGGCCATTTGCTAGCAGGGGGAAGGGGCTCCCCCCACATCAGCCCCTCCCCCGGGGACAGTAGGCAGGGAACTGTGCTTGGCGCACAGAGAGTTCCCGCCACTGACATCCCTTCTTGTCTGCCTGGCTGCACGTGAGGAGGGACACGGAGAAGCTCCATTGCCACCCGGGGTTCCACTCTTTCACTGCCAGGAGGCTTGGGCAAGTCCCCCCTGTACCTCTCCTGCGGGACACTGGTCACAGTTACTGAGTGCTCCAGTCAGCCATAGCTGCTGCAAGAGCCTAGTGCTATTTGCCTACTATTTGCATTGTATGCCTATGTATGCTTGTTGTATATGTGTACTTATTAACCCAATAGCTGCTGCAGTATATTTGGTGTCATTTTGTACTTAGCCCTCCTGTACTTACAGTAATTATTCCCAACAAGGGCAGGTCCAAGAAGGGGGAGGCCCCAGCATTGCGGTTAATGCACAGCCTGTAATGCGGGCCTATCTCTCCTGGACTACGTACAGGACGGCCTATGCGCAAGCTGCTACAATGCGCAGGCACTGCCCACGCCTACGGCCTCCTCCCTTGTGCAGAGGATGGCGCAGCTAGTGGATAAAGTCTCAGCTGCACTGCCCCGGCGGCGGGTGCAGCCCCCCCCAGCATTGGATGCCCAGGGGGAGGGTTCATTGCCCGCAGATAGACGCAGGTCGTTAGTTAAAAGACCTGCGGCACTCCGGCCCCTCCTCATGCATGATTCAGATGAGGAGGAGGAGCAAGACTATCAGGATGACGACTATTTGGAAGAGGCCGTCGATGACGCCGTTGACGTAGGGGACGCCTGTGTTAGAGGACCCCCCGTCTCATAGAGAGGATCCCCCGTCTCGCCTTGATGTGACAGGCCTGATTACAGCGGTTAAGAAGGTCCTTCTAATAGACGACTACGCTGATCCGCCTGCGGAGTCGGGCCCTATATTTAAGCGCCCTAAACGCTCCTTAAGTTTGTTTCCCAAGTCGGATAATCTTGACATGGTCATTAGGGAGGCTTGGGAGGTCCCCAATAGGAGGTTTGTCATTCACAAACATTTCTCCTCCCTCTATCCTCTCCCCCAGGAGGACAGGACCCCCTGGGAGACAGCCCCCAGGGTAGACGCTCATGTGGCAAAACTGGTAAAAGCCTCTCTGTTGCCAATCCCTACAGCGTCTCTTAAGGACCAGGCGGATAGGAAGTTGGAAAACTTCCTGAAGCTTATTTACATCACAGCAGGGGCAGCAGGCAGACCTGCCCTGGCGTCAGCCTGGGTGGCTATGGCCCTAACTAAATGGACTGCTGTCCTCACAGCAGGGGTGTCTGAGGGGGCCCCAGCAGAAACTCTACTGCCGACTATAGAGTTGATACATCAGGCTGCCCTCTACTTAGGCGAGGCAGCTCTTGATTCCGCTACTCTCTCCTCCAGGGTGTCAGCTTCAGCAGTGGCCGCCCGCAGATCACTTTGGCTGCGTTCCTGGAAGGCTGACACTGACTCTAAGAAGGCTTTGGAAGCTCTTCCATTCGACGGTTCCCTCTTATTCGGTCCCGAGCTGGATAGGATGGTCGCTACGGTGACAGCTTCAAAAACTGCCTTCCTACCATCCACCCCGACTACACGGCCCCGGGCGGCTTGTCAGTCCTTTCGGTTCCAGGGTCGTGGTAGGGGACAGGCCTTCTCCTCCAGATCTTCCCAGGGGGGCAGATCCTCCCGTCCTAGAGGCAAGCGTCCCTGGGCCACCAGAGGCCCTGACCCCAAGCCGGCGGACAAGCCCGCCGCATGACTGGGTGGGCCCCCACCTGGGAGATCCCAAGGTGGGCGGTCGTCTGTTGGGGTTTTCACCCATCTGGCTGGAATCCACCACAGACGCTTGGGTTCAGGAGGTGGTCTCTCGGGGCTACTCAACTTTTTGGCATCGCCCACCGAGATCGTTCTTTTCCACGAGTCTACCATCAGACCTGAAAAAGCGCAAAGCGTTAGAACAAGCAATACAACGTTTGCTTCAAACAGGAGTCATCATACCCCTTCCTTTGGCCCAAAGGGGTTTGGGGTTTTACGCCAACCTCTTCCTGGACAGGAAACCAAACGGTTCCTACAGGCCCATCCTCGACTTAAAGAAGCTAAACAAGTTTGTACGTGTTCCCAAGTTCAGGATGGAGACCCTACGCTCCATTATCCTGGCCCTTCAGCCAGGGGACTTCATGGCATCCTTGGACATACAGGATGCGTACTTACACATCACCATCCGTCCGGAACATCAACGGTTCCTGCACTTTGCCATCCTGGACCGGCATTTCCAGTTCAAGGCCCTACCATTTGGTCTATCCACTGCCCCCCGTGTATTCACAAAGGTGATGGCAGTAATGGGCAGCAGTCTGCGCACCCAGGGTATCCGGATACTCCCATATATGGACAACCTGTTGATTCTGCAGACCTTCTCCGGGACCACCTGACTGTGGTGATACAGCTCCTGGAACGACACGGCTGGATCATCAATTGGGACAAGTCTTCACTGATTCCGGCCCAGTCGATGGTTCACCTGGGGGCCAGGTTGGACACCATCCATCAGAGGATCTACCGGCCGGAGGACCGTCGTCAGACTCTGCAGTCCCGAATTCGTTGGCTCCTCTTTCCCCGACGGGTGTCCATGCATGCTTGCATGAAGGTACTGGGTTCCATGGTGTCGGCCGTCGACATGGCGGAATATGCCCAGTTCCACTCCCGCCCCTTCAGAGGGAGATCCTCTCCAAGTGGTCAGGATCCTATCTTTTTCTCCGATCTCAGATGATAACCTTATCGCCGACAGTCCGTCTCTCTCTCTCTCTCGTGGTGGCTCCTAGACCAGAACCTCACGATGGGACGGCCATTCTGGTTCCACCAATGGACCCTCCTCACCATGGATGCCAGTCTCCGTGGTTGGGGAGCGGTCACTTGCCAGAGGTCATTCCAAGGCCTTTGGTCTACATCGGAAGCCAAGCTTCAAATCAATGTCCTCAAACTGAGGGCGGACTTCCGAGCTCTTTGCCTGGCAGAACCCTGGCTGAGGGGTCGTCCAGTGCAGGTCCAGTCGGACAATGCGACCACGGTGGCTTATATCAACCACCAGGGTGGCACTCGCAGCCGGGCAGCAATGGTGGAAGCATCCCGCATCTTTCAGTGGGCGGAGAAGATGATTCCGGCTCTTTCAGCGGTCTTTATCCTAGGAGTCCAGAATTGGGAAGCGGATTTCCTAAGCCCTCAAACACTGAATGCCGGCGAATGGTCCCTCCATCAGGAGGTGTTCCAGATACTGGTACGACGGTGGGGTTTACCCGAGGTGGACTTGATGGCCTCTCAACACAACCACAAGGTCCCCCTTTGTCTGGTTCTCAGATCTTCAGGCTCTGTCGGTGGCCCCCCCGATTTGTCTTCCATTGCGCCCGGACCTTCTCTCTCAGGGTCCGTGTCTGCATCCAGATCTGAGGCGCCTGGCTTTGACGGGGTGGCTATTGAGACCTCCCTCTTGAGGGCTAGGGGGTTTAATGCGCGAGTAATCTCCACCATGCTTAGAGCGAGAAAGGCTTCCTCGGCGAGGGCTTATCGTGTTTGGGGGGCCTACTTTATTTGGTGTAGAACTCGCCACTTCAATCCTAAAGGCCCCCATACACTATGCGATATGGGAACGATTTCACCCGATTCGGATGAATTGGGCAGTGAAATCGGCTCAAATCGCACTTGTAGACATCCCCTCCGATCCGATGCGCGGTCCCTTGCGCATCGGGGTCGAGAGGTCGGACGGGCTGCACATAAGATTTGCCAAATCTTATGTGCAGCCCAGCCCCGGAGCCATGCGGGGGACAGCAGCGGGCGGGGGATGCCGGCTATAGAGAGCCAAGCAGGGGGAGGCTGCATATGGCGCCGGGCTGGAGGAAGCTGTGTTGCGGTGTGGTGACCGCGGGAGGCAAGCAGATGACATGACGCTGGCTGCCGGGTAGCGCCGGGAGAAACAGATAACTTTAAAAAAAAAACGCCCATAGAGATGACTAGCAAGCCATTGATTGGCTGAGAGCTCTCTCAGCCAATCAGTGATTGGCTGAGAGAGCTCTCAGCCAATCAATGGCTTGCTAGTCATCTCTATGGGTGTTTTTTTTTTTAAAGATATCTGTTTCTCCCGGCTCCCGCCGCTGCCCTGCAGCCAGCATCATGTCATCAAGTTCTCCCTGCTCGCCTCCCACTGTCACCCCACCGCAACACAGCTTCCTCCTGCCCAGCGCCATATGTAGCCTCTCCCTGCTCGGCTCTCAATTAGCCGGCATCCCGCTGCCGTCCCCCGCACGACTCCCTCCTCCTGCAGCTCCCCGGGGACTGCATATGATAAATCCATGCGATTTATCATATGTAAAACCTTGGCACATCAAGTCGGAGTAATGTATGGGGGCCTTAAGACTTACCGCCTGACTCGGATTCTATCTTTCTTACAGATGGGCCTGGAGGCTGGATTGCGCTTATCTACCTTGAAAGTTCAAGTCTCGGCTTTGTCCATCTTGTTTCGATGAAGATTAGCACTTTTGCAGGATGTCCGCACATTCCTGCAGGGTGTTTTGCATATCCAGCCTCCCTTTGTTCCCCTGGTTGCTCCTTGGGACCTTTCACTTGTGCTATCTGCGCTTCAGAAACCACCATTTGAGCCTTTGCGGTCCATGGACCTGTGTTGGCTCACCTGGAAAACGTTTTTCTTATTGGCAATAGCATCAGCCTGGAGGGTGTCCGATCTGTCTGCCCTGTCTTGTAAGTCCCCTTTCCTGGTCTTACATGATGACCGGGCGGTTCTTCGCACCGTCCCTTCTCACTTACCAAAGGTGGTGTCCAGTTTCCACTTTAACCAGGAAATCGTGGTTCCGGCCTTTCAGGGGTCAGATGCGTCTCCGGATCAGTCCTCCTTGGATGTTGTCCGGGCGTTGCGCATCTATGTGCGCCGCTCTCGGTCTTTTCGCAAGTCGGACTCTCTCTTTGTGCTGTATGGCTTTCAAAAGAGAGGATGGCCGGCCACTAAACAGACTATTGCCCGCTGGATTCGTTCTGTCATCAGGCAGGCATACCTGGGCGCCTCCATTCCGGTTCCGGCTGGTATCCGGGCACATTCCACTAGGTCTGTGGGAGCGTCTTGGGCTGTTAGGGGCGGTGCAACAGCTGAGCAAATTTGCAGAGCTGCGACTTGGTCGTCAGCTGCTACTTTCTTGCGTTTTTGCGCTTTTGATACGTTTGCCTCCCAGGACTCTGCCTTCGGGCAGAGTGTGTTGGCTGCGGCACAGGCGTGTCCCCACCCATAGGTGGCTGCTTTAGGATGTCCCACTGTAACACTGTGGCCCCTGATGTCTCCCGAAGGAGAAAATGAGATTTATGTCTTACCTGGTAAATCTCTCTCTTCGAGGACATCAGGGGCCACAGGGATCCCTCCTTGCCGCGCCTGCTTCAGTTACGTTAAAGTTACGTTTCACTGGTTATATTATTCCTCTGTTGAGGGTTCTAACATGTTTCAGAATGTGTCTGTGTGGTGCTTCTCTTCCTTCTCTCTTGTCTCCTGCCATGGCTTGTTAAAAAAACTGAGGTCCTTGGCCTGGAGGCGAGTTATAGGAGGGGAGGAGCCTGGCCGCCTGGGAGGCAGTTAAAGTTAACCTCTAGGGTGCTGGAGCTCTCTCCCACTCCTATTACCCACTGTAACGCTGTGGCCCCTGATGTCCTCGAAGAGAGAGATTTAGCAGGTAAGACATAAATCTCATTTTCCTGTCTAGTGTGTATTTGGGGGCGTAAGAAATATTGTTTAACAACATCAGGCCACTGTGCTGCCACCTTACTGTCCACTAGGGGGCACTATATGACTGCACACTGTCCACTAGGGGCGCTATATGACTGCACACTGTCCACTAGGGGCGCTATATGACTTCACACTGTCCACTAGGGGCGCTATATGACTTCACACTGTCCACTAGGGGCGCTATATGACTGCACACTGTCCACTAGGGGCTCTATATGACTGCACACTGTCCACTAGGGGCGCTATATGACTGCACACTGTCCACTAGGGGCGCTATATGACTGCACACTGTCCACTAGGGGCGCTATGGCTGCACACTGTCCACTAGGGGCGCTATATGACTGCACACTGTCCACTAGGGGCGCTATATGGCTGCACACTGTCCACTAGGGGCGCTATATGGCTGCACACTGTCCACTAGGGGCGCTATATGGCTGCACACTGTCCACTAGGGGCGCTATATGGCTGCACACTGTCCACTAGGGGCGCTATATAAAAAGAACAATATACTTTGAGCGCTAGGGGCAAGTGCTTAAATGCTGTGTGCAAGTACACCATGGTCCCTGACAAGATCTCACCAGCGCAGCTTCGGAGTGTCACCTAGGACGAGACACAGCTTACCTGCCATTCCGGCGGCATACGGCAGTAACACGCACAGTAAGGAAGTCTCAGCCCGCCGCAGTGTTCAGCGGCTCACACCTGGCTTGCTGGCCAGTGTAGCTGCTTCTCACCATCCAACACTGTTAGGCGTGTGATGGATCAGTGCACAAACGTACCCAGACTGGGACCTGCCGAGAGCCCCCCTATCTATAGCAAGGAATCACAACATCGCTGTTGTCCGTACCGATCAAAGGTAACAACAAGTACACCTACTCCGCACCTGACTTCTGTGCTAAAAAAGCTTTTAAAGGACTATTTCCTGTGGATTACAAATTTCTGTTGGGAGAATTTACAAATTATCCACCGATTCCCCTATTTTTGTCCCCCAAATACAGGACACCAACATCTGGTCTTATATGCGCATATTTGAACAATCAACCGGGACCTGGTAATTATATGCCATTTACATATAGCACCATATTGATGCACATGTTTTAAAGTATTTTATATGCATGCATAACATTTTGTGTATTTATATTGTCTATTAATTTATATATTTATTTTCATGTTATTTGTTGATTAATTAAATTGTTTTAGTTTGTGTGCAAAAGGCGCCTACTGGTACTTTTTTCCTAGGGGCGCTATATGGCTGCACACTGACCACTAGGGGCGCTATGACTGCACACTGTCCACTAGGGGCGCTATGACTGCACACTGTCCACTAGGGGCGCTATATGACTGCACACTGTCCAATAGGGGTGCTATATGACTGCACACTGTCCACTAGGGGCGCTATATGACTGCACACTGTCCACTAAGGGCGCTATATGACTGCACACTGTCCACTAGGGGCGCTATATGACTGCACACTGTCCACTAGGGGCGCTATATGGCTGCACACTGTCCACTAGGGGCGCTATATGGCTGCACACTGTCCACTAGGGGCGCTATATGGCTGCACACTGTCCACTAGGGGCGCTATGACTGCACTGTCCACTAGGGGCGCTATGACTGCACACTGTCCACTAGGGGCGCTATATGACTGCACACTTCATCTTCGCTGCCCACGCAAGCAGTACTGAGTGTTTCAGAGATTAGAGACACGTTTTCTTTTTCAACACACATCAAAAATAAAAAGCTAGATTGTGATCCACAATTTATTCATAAAAAAGCACTGAAATTTTCAACACAATTCTTATAAAATGGTTTCAGCAATACATAAATAGGGTTAATTTTCTTATTAATATTAACAAACATTAAGAGGTTGCACAAATATAACAAAAGAGCATAGAAATTAAACTGGTAGAAATGAGCAGTGATACGTCTTGTGGCAGGGAATACTGGGGGGGGGAGTGCGCGCTTACTGTGGGATGTGTAGAAGCGATACAAAAAGACAGACGTGTGTTAGCAGTCAGCAGCGACAATCCACTATCGCCGCGCAAGGTCTCGCCGGTTCAAAAGCCGACACAAACCCAAAAAATATATATATATAGCTCTATATATGTAGAGGGAAAGTGATTGACAGGTAGCATTAGGCTGATGACGAGGGTGAAAATAAATAAAGGAGGGGACAGAAATTGGTGCGAGGGAGAGTTCACAGGATGTTGTTCATATTGGGCTCATCACCCTGCTACACCATGTTTATTGCTAATCCTCAACGCTGCCCATAACGCAGAACCCACAAACGCCGTAGACCCCCTATTCCTCCTAAATCTGAAACTTTAAATGAAACCATGAGGTTAAAGGGTTTGCAAAATATTATCAGGGGCAATTTCACAGAACTTTATTGCAATATCCACTTTGCAACGGCTTGTGCCACTCTTTATATGAATGAATTGGGGGAGGTGAGGTTATGAATGAGCCCAGATACTTGGCACAGTCTCAATACGTTCTCGTATTACTGGGGTGGGGGGCCCCCCTATTATAGCCAAACCTCATTGCACACTATATGATCCCAAAAACCAGCTCCCTCCTCCCACCTGAGAAAGCACTTAAAGCACCACCCGAGCCAAAGCATTCAAGTATACCGTCGCCCTGCGCAGAAGGACAGAACCATTATAAATAATTAGTACTTTACATCTCGTAATCCACATATATTATCATATTTACAGGTAGATAAATGCTTTGTGTAAAGTGTTCCCTGAGTTTGGATTGCAGTCTGTTCAGCGATGAGGCGGGAGACACTTCTCATCATGGGCAGATAAGGAAACGTTCAAGCAAATGTATAAAGGTCTGCACCCCTTACATTGTAGCGCCAGCTTCCAAATGTTTATTTTTGGACTGTTAATGAGCTGGATGAATGGATCTCAAACATGTGTTCTTGACTAGTGTATATGGATCTGTGAGATGTAACAGTCACTGTGAGAGCCAGCTTGAGGGGGGGTGGGGGGGGGGGAGTCTTGTAACGTATGGTAAACCTGGGTTTAAATATCACTGGCTCGAAGCGTTAACTGAGTAAAGTATTTGTGTGATGGGCCAAGTTACAGTGAAGTCTCAGTGCCCAGTGAGCAAGCCTGCCCCTAGTGGTCATTATAATGCACTGCATCCATACTGGCAACTTCTAAACGCAAGTGCTGTGCCTCTTTTCACCTTATTCCGCATACAAATGCCTGGATACACAATTATGCTGCATTATCTCATTAATAAAATAAACTATCTGTGGGAGGTGTACAAGAAACTCCTACAGTCCCTGAAGCACATTCGAACCTGTGAACTGAACGGAATTTAATCAAGATATCCAATGTTATCTTTAGTTACGTCCTGTTCCTTAATTCTAAAATTTGGTCATTTGAAGAGGTTTTCTGCAATTTGCAGATCAAGGTTGTGAAACTTGCAATGTATTGTGGGAAAAGTTACAGTCTATGCTGTATACTAGCATGGCCTCGGACTGGTAGAACATGCTGGTTTTTTTTTTAGTTATGCCAATAAATGGGTGGCTTAAGCCTACGATATTGGCTCTTTAATACAAGGAATGCCAATAACCCATTACCGAGAGGATTCAAACTGCAAAAAGTGGGCAATTGGCAGCAAATAAGCCATTTTAAGGGGTTTTATTTCCTGTATGCAGAAATCAGCATCTCGATATATGGATGCTTTAGGGAACATTTTTCTAATCTACAAAGGAAACATTACAGCAGTACAATGTTGCTTTTGTGTACGCAGCGTTACACATTCTCTGGCTGGGAAAGGGACTAGTGATGCAGAATCAGAAGCATAGTGAGCATTTAGAACCCTGCGGATCTGTCCGCATTATTGCTTCAAAGCACCTGGGAATGACAAGAATTTTGCACGCAGAGACCCCCTGCAGAATGTTCTGTGTGCACTGCAGCGCTACCTAGTGGAGAGATCGAGAACTTCTCGCATCCAGATAATGCTGGCAATGGCAAACCTTATTAACAGAACTTGTTCTCCCTACTGACAAATTGATACAAGGTCAGCGATGAACTATTCAGATGTTGTGTATGTATATTTCTAACAATAAGACTGAACAAAACTTGGGGTACTTCACTCCTCCCTTTCCACCCTAACAGGTTTCACGTATGAAAGGAAGGCGGTATATTTTGACACGGTGTATCCCGCGGAGAAACAATGAAATGTTTGGCAGGTGTGATGAAAGGATCCTGCTGACACAGTCTTGGTTGGGGCTTTGAGGTATTAGGGCCCGGATATACAAGGAAGCAGACGGCAGCGGGTTCCGACACTGTGTTGCGGTCAGCCGAATCGCTCCCTGACCAACATCATCAGTTTTTTCTTGCCTTTATAGATTTGCTTTAAATTGTCTATAAATTGGGCAAACTGCAGTAAACCGTCCTGGCCGAGAAGAAAGGTTTCCCTGGCTTTGCTAAGGAACTCTATGAACTCGCCATAATGTCGAGGGCTGATGTGTGTGAGGCGTGAATGGGTGGTGTTAATGTAGGCGCCGACGGCTGCGTCAAGCAGTTGGCGCAGAGGCGGTTTGTCTGTTGACATCAGTTTACCGGAGTTCCGCCTTCCAGGAATTCCAGCCAATCCCGGAGCCGTGAGCGTGCATCGTCTAAGGATGTCTGACAATACAGTAGCACAGTGCACACTTTTCACCACCAGAGGCACTAACGCTGCCAATTCATTTTTACCAAGCGAATGGCTGAGAGAACAAGCCCATAGGACATCATTAATGGCATGGTGCGTATCCTGGTTGTACGCCAGGTTGAGGTGGCTCATTGCTAGAGAGCAGAGTTTGAAAGCCCGAAGCGGGTAACCACGGTGCTCCATGTAGCGGGCGATTGTGAAGAGCTGGGAGTAGGTCATGCCCCCTGAAGCAGCATCCACTGCGATTTGATAGGCAGTCTCAAAAGCGGTGTGGTCTTTTTCACATAAGGTAAGAGCAGACAGGGCACAGTTCTGAGGGTCTTTCATGGCACACTGCAAGGCCAAGGTCCGTGCACAGCTGGCCAGCTCCTCCCGCTGTGCGTAATCCAGGTTGAGTCGCAGTACGGTGCTGTGAGACGTGGCTGCGGCGGCGACGATGCTGGTGGCTTCCGTAGGGGTGAAGAGTGTGTACCAGCTCTGCAGGATGCTTACAAGGGCACGGACACCTGGCAAGGTAAAGATGGGAGTGTTCATTACAATGCAGTGTACATACATCTATCTATAATTAATGGATCAGAGAAATTAACAGGCATCGCTAGGACAGTCCAAGTAACAACTCTGACTCTGCTTTATTCTAGGTTATTGAACATGGGTAGGACCCGGATCTTAGATCCTATAGTCCTTTAACACTGAAACTAGGTCCCAGGTTTTGCCAGGTGAACCCATGTTTGCCCTGCATATCACTGCAGATACATAGACAGGTAACCTAGGTCGCACCATTAAAACAGCAGGCTTCATGATCAGTCCAAGAAATAACCCTGGTAACAGCCAGGGTCATTGCCCAGGCAATTTGACTAAGACAGGACCTGGTTCACACTGGTGATATCCCAGGTTTTTCTCTTTGTATGAAAGGTATTATTTTCCCCATGAGATGTCACAACTCCAGATGTAGCCACTGTCATTGTTGTGATTCCTTTGCAGAGGCGTAGGAGCATTGCACCCGGGGATGGCTCCATAGGGATAAATGGCGTGCCTACGCACTCGACCCATTTGCAGGCACAATTGAGGCACCAGCTACGCATTGCGGCAACACCAAGCGTGGTTACATCTGTATGTGTATATACAGGAAATAATTCTCTTATCCCCCTGTATTGAGCAGACGAGAAGTGGACAATGCCCACAAACAGGAGACCCCCCCTTACAGCAGGTAAGGCTTCTCATATTTCCCAGGTGGTCAGCTCAGAGTCACCCGAACAAATAGGGATGACTCCTATACCACTGTTATATCCTAAACTTCAAAACCTATCAACTGCTAATATCACCGCAATGAGGAAGATGCCAACACCTACCAACTTCTGTAGCGCATGTGACCAGCCATCGAACCATCTCCCTGCGTCTCCAGTTCAGGGTGCTCAGCGTCATTCGCATGACCTAGAAGTAACAGGAGTCAGGTGTGAGTCGGGGAGGAAAGGGTTATACATGTGTCGGAGAGCGACTAGTCAGACGGTATTATATACGAGTCGCTTCTCACCTGCAGTCCGAGCTCCAGGGCTACATTGAGCAGAGTGGTGTCAGAACTGTTGTCCGCTGGGGTGGCGATCTTGAAAGCATCCTGCGCCAGCTTGAATATCAGTGATGAGGAATGGATGTTCCGCTGTATGGCTTCCAGCACGGTGCGGAGTCGCAGCATGTCGCCTGTGCGGAGCAGGAGAAAATACAGGGTCAGGGCTCTGCCTTCACTGGCTGGCGAAGGGAAGTGGTTGATCTATGTTCATTTAGATATTTTAGGGTACAATACCCACAAATGAATCCTTCAAGCATGCAATGTGTGTTTATTCAGTGGCTGTGCTCTTCCCCAGCAGGAATCACTTCTAGCGCTGCTTCATTAAGTGGGTACAAGCGACAGGTGACAAAGGTTACTAGATTCTCTCCTTTATGTATAACCCGGGTATGCACAGGATATAGCTGGCAGTTACTATGTCCTCACCTTTGGCAGCGGTCAGCATCGTAGATGCCAGCTCACACTGCTGTGACTCCAAGTGCCCCAGCGTGAACCAACGGGGATAGCGACTGGGTACCACAGAGACGATGTGATGAGGGTGGGATACATCGCCGGATGGGATGCTGCTCTCCAACACCGGAAGTCTAAGACAGGAGACAGGGAGAAGTTACAGATGGGAGAGATGGACAATGAATAGAAAGAAGGTGCAGGTGCACTCTGAGCATTAACATTACTGATGGAGCAATTCTTATTATACATGCTGCAATGTGCTCGGGACTTGTACTAGATCGCATCTATAACTAAAAGCATGCGATGTGCTGCAGCAGCGTGCAGTGCGATCTAGTACAAACAGTACGGGCTGCTCATACATTTTGTGCTGTGCGATGTGATGTGTGCATCGCAGGGGGAAATGCCCCATGTATGGGCACCTTTAGTACTTGTTTAGCCATGAATGCTTGCCCGTATATGCGGTCAAAGTGAACCCTATCAGTGGGTCCCTAACATCCCTAATACGCATACATTGGGGGAAATTTAATAGGATGAGAGATTCAGAGAGAGAGATTTGGGAGGAAATCTCCAGTTTTTCTTAAAGCGCCGATCATTTACACTGCAAAACCAGTTTGATGTTGAAGTGTAAATGATTGCCGCTTTAAAAAAAACCTGGAGATTTCCTCCCAAATCTCTCTTCCTATTAAATTTCACCCACTATATTAATTTATCCAGTGGCCATTGTAAGAAGTATACAGCAATGCAGGATCCTGCACTAATTAAAATCGCATAAGGGTAACGGCAGCTGTTTATAATGTCCACGTGGAAGGAAATCATTCAACTATATTTCTAGACTGAATATGGCTGTGCACCGACGCTTCCCATCCAACCTGACGGAGCTTGAGTGGTGCTGCAAAGAGGAATGGGCGAAACTGCCCAAAGATGGGTGTGCCAAGCTGGTGACATCATATTCATACAGACTTGTGGCTGTGATTGCTGTCAAAGGTGGATCAACAAAGTATTAAGCAAAGGATGTGAAGACTTATGTACATGTGATTTCTTAGTTTTACATTTTTAATACATTTGTAAAAATCTGTGCAGAATTTTGAGGGAAAAAATTAATGTATTCCATTTTGGAATAAGGCTGTAACATAGCAAAACGTGGAAATGGTAAAGTGATGAATAGTCATCATGCATCAATATATAACACGCATATATACTACACAGTCATCCACACATATATATAGATTCACCTACACACACACACACACACACACACACACACCAACTTATACACATGTACACTTATACACACTCACCAATGACATACTCAATGACACATACACTCACCAACTACATACATACTCAATGACACATACACACTCACCAACTACATACATAAAACACACATACACACTCGCCACCATTTATACACATACATAATTACGCACACCTACAACACTGTCCCACACACAATACACATTTATACATTACCTATACATGTCTAAAACAGTCACTTACACACCCACATAGATAACACACATACATCTTACCATACAACACATATACACAATGCAAACATGCCTACAACATTCACACACTCCCCAATATACATTCACCTACATGCAACACATACACTTACATCACATACACACCAATACTCACTGACTTCCACATACATAATCCATACATGCCTAAAACATTTACACACACACACACACACACACACACACACACACACACACACACACACACACACACACAAACACACACACAGAACTTCCACATCAATACTCATTTGGTTCCACCTACGTACACATAACTCCTATACAGAGACCTGGCTACATAGCCACCAATACACAGATGTATACGCACCTCATAGCTCGGAGAGACAGTTTATAGGCCAGGTCTGCGTCATGTGGCAGCAGTGCTGAGAAGAGGTATTTGGCGAAGGTGTGCATGGGTACACTCTCCCGGTGTATGATCTCGCCCAGCCCGCTGAACGGACCTCCTGAAACATAAGACTGTGTGTGAGCAACATTCCCATAATCTATTATAGCAAAATCCTCAGTGCCAGTGCGCGCTACCCTCTGTACAGTATGTTATACCCTGGGCACCTATCACAGCGTCTGCCTGCATCTCGCTCTAATGGAAGCACAATGAGGACATAGCGATCAATAGTTGGCAGTTAGACTATCTGCTACACATAAGATTATGGGGTAGGTGTATGAAGCAGTGATGGCAACCAATCAGCTGCTCTGTATAATTTTATATTATGCAAATGATAGATGTTACTTCAGTGCTGATTGGTTGCCATGGGCCATTTCTCCTCCCTTAGCACTGCTTCATACATCTACCCCCTCAGCTACCAATATAATCCCGGGGATCATCACCATGGACACCACACAGAGATATTGCTGGATGCCACCAAGACCATATTTGGGTCTATAAATGTCACAAGAGCAGTATCTGCCACAGTGCAGGGACACACTTGATCTGGTCACTCCTGTCCAACTGGAGCATGTGTGTGGAACGGATTCCACTAGTGGGCATCTAATGGGGCATATTAGTGTAAGGCAATACAATTGGATGTAAAAGGCTTTAGAAATATATTCAAAAACAAATTTGGTTTTGCATGTATTTCTAAAGCCTTTTACATCCCAAAAGAAACACAGAATATTTGAATATTCACATCAGTCTCTGCCCCGGTGGAGCTTACAATCTATTTCCCTACCACATGTACACACACAGGTATATTTTTAGATAGTGGAAGGGAACACGAGCACCTGGAGGAAGCCCACACAGGCACTGGGAGAATATACTACGCACAGTTAGGGCCATGGTGGGAATGGAACCCATGACCTCAGTGCTGTGAGGCAGTATGCTAACCATTACACCATCAGTACTGCCCCAATAATCTACTTTTATACCTCGTCCTGCATGCACCTGAACCCACAACTGCAGCTCTGCACGGACACCATCAGAAGTCTGCGCAGTGCGACTTACTGTAAGGTGGCCGTACAGTACAGTGCGGTATCGCATACAAGCAATATCTCGCCAACTCATCCGGCAGCTCCTGGGCAGCTGGATCACGCACGATACGTCGTATTGGAATCCGAGGTAAAATCGTGTGCAAAAGGGCCAGATCGTACTAGCGCATTGGGACCTTTAATCACGTGGTTCACTCTGCCGGACATCAGCACAGTATTCTCGTCTTCATCAGAACCACAATGTAGAAGGGATTTCTAAAGAGAACGGCAGGTATGAGATGAAGCACCCGGACGTTCTCACCATACAGCACAGGCTGCGGCTCACAGATTCTCATCACAATAAATATTTGATTCCCTACCAGGGTAGACCTAGGTGTCTATTACTATGGTTAGTATACTGCTGTGTATGGTTACATTGTCAGCAATAGGCAACAATAAGAGGTGGTGAACTGGGACATGTAGCGTTAGAACACAATGCTGTCGCCCCAGCAGATGGCGCTATCTCACCTTCCAGCAGCAGGATGCACTGTTTGCGCAGAGTCTGGACAAGAACAGCGTCCAGCTCCAGCTCCTGGAGGCGGGCGATGATCTGCTCCTCGTTGCGACACACTTTGTCCTGTGCGTACAACCCTTCTGGCATTAGCCGCTGCTGCCCCATTCCCATCAGCGCCACCTCTAGTGCCAGGGAAAGGTAGGATTCCCCGCTTTCCAGGGAGCCACTTAACACGCACACGTGCTGGTAGTTTGGGTGCTGAGGCTCGCTGGTTTCTGTAAGGGCGAGATAAGGAACACATGTAGTACAATGTACAGAATGTAACCAAACTAAACTTTTCTACACTGTACCTCCAACCCCCCCACCCTCCCCACACATATGTAGCTAATAGACTGAGTACCACCACTGGGATTACCTCCAGCCAATCAGAACTGTGTGATTGCTAAGAGCAATCGCCACCTGGTGGCTTATTGCTGCAGGGGACAGTATTGTGACCACCTACCTGTCCCTTCCATGGCATTCTCCTCATCCACTCGGCACGCCTCTGTCAGAGTGGTAAATAAACAGCCAATCGGGTCCAGGGGGTGGCCCACCCATCCCTCCAGGTTGGTGATTGTGGTTGTATTTCTTTGAATCAACTCTGTAAAAAAATTAAGAAAATTACACTACCAGTAAAGGAATCAGTGATACATACAAGGCAAACCCTGGAGGCAGATCACAGCCTGAGCCTAACATTCCTGCTCCTGCCACATGCAGCTGCATTGTGTCACATGCTTGCACAAGGCCTATCTCACCCCAGTGCTGCATACTAGCTCCTGGCCAACCCCACTACATGCCACAGACCTGTCAATCCCATCTCCCCCAGCTAGCTCCAAGCCCATCTCCCCCAGTGCTGCAGGCTAGCTCCAAGCCCATCTTCCCCCAGTGCTGCAGGCTAGCTCCAAGCCCATCTCCCCAGTGCTGCAGGCTAGCTCCAAGCCCATCTCCCCCATTGCTGCAGGCTAGCTCCAAGCCCATCTCCCCCAGTGCTGCCGGCTAGCTCCAAGCCCATCTCCCCCAGTGCTGCAGGCTAGCTCCAAGCCCATCTCCCCATTGCTGCAGGCTAGCTCCAAGCCAATCTCTCCCAGTGCTGCAGGCTAGCTCCAGGCCCATCTCTCCCAGCGCTGCAGGCTAGCTCCTCGCCAACCCCACTACATGCCGCAGACTTGTCAATCCCATCTCCCCCAGTGCTGCAGTCTAGCTCCAAGCCCATCTCCCCCATTGCTGCAGGCTAGCTCCAAGCCAATCTCTCCCAGTGCTGCAGGCTAGCTCCAGGCCCATCTCTCCCAGCGCTGCAGGCTAGCTCCAAGCCCATCTCTCCCAGTGCTGCAGGCTAGCTCCAAGCCCATCTCCCCCAGTGCTGCAGGCTAGCTCCAAGCCCATCTCCCCCAGTGCTGCAGGCTAGCTCCAGGCCCATCTCTCCCAGTGCTGCAGGCTAGCTCCAGGCCCATCTCCCCTAGTGCTGTAGGCTAGATCCAGGTCCATCTCCCCCAGTGCTGCAGGCTAGCTCCAGGCCCATCTCCCCCCAGTGCTTCAGGCTAGCTCCAGGCCCATCTCCCCCCAGTGCTGCAGGTTAGCTCCTGACCAACCCCACTACATGCCGCAGACTTGACAATCCCATCTCCCCCAGCTAGCTCTAGGCCCATCTCCACCCAGTGCTGCAGGCTAGCTCCAGGCCCATCTCTCCCAGTGCTGCAGGCTAGCTCCAGGCCCATCTCACCCAGTGCTGTAGGCTAGATCCAGGTCCATCTCTCTCAGTGCTGTAGGCTAGCTCCAGGCCCATCTCTCCCAGTGCTGCAGGCTAGCTCCAGGCCCATCTCCCCCAGTGCTGCAGGCTAGCTCCAGGCCCATCTCCCCCAGTGCTGCAGGCTAGCTCCACGCCCATCTCCACCCAGTGCTGCAGACTAGCTCCAGGCCCATCTCCCCCAGTGCTGCAGGCTAGCTCCAGGCCCATCTCCCCCAGTGCTGCAGGCTAGCTCCAGGCCCATCTCCCCCCAGTGCTGCAGGCCCGCTCCAGGCCCATCTCCCATTGGGGCAGATGTATGAAGCCTTAACAAGAGATAAATGCAAGGGCCACAGCCTGCCATGTTACAGGCTGTGTTTGAAAAACGTCAGTAAGCAGGTGATTGGCTGGACGTTTATCTCTCTTTATCACCCTTGCATTTATCTCTTGTTAAGGCTTCATACATCTGCCCCATTGTCACATACTTAGGAGCAGACATTACCTTTTTTCTGCTGCTTGTAGATTTCCAGCTGCCTTTGTTGCTGTAATCGGAGGGTGCTTATAATGGCAACGGCCAAGCGTAAAGCTTCTTTGGGGTAACCATGAGATCGTAGAGCATCCACCCTTGCACATGCCGTGGGAACATGTTCTAAAGCATAAAAAAAAAAATGGTAACCGGTTATACAGAGAGCAATGACTCGAAAAGTCTCGTGTTTCTCTGTCCCCTTGTACGGACTAAGCCCTGATCTGTGTAACCCGTTCTAAGCCTTAACCTCTTGCATGTGTCCCTTCACAACAGGTTTTCTTCCTCCTGGCCTCAGGTTTAGCACTCCCATGAAGCCCCAGCTCTCTGCCCCTCCTTGCTGGACAGCCTTTAAACAAAACCTACCTGCCACCAATGCACCCGACGCACTGGTTCATAATCACTCCCAAATGCATGCTGGGAACTTTCATAACCGCAGGCACACCACTGGCCTACACTCTTCTTACCATGCCACCCTCCCACTTACTATACTTGCTAAATCCCTGTTGTTAGAGGGTTCTCAATATAATTATATGAAATGTAAATCTGACATGTTACAGTCCATCTACATTATGCAGGTTACCGACGAGATCCGACAACACAGGTTCTAGTTTCCCAGCAGGAACGGCTTACTAGGAGTTAAACCTCTCGTTGCCTGTTCCAAGCACTCACCTAGCCACAGGGGCTGACCCTGCGAGTTGAAGATCAGGCTCTCTCCATCTCTCTGGCAGGAGGGAGACAGGTAGAAGTCGCTGCTGATTATTCTCTGCAAGTGGCTGTCCTGCCAGTGTAAATCACAGCCTTCGATGGCGCGGGTGAAAACAGTTCTCCGAGGACGTACTAAGGAGTCTATAGATAAAAGGAGACACATTTACTTAACTGTACACTTCTGCTCACCGCGGAAATATTACACCCTCAAGGGTGACTTTCTGAGATCTAAGGTCCCTTTTTCTTAATGCTCGAGCAGTGGAAGCAGATGCGCAGGTCCCACTGCTACGGAGATGGGACTTATTTCTTGTGTCTCAATCCATTCAAGGACCACCACCTTCTGACAAGCTTACATTTCCATATTACTCAATGACCAATCCTAGGGAAGTATATCAGGTGGTAATCATGAATAGGAGGAAGACTGTATGGTGCCCATCCCTGTAATATGCTCCCATCCTCGGCATTCTCTTACAGAACATGAACACGTATTGTCTGAGTGGAAGAGCTACACAGACAGAAACTCTACAGGGAGGTAAATACAAGGCTTTAATCAACCTCCTGTCCTCCTTGTAATAGCATAGCATGCGGGGCAATCAGGACAAGAGCACCTACAGGAGCCGCAGACATTGATTTGTGCTGATGATCTGGAGGAGGCATGGATTGCTCAGGTCACAGAGACGCTCTCAGATAAATTCTCTGCAGGTTTATTGAGCGGGTGCGAGGGATGGTGAACATTGACCGAAAGCATTGGGTGGTCATTACGGAACAGATGCATGCTGTTGGCTTAATCCAGGTCAACTATCTTGCCTGGGTGATGCCTTGCACAATATTTACTTCCCTGCTTGTAGGAAAATTATCAGCGGCTAGTTAAAAGTCCATCAAAATGATGCCTGAGTCCCTATCTGCTCCTACCTCTCTGTCTTCACAGCTCCCTCTCTCCATATCCAGCAATCTTAGAACAGATCATTTTGCTCTCACTTTCTGTTAAGGAGTAATTTGGTCAGTCGAGTGGCCTCTAGTGGTCAGTGGAGGTACTTCACGTATAGATGAATTATGGGGTCAGACATTGTGTGGACCAATACTTAGGAGAATGCAGCCTATCGATTCTTTAGGGCCCAGACTATTGGTGCAGTCAGGAACATGGTGATTGGCAGGTGATGGAGCCAACCAGAAAGCTGATGTCATAATATAGAAGACGTACATGTACTGGCATGGCTGTGTACTTACCATGACCATTGCTTTGTGGAAGGGCGTTGGTGATATTGGGGAGGTCGTTGCCGTAGTTTCCATCCTCCAGCGGGCACACATCCATATCGTTCCACTTTCTTAGCTGTCGGAGCCAGCAGGCCTTTTCCTCGGGTTTGCAGTGAGGGTTCAGCACGATACATACCCACAATGCCCCTAGAGAGATCGCCAAACACACCAATTACAGCATTTCCAAAATAATCGTTTTCAAAATCATGAAATAAAAAGGCAATTTAACAATGATTCATCTGGAGCATAACAGACATTGAGTTATGCAACTCTCAACCAAGGGTGGTAGGGAGGCCTGATGGCACTAACTCAGCACAGGCGATGGTATTAGTGCAGTGGTTCTCAACCTTGGTCCTCAGGTCCCCCCCCCCCCAACAGTTCACGTTTTCAAGGTCTCCACGCAGAATCACAAGTGAAGTCATTTGCCCCCCCCCCCCCCCCCCCCTGTGGATCTTTTAAAATGTGTCAGTAATCAGTGCACCTGCTGGGTGACCTGTAAAACGTGAACTGTTGGGGGGGTCCTGAGGACCGAAGTTGAGAACCACTGTATTAGTGCATATAATTACTATATTAAACAACGATACAGTAATCGATCCAGAGAATTTATCTATGTTTCTATTTATGTTTCTAATTATTTGGGGCATCCCAGATGGCGTAATGGTTAGCATTACTGCCTCACAGCGCTGAGGTCATGGGTTTGATCCCCACCATGGCTCTAACTGTGCGGAGTTTGTATATTCTCCCTGTGCTTGCGTGGGTTTCCTCCGGGTACTCCGGTTTCCTCCCACAATCCAAAAATATACTGGAAGGTCAATTGGCTTCCAACAAAAAATAACCCTAGAATGTCTGTGTGTGCGTGTGGTAGGGGATATAGATTGTAAGCTCCACTGGGGCAGGGACTGATGTGAATGTTAAACTATACTCTGTGTGTGCTTTATAAGAAACTGTTAAATAAATATTTATCTGATTGACAATAAGGGATCAGCAAAGAATTCCCATCAATGTGGTTAGATTGCCAGCTGCCTTGCTAGGGGAGGCAAGGGGATGTCTTCCTCTGGATCAACAAATTTAGAATACATACAAAGGTACAGCCCCAGTGGCCATGTAACTGTAACCACTGCCACACTCCCAAACCCATCACAGCTCATTAACAATGGCTACCCCGGACTAGCGTCACTGCAACCACACACGTACCGAGCTCGTCCCAGAGCTGCCTGCACTTATCCGTCATGCCGGTTCCCTGTTGCCTCCAGAGAGCCAGCCTCGGGTCTGCCATGAACTGCTCTGTAATCAGGGTCAGCATTCGGGCGCCGTTAGAGTCTCTCATCCTCAGCATCTCTCTCACCTGGACGGGACAGGAGACACAATGTAACAGCCACTAATGACCGGGACCTTTCAGTACCGACACAATGCAGGACGGGAAGATTACAGAACTTTGGATCAATTCTTAAAAAAGCAGATTTAATGTCAGATATGATTATTTATTAAAGTGATTCCAGAAAGCCGCCTTCTCCAAAGCCAGCTGGCATCGGCATGGAAACGGTAGTGACCAGGTCAAGATGTGGCACACTGTGGCATTGCATCATATGTTTAATTCTGTCCAATGCCCCTATAGGTGTGTTAGGTTTGTATGTTTTCTCTGCATTTGAGTGGGTGTCCTCCGGGTACTCCATTTTTCGCTCACAAATATAATGGGGAATATTGAAATATCTGCAGATCAGTCCATTCTGTACTATAAAGGAGTTCAGGAAGTGAGATGTGCACAGTATAATTGCTTCCCCTTATTCACTTCCTGGGACTAGAATAGAATGGTATTCTTTTCCTTTAGACACCAGCAATCAGTGACCTGCACACACATGTGGCTGATGCCACAACATCCTTAGCTTGCATACAATGACCTGTACAAAACCCAGAAATGCACTCTGTAGGAAGTGTACATGATCTCTGGCCTTTGCTACAATTGCACCATATGGGCTGCACTAATAAAGGTAATACCTTGGCAAACATGGAGTTCAGCTGCTTCCCAGAGCTGTAATATCCTCCCTGAGACAGGAAGAGCTTCACCTGCTCCCTGACCTGTTCCTCGTCCAAATGCCAACAGTTCTCATCATTGATGCTCGCTCCGGCTGTGGGGTCGGGGGCACCTGAAAGGAGAGAGAGAAGCTCAGACTGAAGAAATGGGGGCTCACAGGACACGTCGAGGAACCGTAATGTAAACTCCTTACCATGCACTTGGTTGATTTCCGAATTGGAGGACAGGATCTCGTCAGCCAGCTTTTGCGCGGTGGGAAGCACTTCTGTGTGGTGGGCCGTGATCAGGTACTGGACGAACTTTTGCAGCTGATCTCTGTTCATTTGGAAGAGTGTCTCTGAGATGGGAAGACGCAGTTTGACCTGGTCTGGCTTGCGGATGCGGTAGAGCGAGAGGGCCACTACGTGAGCGCAGTAGAAAATGTCCCTGTTGCCGCAACCACAGGTCACGGAGGTGATCTTGCAACGGTCAAAACTGATGGCTACTTTGTAGGTGGCTTCTGGTTCAGACGGCGTAGCCGGCTCGGTCACTGTGCCGCTCAGATGGAAACCTGGACAAGGGGAGACAATAGGAGTTTTTTTAATCTCTCTCGAGGATGTGTTCAGTGGATGCACATGTCACGCCTAGATATTAGATCATCATAAACCAGCTAGAATACAGATTAACCGTTCAGCTGATGTATACGCCGACTAGTGATGCTCTGTAATATTGCCCAACTTCTACATGATATCCAGAGAGTGGAAGAGGATCTGACAATACATTGTATAGAATCCATTCATAGTGGGAAAGTTGCTACATGATAGATCGGTTGTGTCTAGACCCACTTCTGTTTTTGACCAGGATGTGACATTAGGTGAGGGCGGAAGTTGTTAGATGCCCTCACAGCGTTTGTTTTTTTATTATATCTGTAATTTAGGTAGGTGTAGCTGGATTGAACCCTCGCGGGCTAGCTTTGCTCTCCACCGATTTATATTCCCAGGTATACAGGGACCAAGTGTATGATGGGAAAAGTCAAAAAAACAAAAGTGGTTCTAGCCACAACCATGATAGATCCCTGATACAGGTGGCAGCTGCATACCCACAGAAACAATGGAATAAGTCACGTCACGTTTCAGATAAATAAAAGGTGATCGTGGCCAACGGCCCACACAGCAGGGTAAATGCATCCAGGGCTATATAATATAACAGCGGACCTGGACAAATATCTTGGGGAATCCAAAAGGAAATTGTGCGGGGTTGGAAGTGTTTGTCTGAAAGCCTTTGCTGAGCTGAATGGAGGTGGAACCAATCTACCATACTGGTGGCAATGTCAGGCCCAATATCACAGTGCTGTGCCCCTAAACCAGCCTACTGCCTGATCAGCCAATGGCAGTGCACAAGCTCATTACTGGTGATGTAACAATCATGGAAGAGACCTAGCGGACTGTTGTTCAGTGCACTGAACCATATAATTTGGGCGTAGCCAAACCAAGCGCCAATCCAATCATTTGGAACAGGCAATAGGGATCGGATAAATATTGACGTCCCTGTTGCTGGCAGCATGAGACGGATTCCTTTCTGTCCCAGGTTAGATGCTATCCGGCCAGACTGCTGCATCATTAGATGAAGCCTTATATAGGAAATGCAAGTTGCAGAATGCACACAATATTCAGCTGATATACAGGAGGGGGTCATTCTACAGAACATTCCAGGCCCAGGCGAATCAGTGGGGCAGCCCCGGAACGGGGGACAGTAATGTTTATATGGCGCCTCCAGTCATTGCAGCCGATTTGGAGTTTGTGAGTGACGGGGTGAGTGAACCAGCTGCAGTGGTGAATGAGGAGCTTACAAGGGTTATGTTTAGAAGCTGCCTCGGGGCCTAACATTGCCACAATCTTCCATCCACATCTCCTCAATGTATACATAGGCCTCCAGGACGCTGATGTTGGCCATCAGCGGAGCCCCCTTCTTGGGGCGGCTTTCTAGCACAGCACGTGTGGAAGAGAAGGCCCCTCGTTTCCATGGAGCAAGAGCTAATTAAAGACCACGGATGACAAATCTGGTTAAAAGAAACTTGTATCCTTTAACGACACAAACCAGACGATCCGGCAGCATCAGGACAAAACATTTACAGCGGTGGGAGTCATTTTATTTTAGGTCATGAAAGATGGAGTAAGCAAAGTCTATTCAGCAGCAGCAGCAGCAGCAGCTAGGTCTATGGTGGTGATACTCAGTGAGTGGAGAGAGAGGATACTTTGTCAGCCGGTCACAGGTCAGGAGTCTTTGCCCGGCAGCTATTTGGGGTTTTCAGCCCCGGTTATGCAATAATTACAAAGTCAAATACTTGTTTGAGGCCCCGGCACCAGCAGATCCTGTGAGACATTAATGAACTCACAAGATTTAGGATAGTACGACCCTTGGGATTATTTAAACATCCGCCTCACAGTTTTACAGTCCTAAATCATCCTCAGGTCTGCTGTGATTTTACTTTTAGTAAGAATTCTGCCACGAGAACATATACACTAACTGCTCCTCATGTATCTGTCTAACGGTGTGTACACACGCATCCATTTTACTTTCCATTCAATTTGCTTTTGATTTCCCCTATTCCACCCCCTTTCGATTTAGCATTTGCTTTCCATTCGATTTCACATTAGATCTGCACTATAGCATTCGATATCGATTTCGATTTGCATTCAAGGCACATTGTACACATTTAATTTACTGGATCGAATTCGATATTTCCTTGCCTGTGCAGTCTTTTTTTCCCCCGATATAGAGAAAACGGGAGTGTGCATCAAATCGTATGCAGATCGAAAGCATCTTAAAAACTATTCGATTTCAATTCTATAAGCAAAATCGAATCGAAAACCTTTGAAAATCGAAGTGTGTGTACACCCCTTAACTGGAACAATCAGAAGCTTTAATCAGGGACTCAGACTGCTGTGACATTACCCAGATGCCTCTTCTCTTTCATTCATGCTTTGACTAGACTTTGACTAACAGACAAATAGACATATGCAGATCCTGGGTCAGTAACAGTTCCTACATCAGTATGTAGTACAGGTTGAGTATCCCTTATCCAAAATGCTATATTTATTTGTGCATAAAACAAGGTTTGTGTACTATCTCAGGTACTGAATTTGAATGCCAAGCAATCGTTTTCTTGCACATATTTAGTGCCAGTTACATATCACGTCCCCAGTAGTGCCAGTTACATATCACGTCCCCAGTAGTGCCAGTTACATATCACGTCCCCAGTAGTGCCAGTTACATATCACGTCCCCAGTAGTGCCAGTTACATATCACGTCCCCAGTAGTGCCAGTTACATATCACGTCCCCAGTAGTGCCAGTTACATATCACGTCCCCAGTAGTGCCAGTTACATATCACATCCCCAGTAGTGCCAATTACATATGTCCCCAGTAAGTTTTTAGCATGAACTTTTTTCTCTCTCACTTTCTGGAATGTATGGTTTTCTGAATAATTTGGATAACGCAGACTTTGAAAAGGGATACTCAACCTGTATTGTATATATGCACAGATCCTGGGTCAATATGTAGTAACTAATATATGTACCGATCCCAGATCAGTGTGTAAAAATGTGTCGGGCGTGTCAGTGTCACCGGCCCACCGACTGCACACTCACACACAGCCTGCCATGCTGATTAGATATACACGCTCAGTTCACATTGCGGTCACCGCCTAATTAACTGTGTTTAAACAAGCACTAGGAAAACATATTAGTTTCTGAACTTTTGGAGAGTCATGTGAACAATAGGGCCAGTTCCTTCCAATAATCTCCCATTGCGGAGTGAAGAATCCACCCTTTCAGTTCCATCAAGCTGCAGGCACAATGTGGGGTCTCACTACTAAGCGAGGAGTGGGCGAGGCGAGGCCCCCTTAGAACTCTGACCATTTAGAGCGGTCAATAATTAAGACAATTCAGAAAACAGGACAATTAGAGGAGAATAACCAGAATGATGAAATCAGGCTGGAATGTAGATGGAAATTAATCTATTGATGTGGGAACACAGATCACAACGGAAGGGGGGTTGGAGTACTAAATAAAGCAGGAAATTATTTAATCAGCCAGACCACGTTATTATGCATAGAAAACAATGGAGGCTCTTTATCAGCTCTTCTCAAAGGTGCACATCCACACCGAAACCTTAACGGCCAATCAGATGGATGAATATGCTTCCATTGTATAAACCGTGCTCGCCAGATGACAGAACTGGGTGCTGTGGATTCAATGCCAATTGGACAATGAAATAATAGATCTAATCTCTGGCGGGAGAGGAGGGATATTTCCCACATTTTGCACAATAGACATCATTCAGCTTTATTAGCAAAACAAACACTCAACTGTACAAAACCATGCTGCACTGCAGGGAAGGCAGATGTAACACGTGCAGAGAGAGTTGAGGTGGTAATACATTCGTACGATTTGGCCATAATCTACACGATTTTGATGCATTGACTGATAAATTGTGTGAAAAGTGTAAAATAGTCATTTACCTCAGATTCTGATCCGATGCGGGGGGGGGATTTAGGTTTATTCACAAAGCACATTTGGTTTGCTAATGGGTAAAACCATGCTGCACTGCAGATGGGCCAGATGTAACATGTGCAGAAAGTTACATTTTGGTGGGGTTTGTACTTCAAACTGATATGTATATTGCAGTGTAAAAATAAAGCAGCCAGTATTTACCCTGCACAGAAACAAAACACCCAAATCTAACTCTGTGACACGTTACATCTGCCCCACCTGCAGTGCACATTGTTTTGTCCGTTAGAGTGAATTTGCCTTTGCGAGTGAACCTGAATCAGACCCATGATGCGTCACAAGTGATCCAGCCACCAGGGACCTGCCGGGGTATCGCATGCAATGCCTCGCACTGATGTATGGGGGCCTTTAGATTTGGTTGGGGTGTGTTCAAACTGAAATCTAGAGTGCAGTGTAATAATACGGCAGCCAGTATTTACCCTGCACACACACACAAAAAAAAAAGTTGTGCGCTTTTTTTTGCTTTTGCTAACAAAGCAGAAATAAGCCATTTAAATGTAATATCTATCAAGCAACTGTGCATCTGCCCCCAGCACACAGGGGACGCATCCGTTTTGTGTGCTCAATCAATGCGCCATTCCTGAGAATCCGCCAGAGTAAGAATTTAGGCCATTGCTTCTCTAGGGAAGAGAGACACCACACATCAAGCGATCACTGTATCGCCGATCCCTAGAGAACCGATTGGCTGTGTATTGGTTGTAGGCAATGGTTCCACTTTAAAGGTAGGAGCGGTCCGTGGCTGTCCTTCTTACAGGCCGAGTCTTTCACATTTTTCCATTTTGCAATGACTGAATGATTAATGAAACTTGATAAAGCTACAATCCCACAAGGCACCGGGCCCTTGAAAGGCCGTCATTTGCCTGCTTCCCTTCGGGCAAGCTCAGACAGAACTGTCCTGTGCCCTAGCTTGAGTAGCTGCAGATAAATCTATCCCATTTGCCCTCTCTCAGCAGCTCCGCATTACATCGCTGGGATCTCGTTACGTTTACACCAGTGGATCTATGTATTTCACTCTGTGAGCAATGACTGGTGACAGAGTAGGGAAATGGCTGGGTCAAAGGTGACGGATGGGGGTCTGCGGGAGGTCAAGCCTCAACAGAGCCCCCTTTTCTTGGGCGAAGATTAAAGGGGTATTGGGGATTATACGGAAGGAGTTTTTGGAGATGATCCTAGAACAAAACACAAAAAAGTTGATGGTGTTTTTCTCTAGGAAGCCTATTAGGCATAAATGTGATGTAAAAGGAAAGCCAGAGTCACTGTGGAGTCGGTGCAATGTACAATGGAAATAGGGCAGGAAGCATATGAGCCGATGCTGGGAAATGATTCAGAAAGCATGCATGATCTTCTGCATTAAACCCACGAGATGTTTGTGGAATTGTTTATGCCGGAGGTGGCCTCTAAGCTTCCCTGAGCAGCTGAGTAAGCTGGAGGGACGCTTCTCGTAACCATCTGCTCCTCGGCCCAAGAGCTCCGTTCCAGTCCTGTTAACCTCTAATCAGCCATGAGGGCCCCTGCCTAGCTCTTAATCCCATGAAGCTCGGGCCCTGCGTCTCCCATCTGTTCCGGCAGAGGTAGAGTTAAGGAACAATGCATCCGTCTATCCCCCTCCTGCGCTATGTGGCCACTTCTGCAGATGCTGTGGCATGTTCTATGGAGACTCCTGCTGCCAGCTCACCTTCCATGAGGCAGATACCTCCTGCTGCCCTCTGTGCTGGCAGATCTAATCACCACAGTCTGTGCATACTCACTGTCCCTCTATAGGTATGGGGACTCCTATGTACATTCTGTGCTTTTATCAGACAGCTCGTTCCAGATCATGATACACACTGAAAGGACTGAGAGACTTCACCAGCTGTCTGATTAATGGGGATCTGGGGGGATTGTACCCTCACATCGCCCCATCCTCTGATCTAGGCAGAGACCTAATTTGGTTCACCTGGAGCGGACATTTGTCTAGGCTACAGAAAGCAGGATCGAAAACCCAACAGAACGAAAGTAAATGTCAGATTCCTGTAAGAAAACCATTCAGATTGACGCTTCCTCAGCATTTAGCGCAGCGAAGAATGATTAAAAAGATGCAGGGTCCATGGTAACGATGGCGGTGGAGAAATATTCCCGCAATGGTAACTGAACGTTTTTGTGTATACCCACAATTATCCACAGCTGTGAATAGAATGAGCACAATCTAGCTCATTCACAAGACCAAGCGTAGTCCCTTTTCGCTCTGCGCCTAAACGGACTGGCCAGGATCGGTGAGTTTCACACCACAGTACCGGGCACACAGAACATCTCTGCAAACCATGAGTGTACCTAGGCATGGTTAAATGCAGGACTAAACTAAAAGGTGGCCATACACTGGTCTGACTTAAGTGCGATTTATTTTATGTGCAGCATGTCTGACTCCAACCCGATGCGCACAGGACAAAGCATCGGACGGGATGTCAAACACGTGCGATTTGGCCACTTTTCACCAGACCAATCCATTACAATCTGGTGAAAAGATGCCAAATCGCACCAGTGTATGGGCACCTTTAGTCCTGGATTTTGCTCCAGAATCCCTGACTCCTGCAATGTTGCACGTGCCTTATTCTGGTTCACTCTCAGAGGCTAATTCCTTCTCAAATGGACAAAACCATGTGCACTGCAGGTGGGACAGATGTAACGATGCAAGGCCTCATTGTATGGGATCATCTATATGAGACATAGATTCATACCTCCCAACTTGTAGAAATAAGCAATCGGGGCTCCTAAGAAGCGGGCATGGCTTTGGCAAAGGGGGCATGGCTTGAGGAAATGCCCATGATCGTGAGCAATTCCTGCTTTCATCACTATGGCCTTTATTCAGATCTGATCGCAGTACAAACTTGTTTGGAAAATGGGCAAAACCATGTGCACTGCAGGTGGGGCAGATGTAACATGTGCAGAGAGACTTAGATTTAGGTGAGTTATTTTGTTTGTGTGCAGGGAAAATACTGACTGCTTTATATTTACACTGCAATATAATTTGAAGTAAAACACCACCCAAATCTAATTATTTCTGCACATGTTACATCTGCCCCACCTGCAGTGCACATGGTGTTGTCCATTTGAGAAGGATTTTGCCTCTGAGAGAGTGAACCAGAATAAGGCCCATGGTGTGGAAATGGCAGCACTGTGCTCTGCAAACCCAGGCGCATAGGCAGCCATTAAGGCAGGTATTCAATGCTGCGGGCGAGTGGTGACAGCGAGCAGGGCTTCCTGCTCGCTGTCACCACTCACCCTGACAGTATTCAACGCAGCCCCCTCATATGCCAATTCCCCCTCGCTCCATTTCCTGAGCGAGGGGGAATTGGCGTATACGGCTCCTGAACCAGCGAGTTTCCTGCATTAGCCGCGGGTCTCGCTGTTTTGGGGAGTTCTCCCCATCCTGTAACGGCGAGGATTTCCCCAGAACATTGAATAGAGCGAGCGGCCGGCGCGGGGGTTAAACAGCGAGGATCACTGGTTTTCTGCAATCCTCGCTGTTTAACCCCCTTGCCGCGGCATTGAATACACCCCTTAGTATGTAGTAATCTAGCCGAGGTCCAACGACCTTTAAGCTTTATTCTGCCCACATACCTGTCCATCTATTCTATAGATATCGAGAGAGAGATCCAGAGAGAGAGAGATCGAGAGATCGAGAGATCCAGAGAGAGAGATCGAGAGAGAGAGAGAAACCTTTAAAATATCTCTGTATTTATGGAAATGCTTAGATTAGGATACAGATACACAGGCCATGTAGCAGCCTATTGCTGTGAACATGATACAGAGTTGGGGGGGAGGGGGGGGGGGGGGCAGATTTCCATATCCTGTTCTGTCTGCTGTAGGTAAATAAAGTTCTGCATGACAGGAGCGGCTATTTGTGCTGTGTATTTTGGATATGGAGCCTTCTGAGATTCTCACTTTCAGTTTGAGGCATCACAGTTTACAGAATGGATACTTTTAAAAAGGTCATTGAAAGTAGCAAATATTGAATACAACGTAATCTGGTGACCTAGAAATAGCTGTGCCTGGTGCAGGTTATGGACACACACGATGTACAGGACATTTGGCTGACATTATCTATTTCCATTTCTTGCATCAGCTCAGCAGCATCCAATCAGAAGAAGAGGCTCTGAGCGATGGAGCCCTGAATCCGCTGGGGCTGAGTCCCCATGCTCATTGTCACTCTGCCCACAACAGAAAGTTAGGCAATTAGAATGGCCTCTTAGAACAACCTCCTTCAAATAATGTTAATTAAACAGTAGGAATACACTGCAGACTGGCAGTTCCCAACCGAACCACTGGGGACAAACACACACAAATCAGTGGGGAATGAAATCACTTTACCACCGGTTGTTTGACTTTAACTCATTGTAGGGTGTGCAACCAGGAAAGGACAATTCCGCCCAAACGTTACACTTCTCCCATGTCCCCTTGCTACCCTCTTATCCGAACTGTGGAGGCCCCTACTCTGGGAATCCCATATTGTGCTAAAACTGCGGCAGGGCATGCTGGGACGTGTAGTTCCACAACAGCTGGAGGGCCGTGAGTTAGACACCATTGCCCTAAAACAAAAGGCAATTTACCTCCGGGCTATAAAGAAAAGCATCAAAACTAATTATTAACGGGAAACAAAGTAAGTTCAACTTTTCAGGAGTCATAGTAACAGGACGGCCCTCCAGCTGTTGTTTAACTACACATCCCAGCATGCCGTGCTACATTTTTGCTCTTGGGCCACGCTAAAACTGTTGCAGGGCATGCTGGGATGTGTAGTTCAACAACAGCTGGAGGGCCAAAGGTTCCCCATCCCTGCTCTATGCCAAAACATAGGCTTCCGGGAACTGCGGTTCTCCAGCTGCCCTAGACCTGGCCACTGTCGGGCAGGCATGCTGGGACTTGTAGTTTCGCACCAGCTGGTTTGAACCAAGAAGTCGCAGGCAGGTCAGTGGAGAGGATGCAAAGCTCAATGTGACCCACTGACTTATATTAAATCTCTATATATGTAAATACTGGATAATGTGACAGTAAGATCTCTGGATGACATTTCAAGTCAACACAGAGGGTCACAGGTCGGGTAATAAGAGTTGGAGGATGGGGCTTGGTTCCATGACTGTACAAGTAATAGAAGCAACCCATACAATGGAAAACTTGTTTCTGGGGAAAGGAGTATGGGCCAGCAGCAAATGTACTGTGATATGCTTGTTACAGATAAGCACTTGCTGAAATGTATATACACTAACAAATCTGCACTAAGACCACAGCAACCAATGAGCTGCAAGTTACACAAAGAAAGAGTGTCTGATTGGTTGTGTGTTTCAGAGCAGATTGGCACCCTCACTTTGATTAATTAAGGGATGAAACGCACAAACCCTTGGCATCACTCTGCACAATGCCCGAACTCAGCGTATAGTCATTTGTACACAATGTGCAGACACTACATCAGTTGTGTACTCGGCTGGTGCTTTCAGGCAATGTCAGGCAAGTCCAATCCCATAACCAGAGAAATACTTCACATAGCGGCACTGAAAGAGAAAAAAACGCAGAGAAGGGGAAGCCAAGTGGGGAAGATGTATGGAGAAAGGGGGGGCAGTAGGAGACATTCATTCTAGGACACTTCTGTGTACAGAAACCCAATCTCTCAGCACAGTGTAATGAAGCCAGGATTCAGGAGCGTCGTGTTTACACTGAAACAAGTCCTTCAGATGCCCCCCATTTGCAGCAAACACGCGTCTCCTACAATGGCCCCCCCAGGACGACTTCTGCAGCTATCTGGCCCATAGGAATGCTAGATGTGCATTCCTCCGTCTCTGGACAGCTATTCCCATGGCAACAACTGGGCTCCCGGCAAGGAAGTGAATGACAGGCTCCCTGCCAAATCCCGCCGCTACTACATAATCTTTGCTGGTAGCCTGGCAGGTTACTAAACCGATACTGCGGAATACGAGGAGACGGCGGACCCAGGAATTACATCACCGCACACAGGACAGACCCACGGAGTCACAGCAACAGGATTTCCATGTGTGACAGTGGAATCAGAAGTTTACTGATAATCTGACCACTAGGGGGCATCCTTATATTAAGTTTGCATTTTATTCCCCAACAAAAATGTGCATGCAGCTTCTGCTCCTGGCAATGGAGACAAGTAATGTGCTAAAAAAATATTATTTACACGGGTGCAATTAACACAATGTTTTTAAAAAGTCAGGTGTAAAAGAAAACCCCCAAATATATGGTATAAACCCCTTCACACGTACAGGTCTCCTATAATTCCCATCCTCCTGAATGCAGAATAAGGCCTGCACACTACGCATTGCCCCTCGCATATATATATATAGTGTCGGGAAGATCAGTTTTATTGAATGTAATATGCGTTAATGTATATTTAATGTACTCCCAGCTCTGCTGACCTTGAAAGGAAGGAGGAATTAGTGTCCCGTCCAGTTGCCATGCAAACAAGCTTTCAACCTGGAGGAGAAGTCTGTCCTGTCCATAAGGCAGATGGAGAGAAGATTGTCCTGCGGAGGACGGATTACGCTCCTGCTGCCACGCTGGTGTGGTGACATGGCAACAGCCCAGCACGCCGACTCCTCCGCTCAGTCACATAGTAACAGGACTTAATCAGGATCCTAAACTAGAACTCGGATCAGCGCTGTGCCCTCAATCCCTTTCTGATGGGAAGGAACTGGATAACGGGACATATTATAGACAGCGACTGTACCAAACCAGCGGCCGTCCTTACAGTAATCAGACGGGAGATCTGCAGAACATTACCCTGCTCCATGAGAATGGTTCAAATATCCTGCAGAGCATCTCATCTCAGTCCAGAACCTCAAGTTTTGTGCTCTGAGGATTCCTTATGGGGAGCAGCGATTTTATTCTTCTGGTGGAGAACGGGAGACCCTGCTGCAGTAGGGAGCCCTAATCCCTATGTCTCGGTGAGAACGGCTTCCATTGTGCAATCCAGTAGCTTCATATAGGTGCGAGGTCGGGTCACGACGCTATTTTACCAGCAGAAAAATGAACGCAACACGGACAGAAAACCAAAATGCCAATGTGCGCTTATCATTTTTCCGTTCATGAACACAGCCTTGGAACGATTACTTCTTCAGCTGCAAGGGAACCTATTTAAGTCGATCACTGTAGGTCGACAGCTGAAATAGGGTTGAAAGGTTGACACAAGCATTAAATTGACAATGGTAAGTCCAACAAAAAAGTTTTTCCCGTTTTTTGAGCCGACATGTGCCGTCAGGTGGTATTCCATCGGCTACAGCGCGGCGGGAGAATAAAATAGTCTGAAGCATGGCAATTGCAGCGAGCCATGCCAGGGAACGCGGTAGGCTTAGATGGTGTCTGTGTCGACATTCGGGACACCGTGAAGAACTCGTGTTGACTGTCGACCGTAGACACGTCACCCTATTTCAGGTGTCGACATGTACTATTCAATCTTTAATGATCGACCCAATGAACCATACCCATCTGTGAGGGGTTAATGGCAGACAAGTTATAAATAAAGAAATAATGTACAAGGAAGATAATACAAACACCCATCCTGGTCACAAATGGCCTCATTAAATTACACCAATGACATCTCATGGCCTCATTATTACGTGTTCATGTAAGCAGTGCACAGAACGCTGCAATAATAAATGAGGAATAGGTTCAGTATCACTGTAAATAAATAACACTGGGGCCTTATAATAAGCAAATAACGCATTATGCCCATAACAGGAATATTCGCCCAATACGGCTGCAGGCGAGTCGGGAACAAGAGCAGGGTGCACGGAACGTACAGATGGGATCACACAGAACATATGCCTCCACGACCTACAGCGTGGCTCCTATGTCAGGTTATGTATATTCTTAGTTGTCCCTCTTTCTTCCTTTATTACAAGAAAAGTATTATCGTTACCAGTTATTTATATAGCGCACACATATTCCACAGCGCTTCCCAGAGAATATTTCATCATTCCCTGCCCCATGGGAGGAAAGACAGGGAAGCAAGCGCGAGGAGAATGTACAAACTCTACACAGTTACGGTCAAGGCGGGATATGAACCCACGAGCTCAGTGCAGCAATGCATACCATTACACTGTCCCAATCGTTTTTGATGGTTTTAGGTTATTTTATATTGTAATGTAAAAAAAAAAAAAAAATCTACTTAGTCTAAAACAAAAAAGAAAAAAAAATGTGAGGGTTGTCTAATGTAGTCAATAAGGATGTCCTACACGGCCCATATCACAGCAGGCCAGGCAACGGGTCACAGAACGATAGTGATGTCCATAGCTAACCATTATCCGTGTGCGAGATGATCTCACTACCAGGCCACGCTGATCTATCATTAGGTCCGATGAAGTGTTTGGTTTTAGAAGATGCCCCCATTTCCCCAGACTGTGTCTGTCTTTTCCAATTCGAGAGCAAATCGCTGTAAAATAAAACGTGGAAGATCCAGAATAAGACGCCTGACGGTCTATCAGGCAGCCACGCTAACCAGACACCGTACCCTGACAAACACCCACAAGAGGACGCTCATCCATCTTAATTGGAAGAGGCTTCATTAATATTGCAACCTAAGGAGTCTTCAGTAAGAATATAAATAGTCCATCTGATGCAACAAATCTACGCGTACTGAGAGTGTGTTTCCCGAGCCGAGAGAGAGGCGTTAATGCAATGGGGCGCCAGGAGAGGCCATATCTGCAGGATCTCAGGACTCCACCGCCCTGATACTTACAGCCAGATACATGGTAGGGGTGCCATTTTATCACTGCACTAAAATACTATCCCCAAGGGTCGGAAACATCACCCATTTGTACGCAGGCCCATGTTGCATGACTAGATATGTAGCAAAATAATAAATCATGTATATAATACAAAGTATATGGGTGTCCCTGCAGAATAAATCCCTGTTATCACTCACACACAGCTGAGCAGGTCTCCGTACATATAACGTGATGCCTCGCACGGTTCCACATTCTGTAGGCCTCTCTGCACACGGCTCAGCAGAGTTATCAATGTCCTGTGCTGTATTAAAGAACGTTCAGGCTTTATAAACCGAGGCCTGCCATGTGGCCGGCCTGGGGGCAGTATAGATGGTCAAACGTCGCACTTTTTACTTATTAAAAAAAAAAAAAATGGTTTTATATAGATGTATTAAACACGCGTCCCTCCAGCTGCTGTGGAACTACATATCCCAGCATGCACTGCCACAGTTTTGCTATTAGGCATGCTAAAACCGTGGCAGAGAACTTCCAATGTATGTATATTATCCTGCCTCAATGAGGGGGGGGTGCAGTAGGAGCCCTTCATGTGCAGCACAGGTGGACACGGAGTTAATGGGAGTCTGCTCAGAGCACAGAACAGCTTTTTTACATTAGCAATCCCTGGAAAATTGCAACTTGATTCCTCATGACCGCACTTTGCACACTTCCCATGACTGCTCTTCCGAGACCTACTGGCAGGCATTAATAAAAGGCTGCCCGCCTGTCACAGGCTGTAACCCAAGAAGAGCCACCCGAAGAGGCAGGAGGACTAGAGGGATAAAAGGAAAAGAAAGAAAACACCATGAAATCTTATATGTGGCTTCTGGTCGGATAGTGGGGGGGGGACCAGTTGGATTTCACTCATTCAGCATCTGGAGGTTTGTGTGCGAGCAATTATCTTAATAAAGATTGCAATGCAAATTGTGCACCTGCATAAGTGCTGTAGAGTCGATGTTTGGGCGCTTCTGATTGGCCGATGTCAGAATACAGACGTGTGTGCTGTAGTAATTGTTAAGAGAAGCCTGTAGATCTAAATTTATGTAGCAAGAAATAGAATGAACTAAGCTGGGTACACACTGGCAGACATATCTGCAGATCAATTGATCGGTAGATATATCCGCCATCGGTTCTCGATCTGTCCTGCCTGACATCACAACTGATTGGGCGATCTTGTGCACGCCCAGTAGAACCAGTCAGTGCATCACTGCCAGCTACTGTGCTGGTGTACAGGCGGATGGCAGATCACCCGTACACACATCACAGATAAAGGGCATCGGCTGGGTTGTACAGCTGACATGTCTGATCTGCGCCGTTCACAGAAATATCGGTGGAACACACTGAATGGCTGATATATTGGCCAGTGTGTACCCACGACAGTTGGCTGTACACACAAACAATTGCTTTGAACCCAGTCCAGGGAGTACATTAAGAAGCATTGTGGCGATGTGTCCTGGAGATTATTTCCTATAGAAGTGCTAGATTTATGCCCCCTCACACATGAGACGAAGCTGGTCACCGTGCTGAGGGACAATCACTCAGCACACATCGGGGGTACACGCGGTGCATATTCTCCGCGATCTAGCAGGAAAGATAGTGCCAGCACCGTCTATCTCCGCGGGCGTTCGTGTTGTGTGGGACCTCGCATCGCGGGCGCTCGGGACTATACACACAAAGCAATCTGGCCCTCTGTGTACAGCCCCTTTATACATCTGTCTCAGGTTAACATGACCATACTGGTATAACATTAGTGCATCAAAGCCCTTTTCATTAACTCCTTCCCAGTCATGGCCACTTGGTGTGGAGTTTGTACGTCCCGCACCCCCTATTTGTATGGGCGCCCTCCATCAGGTTTGTGAACACATATGAATTCGTCCCTCAGACCCTAAACTCCAGTGAGGCCAGGACGGATAAGAGAGCCATACACTCGCTGTACCGCACTGCAGCAATCGGTGCAGATTTGGATGCCTAGGTCACAGGAACCCCAGCACACTCACATAAGACCCATACATGTGTGCCAGCGGTCTAATAATGAGAGGAACATGATGACAAACATGAGACGTGCGCTGCTTCACCCCCATCAGTGGCACAGATGCAAATACACTGAAATAAAACCTGGCACCTCTTCAATTCGGTTATTCTGGAGCCACGACCTGTGTGATCTTTGCACAAAGCCGGGCCGAACAACCCAGCATGCAAATCTAAGGGGGAAATGTACTCAGATGGGACTTCTGTTTCAGATGGGATGTTGCTATGGGCAACCAATCAAATTCGATCTATTATCTTCTAAAAGCTGCTAGATTAATGAGAAGTCTATTCTGATTGGTTGTCCATAGCTACATCCCATTTTAGTATATTTAACCCTAGGAGAACACTAAAGGACCAAGCAGCGTGCACCCAGCATCTGGATTCAGGGGAAATAACCCCAGAACGCTGACCCAAACCCATACTACTATGGGACACATTGATAATGTGTGATTATAGTAGTATAATAAACTAGCGGACCCATGTGTGCAAGGGGTTGATAGTTGCAACTTGGGGCATGGTGCAAGGGGGGGGGGGGGGGGGGGGGGGGGAATTTGCCCACAGATCGTATTAATGCTGCAAATGTATCTGGGCACAGACTCTGCATGTGTGTAAAATACGCCACTTTTCCGGCCTTTATTTACTTATTATGAATAATTTCTACCCATTTTGCAAACCATTCTGCACCAGCCCTAAGGAGAGCAGGTACCAGGCAGGGACCTGGCCTCGTTACCATCACCCAGCTCACAGCCAAGTGGTTCCTGTATTGAGGTCACTGTACCAGCTTTTCCATCACAGGATGTTACAGTAATGTAAGAAGAACAGACCTACGGCTAAGCGGGCGATTCTAGAACTGGGTTAATGCCCTTTCATTAAGCATATACGTTAACAAACATTGAAACGGCAGAAAGCAGCGACAGCAGCCATACGAATGTATGACGCCGGAAATAGCCGTCACAAGGCAGGATGGAAGAGTCATTATTAGAAATCTCCTGAGATAAACCTTCATTTCTCCACCACCTCTGTCCTACAAATCATACACCCCTGATAAATGACGGAAGACTCGCGGTAATTTCAGTCTTTTTTTTTTTTTACAGCTATGAACTGCGCTAATTAACTGTGAAACTAACCTGAAATCACCACATTTCAGCGACCGGAAAAAAAAAGACACAGATTCGATATCTGGGGCCTCTTACTGGTCACACCTGAAATCCTGCCTGAACCGCATTTATTTATGTATTGTACAGGAAAGACGCTGAAATCAGCTGTATGGACAATACCAGGGATCATAGAATTATTCAGTATGTTGTTAGCAATTGAAAGAGATGTAATGCGAAGATAAACGCTATCACAATGTGACTCTTGAAAGATGATTTAAGGGTTAGGGGTAGGGTGCGCTTAGGGTTAGACTATTATAATTAATGCAAAACCGCATTCATATTGTTGATGCGGAGTCTGACGCAGGTCCTGAAGTTGCAGGTGCAGTCCTGGTCCTGTGTCATCAGAAGCAGAACGGCTGCAGAAAAAACAGAACTGACAGTCTGCGGCCATTAAGGGGCACCTATGGCCTCCATTTTATTAGCATGACGCCTCCGTTTTTAGAGGAAAGCAGAGGCCAAGATCTCCCGAGGAGGACATCAATTTCCTGGCCTCTCTGCGCTGGCTTGGCGACCCCAGGGGTCACGCAGCCGGCCAATGGAGTCTCACGTGATCAGAGGCTGCGTCCTAGGAAACGGCATTGGATCACAAATACATGCAGGAGGTGTCTACTTATGCCAGATGCCCCCAGCTACATCACCAGATCTGTGCATCGCTGATGCTTGCTCCAACCACATCTGAATCAGGCCCCTATGTCAGCCTTGGCACGCCAGCTGTTGTTGAACCACACACCCCAGCATTCCCTAGGTTCTCCATTACAGCAAGTATATGCTCTACAAATGCCATTGCATCTCATATGGAGGCATAGTGGGTGTTTATAAATACATTGAGAGATACTGGGGCAGGCTTATAAAGCTCGGTCAAGTGATAAACTGTCTGGTTTTTTTTATCACTGGCCAATCAGCTCCAACCTGTGAATTTGGTTTGAAAAATGACAGGTAGGAGCTGATTGGCCGGTGATAAAAAAAAGACACCATCACTTCACCGAGCTTCATAAATCTACCCCACCTACATATAATGACAGAAGGGGATTGGTTGGTACTTTATCTCTCTCCAAGCTCCTGGGTGGCGTTATAACGGTCTGCAAATTGTCAATGACAAACACCTGTGCAAATCACACATCTTAATTTTATACGCACCATGGGGGGAAAAAATGGGGACCAGATCATGCCCGGTGGGTGTAGAATTTGGATGCCTCAGAAATAACTGGGTGCCAGAAAGACAAATGTACTCTTGTTTGCAAACTAAACGTGTGCTTTAAATAGATCAGTGACATAGCGGCAAAGCAATAAGGGTCACGCCCATTAGCCTCATTTTAGGCAGGCTAGTGCCCCTCGCACACCTACCTGCACTGCATCTTAGTCATGTGCATTCTACCCAGAATGCACAGAGCTCTCGACAGCTAAAGGGTTACCTGGCCGCGCAGGCAGTCTAATACGCCTTCTTCCTCGGCATTCATCGGCACTCACATGTGGAAAGGTTCCAATCTGCACAATTGTTCTTCAAGTGGTCTGTGCACGCAGAAACAAGGGGACAAATCAGAGAAGCATAATGCAGAGGGGGGGAGCGGATGGAGGGGGGCAGTGTGAAAAATGAGGCCCCCAACCTAGTGCACACAAGTAAAAACCACAACAAACACTTAGACTGCTCTCGTACATGTAAATGCCACTGATGAGCGAGGCTGCAGTCTTTTCATATGACAAGTAGGGCTGGAAAATGAGGACATGGAAACTAAATGATTGGTGGAGAGAGAGAGAGCGAGAGAGAGAGAGAGAGAGAGCGAGCCTCTATCCAGGCTTAGGCTAACTTACTGCAGGGTATTGCCGGAGCTGCCACCCTATACAATTACTGAGCTTTCTTTCAAAGCACTGATGCATCCCTTCTGTGAGCTCTTTTTTCATCTTGATGTGTTCCAGGCTTTCAGCAACATAAGAACCCATTCAAGTGTACTTATAGAGGCAGCCCCATTTGGAGGGCTAAAAAAAAATTCAGCCAAATCAATTCACTAGAAACCAAGTTATATCAGTATAGAGCAAAGTAGCCCCATATAAAGATGGCGGCTATAACTGTAGAGCACGGCCACCTATACAGGAGCCACCAAGAAACAAATTGCCTAGACCAGTGGACCTCAAGCTTGGGTCTCAGGATCCTACACAGGTCACATTTTTAAAATCCACAGGTGACTTGGAGAACATGAACTGTGTGCGGTCCTAAGGACCGAATTTGAGAACCTGCGGGCTAGTGAAATACGTTGGTACATCTATCTCTAGACTGTAATCTCCTTAGAGCAGGGCCCTCCTACCTTTTGACTGTCTGTATATTCCATATTTGTTGTATCACTGTCTCCTTTTCTAAAGCGCAACGGAATATGCTGCGCTGTATAAGAAACTAAATAAATAATTAATGTGCAAGGTGATAATGCTCCAACCAATCAGCTCCTAGCTGTCAATTTACATATTGGAGTTGATTGGCTGATGCATCATCACCTTGCACATAACTTTCTTTATGGGGATAGATATCACCATATATTTACTCCTCAGTGACAGATCCTGTTATGAGGTGAGCAGTCTGTTTGAATGGTTCTTACAAGGTCTAGGTTACCTGTTGGGAGATTTTAGGCCCGGATGTGGAAAAATTGTCATTCAAACCCATGAAAGTATTATTATTATATTTTTTTATATGGTGCCACAAGGGTTCTGCAGCGCCTCACAATACATAGATGAGTGAAAAACAAGAAAATACTGAATTACAGTACAATACAATGTAGGACAAGTACATGGTAAATAAAGACCGTTCCATCAGGGGCAGGACACTGAAGCAGTTACTAGAGAGATATGTATATTCTAAGAAAAGCACAAGAGGAGAGAGGGTCCTGCTCGTGAGAGCTTACATTCACAGTAGTAGTGTTCCTTCTAGGAACCAGGGCGGGCAGGGCGCCACTGTAAGGGGGATGAAAAGGCCCACCGACGCCACGAAAAGGGGCGTGCCCGGGCAGCGCCATCACAAAAAGGGACGGGCCTGGCTGCCGTCACTGAAGGGGTGGGCCCTGCCCCTCCGAAGGCTCTGCAATGTCGGGGAAGCACCGGGCATCGCCATCTACGGCGGCGCTGGGCTTTCCAGGTCACACCGGCAGGCTCTTTTAGCTGAGGGCTGCTAGGCGCATTTTGACCTTTAAAAATCGGGCAGGGAGCTGCTAAAACAGCCTATCGGGAACACTAAAGTAGTGAAAATATTGGACGGTTAAGTCTCTGTCTTCCAGCAGGGTCCTGTCCCCACCTCCAGTAATTTAAATCTGACTGCCTTGTCCGTCAATGATCTAACAGGAAGCCTGTCGTGCACACATCAACACGCTCCCCACGACCACACTCAAATACCTTCACTAAATCGCTCCCAAACTCTCGACCAGGGATGGGGAACCTTTGTCCCTCCAGTTGTTGTTGAACTACGCATCCCAGCATACCCTGCAATAGTTTTAGCATGGCCAAATAGCAAAAATGTAGTAGGGCATGCTGGGATGTGCAGTTCTACAGCCGTTAGAGGGCCAAAGGTTCCCTTATCCCTACTCTAGACACTGCTCCAACTCCCATGCCCACCCTCCAGTCTCCGAGAGCTGCTCATGCAGTGTATGGCCTGCTTTAGTGCAATAACTTGTAGTGTTCATTCTAGCACCCGCCATCTTTGAAAACCCATGCAGTTCCTGTTCCCTGCCTGGGGTGTCGCTGTCTGCTGTGGTGTTTCTAGCACAGGTCTGATTTGCATATCAGTGCTGATATACAGACCACACTGTGCTAGAAGTACTACAGCAGACAAGCCGTTATCTGGGATCGATCTACTGTAAGACAATGAAAGCAAATATCTGAGGGATTGATATGGGTTAATGCTCTCACACAGCACCATTTATCTCTTCACTACCTGTGTGGAACCCTCTCGTGTGCTGAAATACCTATCTGTGCCATCTCCAGAACAAAAGGTACAGCATGTGTTAATTAAAAGTATACTGTACACAGGAATAGCAGAGATAAACAGCAGGAAGCGGCTGGGCCATGAGGAATGTGACAGATGACGGTGCTGCTGTGAGACGTATTTGCACTGGGAGGCTGCGGAAAGTGTGAGAATTGGGCAGGAAAAGCTGAGCGAAGTGTGAGGAAAATGTGTAAGAAATACGAAGTCTAATGGTAAGAAAATGAAGCAATCGTTCCAGAAAGACTAATCGGGGTGAGGAACAGGCCCTGACCAAAGGTGGAGGTAGGAAAGGGAAGGGGGGGGCCTGATCTGTGCAGAGACAAAATCCAGCCTAGAGTTTAAACAAACACTGAATGTAATGAAGAGAAGCGGAAAGGGGAGGTGAAAGAGATGGTAATCAAATGGAATTATTCCGGACCTCTTCAATCATTCAGGGGGGGAGAGCAGACTTTCATTTCATACAAATTACAGCCAAAGTAATTTATGAATATTCACTTGAGTTGTAATTACGTTAATTAGCAGGAGAAAGAGGCTTTACAGAGCTGTGCTGTGGTTGGTCCTCTTTGTTCCCAGGCTGCAGGCTTTGGGAGACAGTAAATGGCTGAAGCCATAGGCAGAGGGACGCCGGATGAACCAAGAATGTCACCGACGTCCACAGTGGGAGTGAAAAAGAACCAGTAAACATTGCTCGGATGGGCTTGGTCCCTGTAAACTAAAACCTGAAAAACCGATCTCGTCATGGCGCTAAGAGATGAAGTGTGTAATAAAACAGACACGGTGCTCGGTAATTCCGTTCCAGCGTTCACAATGGCTTCCCATCCACAGCTGAAGATACATGTGACAACAATGCAGGATTGCCTTTGATCTCTGAGAACATTATCTGGAAAGAAAAAAGGGTTTAGAACCCCCCTGCTGTTCTATCTATTTAAAAAAATCATCTTTGCTGGTTTCTTCGCCTCGGAGGTGCCAGGGGCACTGGGCATATCACATGCCTGGAACATGTTCTACCAGACAGTAAACAAGTCTGAATGGGAGCGCAGTATAATGCTAATGAAGCCAATGCCTGTGAATCATTCTGATGATTGGGGTTAACCTAACCCTAATATGCTGGGGCTCACAAAGGCTTTTTTCTCAGATACTGGAGAGAGATATCCTCTCGGGATCTGTCCTGCACTCATTGCCTCACAATGGCCACCTCTTATTTCCAAGGCCGGCAGATATTGTTCCCACTGTAATGCTGAGAGTGTCAGAGAGCTTTTATTCTGGTCACCAAAGCTCTCATCTTCCCCATTCACATCTCATAGGAGGTAGAACGCCCCAGATGAGCTCAGCAAACAGGAAACGCTCCAGCGCTGAGCTTCCTACTGGAACAGGGGGCACGGGGATGACTATCAGCTCCCTGGATGTACACCCCAGATGAGATCAGCGCCGGGCTCCCGACTGGAACAGGCTCAGAGGTGATTAGATCAGAGAAAAGAACAATTAGTCTATGATCATAGTCTTCTAATACTCCCTCCCTGTATGGAGGTCTCGTCGGGCCCAAACCAATGCTTACTGCTTTATTGCAAACACGTACAAAGCAGGCGAGATGTATGTACTGTATACGGTGACGTGTACAATGTGTAGCACATTCGGGATAGTACATATGGCCCAGAGTCTGTATCTTCCCGCATTATAGATAAAACTGTCTGGGAAATTGCCAGAACTAATGAAAACAGACAGGAATTCTTATCCTGTCCTCAGTGCTCGCTCCCCAGGGTACTAGTCCTCCTTCATCTCCCTCAAACAACCCCCAACCATCTTGACTGATTGCAAAAACAGTTTATTGCAAATCTCTATCAACAGTCCGCCATCTCTTCGTTGGTTCCCTGACAAATGCTGCCAAAGGGCCACTAAAATATAAATGAACATGAAAAGGTCTTATTTGAGCTCGTTAAAAAGAAAAGTTACATGTAACGGCAATAGTTTTATCAAGCGCACTGCAAGCTATTGTCCACTGGTATCAGCCATTTCAGGGTAAGGCGGCTGCAGGGTTAGCGGGCAGGCGACCGATGTGTAAAACAGCTTTCCTAGTGATATAGGGGGTTATTCAATGTTTCCATCCGCAGCAAATAATGGCAAATTTCCGTTTTTGCGTAGGACAGGCGGAATTCACATTACGTCTATTCGAAGGTTTTCTGTTTTTTTCCCCGATTTTTGGAAAGCAATCCGAAAATCGGATCCGCGAATCCACGTCTTTTTCCACGGAAATGGGCGCTAATTCGAGATTTTAGCGGCCGTTTCTGCGAAAGCTTCTCAAAGAGACGGATCTGCATACACGAATCCTAGCCGTTTAACTGGCAAAAAAAATGGTCCGGATTGATAGTGGGAAAATGGAAAATAAGGGCAAAGATCGAATACCCAGGGGATTATTCAATGCTTCAACCCACTGCAAAAAAACGCAAATTAGTTGCCATTTACACGGAGAACAGATGTAATTCGCATTCATTCATATTTTGACATTAATCCACGTCTTTTTCCACGTAAATGTCAACTAATATGCAATTTTAGCGGCCTTTTAGGCAAAAATGGCTTCTCAAAGAGTCGGATCTGAAAAAAACGAATCCCAGGCGGTTTACTGTTGAAAACGGGCGGGAGGAAACCGCGAAATCCCCTCATTACCAAAAATCGGAACTAAGGGGAAAGATTAAATACCCCCAACGTAGTATCTCCTGTAAGAATCAGGACCATCTGCAAGGTCTGTCAGGTGCAGGGTGGGGATCTAGGGATATTCATTCACCATACATTTGCTCAGGTCAGCTATAGTAAAAGAAAAACAACATTTATATTAAATATAATTACTGGTAATAACTTCCTCTCGGTTAATTACAGCTGAAACGGACAGCTTGACAGATGCCGATGTATCTGGCCAGCTCAGTGTCACAGTGGTTAGCACTTGTGTTGTCTCACAGCACTGGGGTCTTGGGTTTGTTTGCTACAAGGGCATATCTGTGTGGAGTTTGTATGTGTGTGGGAGTGTTTTCTCACAAAGTCCAAAAACCAAGTGGTAAGTTATTTAGCTTATGTGGGTGTTGTGTTTCAGTGAACAATCCAGGGAGTGGGCGCAGGCACTGATGTGACTGATTACTACAACTGAGCACACCCAAAATGGCTACCCCCATTTCTGTAATAATGTAAAGTGTCAGTGTAATTAATGATGGTTATTTTTACATACCTGGGGCAGAAAGGGCAGGTAACTGCATGTAAAGCGGACTCCTGTCATAGGGTACTGTACTGACCTTATAGTTTAGTCATGGGTTTACAGCGCTGACCTCAGTGTAGTTATGGGGTACAGCGATGACCTTATAGTATAGTTACGGGGTACAGCGATGACCTTAGTATTTCCAGTTTTAGTATTTTTCTGACGCTATAAGGTTGATAATCTTTGCATGCTTATATCTTTATGCTAAATGTAATAGGAAATGGTTTGTGTAACTTTCTACAAGCACAATGGGTCTTACCACACTGGAAGCAGCTTAATAAATCACACTGCGTGTTTGCAAAGTACCAGTTTCCATTCTTTTCCTAGCAGGTCTCAGTCTTGGTAGATGAGTAGTTTATGCGCAAGGAGAGGTGGTAAGAATGGCGACATCTCACGCTACTCACAAGAGCCGCCTTTCCTCTCCTACTCCTAATATATGGTAATACAATTAGGACTGCATCCAACGCAGCCTCTCGCCTACCTTCCATGGGAGAATGTATTTCTTGATGCTAGGCTCGGAGTACAATGCACTCTATCTATAGGAATTCAGAATCATCTCTGCTGTCAGTTCAGTGTGACACGCATTGTATAAGCCATGTATACAGTATTAACACAAAAGCCGGAACCTACATCATACTGGCCCACCTGGGCTATCCCTGTACCGCGCACTCCACAAGGACAGGCCTGTAATTAAGGCTGTCCAAGCATAACAAAATGCAATTATTTCACTCTATGCACAGGATCATTTCAGTTGCATTAACCCCTCCAGCTGCTGTACAATGGCCGGGATAAAGGAAAAACAAAGTGCACGCCGCTTCCTGTTGTGTAGAGATCAATATTCTCTCCCACCGTTGGCCTACAGCTGGGAGAACGGAGAACATACGGATGTGGGAATCTATCTACTTTACCTTCTTGGCTGCCACCAACAGTCATCCCTCCGTCATACAACTGCCCAGTATCGGGAGCAGTAGTCTCAAATCTCTTTATTAGTGTACATGGCTATCTCGTTCTTAGTATGTAGGCCTAGCACATTTCATACATGATCTCTTTGCTGCTGGTTAACATACCAAGTTACTGGGCTGTGCGGCCCGGCATCCTCTACAGAAGGAGAGAGCTACAGTTATAGTCATAGAATTGGGTCACAAGGACCACGCTCTCCCCCCACGGCTTTCACTGGTTATTGCAATGACACTTTCGGATAGGTAGAAGAGCAGAGAGCAGGAGAAAGGTCCTATGGGGGGAGTAAAGGTCTGCACACTTTACCAGGGGGCAGTATGGAACCAGCAATCATTTGTGACAGCGCTTGCACCCATCCTCCCTACTTAATGTACATTCACAATCACTTCCATCCAGGAGAAGACATTCGCTGCCAGACTTCCAACGTTCCACTCTCTTCACTCCGATTTGGCAGACAGGCAAATCCTCGAACGGGGAACATGGAAAAAGGAGAGAGATCCGTGTTTGCTCTGCAGCACAACAACATACACTCTCTATAGCATAAGGCTGCTGATGTATTCTAATGAGACATATACACCAGGACAGCGCAACGATCATACACATAGGCACCGATTCAGACCTGACCGCTGATCTGCAAAGGACAGTGAGTCGATAGCCGCCCAGACAAAAAAGACAAACCACCGCGTGCAAATTCGTGACTGAAAATAAATAAAATATTGCAGATCCCTATCCATACTCAATTCCCGAAAAAAATAATAATAATTAAAAAAAAAAATAATAATAAAAAAAAAAAAAAAATCGACCACTTTTTGTGCAAATCTGCGTCAGACAGATTGATCGAGGTCGGCGCCAACGTCACAGACCCTCCCTTAAACCGCCTGGGCACATCTGCGTTTTATCGGGCAGTCCCTGAAAACAGCCAGTTACCATCCCCCCAGTGCCGGCTTCCTGCCAGTCATCCTCTAGCCAGACTGCGTTCAGGATCCATACGTCCTTTGCCGCAATTCGCACTCACACATGTGCGCTAAAATCTGTACGCATGCGGTCATTTCATGACTGCTGGATCCGGGAATTTCGCTGATCAGCGATCATCTCTGAATTAGGCCCAGAGGGTGAGACCCAGCTGTAGTAGACAACAGGAAGTTACTGCGATTACAAATAGTACATCCTACATCCTCCTACAAGCTAAAAAAGAAAGGTAAACATTTGATCTCCTTCTTAAAGCAACAGATAAAGACATGTGTGTTTATAAATGAAATGAAAGGCGCATGAGGAAGAACGTGGTTTGTGGGTAACACCGCGGTTCCAACACGGCAAGGAGTGAGCCACAAAAGAAATGTACTGCAAATCGAGGACGAAATAACAAAATCGAGACAGCAAATCCGGCAGACAAGCTTCCAATGCGCGGCAGATAATGTTACAGATTAAAGATCTGTCCCAGCCACTTCATTCTATTCCGACTGTTTAGTATCCCAAAGTTCATCCATATTCATAATCTCTGGGCGTTTAATTAAATTCCACATCACACTTTCTTCCTCGCGTCCCCTCGAGTACATTCCCTAAACAGTGGTAATCCATCTTTCATAGATAAGGAGAGCCACAAATTATTCCTTACGCTCAAGATAACAGCAATTTTCTGTGATTAGGTTTACCGATTAATTACCAGCTACCCCTGAACAACCTGTCCGTGGGCATGGAAACACTGACACATCAATACTTCAGTTTCAGGTCTTGCAGCAATGGAGCGTGTTACTAATGTACATTATATGTGTATCTTTATATGAATAGTAACAAGGGCGTATCAATCGGATATGTCCTACAGAGTCTAAATATTTTCCGCAGACCAAAGAGAATAAATGCTGATGACATATTTAAAAGGCCAATTGCAACCTCCAACCCAAGGTGAAGATCAAGTGAGGGGTTGAAGACCGGGGGAGGGGGAGGATCTCTCTTGGTTGCAGCTTTTGATTGGTCAACATGCTTCTAAATGTCAAAAATGTCAACTAAACAGCTTATAACATAACAAGCAGCGGGAATAAAGGCTCAATGCAGTAGCCCCCCCATGTCTCCGGGAAGGGGGAGGGAGGGTATTAATGCAGCATTAAGTAACTTTTGACAATCCTGGTTGTCACGGAACCCATTCCAACACACTGAGTAAAACAGGAACATGCAGCAGCCTTCTATAGAGGCAGCTGTTGGGCCAATATGAGAGTACATACCTCTTTGTTGTAGCAACAATGAAAACCTTTGTAACAAATGATATTGATATTGATTATACAGTGATAAAGTGTACTTTATCACTGTATACTGTTCCGTAGCCCCAGTCTAATACTTTCTGGGGAAATGCAGGATGTGAATATTTCAAGTACATGACACACCTAGAGCATAAACATCAGCCAGCCAGCTAGACAGGTACATGCATGGAAAGTAAATTAGTTCTTTATACAGTTTACTGCCACATCACCGCTGTCACACTGTGCCCCCGTCACACACCTGCCCCACCAATATAATCCCAGGTAACTGCCCCTCACATCACATCCCTGTCACACACCTCCCCTCACCAATATAATCCCAGGTAACTGCCCCTCACATCACATCCCTGTCACACACCTCCCCTCACCAATATAATCCCAGGTCACTGCCCCTCACATCACATCCCTGTCACACACACCTCCCCTCAGCAATATAATCCCAGGTCACTGCTCCTCACATCACATCCCTGTCACACACCTGCCCCACTAATATAATCCCAGGTAACTGCCTCTCACATCATGTCCCTGTCACGCACCTGCCCTCACCAATATAATCCCAGGTCACTGCCCCTCACATAACGCCCCTGTCACACACCTGCCCCACTAATATAATTCTAGATTACTACCCCTCACATCACATCCCTGTCACAAACCTGCCCTCACTAATATAATCCCAGGTCACTGTCACACACCTGCCCTCACTAATATAATCCCAGGTCCCTGTCACACACCTGCCCTCACCAATATAATCCCAGGTCACTGCCCCTCACATAACGCCCCTGTCACACACCTGCCCCACTAATATAATTCTAGATTACTACCCCTCACATCACGTCCCTGTCACAAACCTGCCCTCACTAATATAATCCCAGGTCCCTGTCACACACCTGCCCTCACTAATATAATCCCAGGTCCCTGTCACACACCTGCCCTCACTAATATAATCCCAGGTGCCTGTCACACACCTGCCCTCACTAATATAATCCCAGGTGCCTGTCACACACCTGCCCTCACTAATATAATCCCAGGTCCATGTCACACACCTGCCCTCACTAATATAATCCCAGGTCCATGTCACACACCTGCCCTCACTAATATAATCCCAGGTGCCTGTCACACACCTGCCCTCACTAATATAATCCCAGGTGCCTGTCACACACCTGCCCTCACTAATATAACATGTCATTTCAACCTAGCAGTTGAGCAAACAAATGTACATTTTATTCAGCAGACTTTACACACACATGTGCAGGAAGCAAACACACGTATTTATGTATTGCAGACTTGCCCGCATCTGACGCCTATACTGCCTTATTGCTGGAGACAGAGGTGCACGAATAGTCCAGTGCTGTAACAGGGCCAGAATGGGGGCGTTCTCACATAGCCCCATTTCAGTAAGGGCATAGTCATACAAAGGTTCCTAATGCAGAAAAGCAGCTATGAGCAGATGCACCTGTTAGGATGCTTAAATGCACACGCATGACATGTAACTAGTAGCATGTGCTGCCGACGAACCTGGAGCTGTGCGTGCCTCTGTGCATGTGCCGGAATATGCAGATGTTGCAGGTTTTGCTTGTTCTAAATAATTACATTAATTTTGCTACCAAGAGAAGTCCTTCTATAACTGAGTAATGTAACCTTCCTGTAGGACTGTAATGCACTGTCTGACTGCGCGGCACGCCGAAAACGCATTTTTTGGTTTCTGTTTCTAGACATCACAGTAAATACAGAATGTGTGATAACGCAGACGGTTGGTACGTTTTCTGCTCAATACACAATGGGCATAATCTTAGTACATACAGCGCTTTGATAGAGATTAACATGGCAGCTCTGAGTCAGCAGAGTCTGACATTGCAGGACAGATGGAAGTCACATGTATTAGTGGTTCCCAGCAGTAACGTGCACTGTACATTCCTGCTGCTGATAACGTCACGTCCCTGACAGATGGCGACACATATATGGGAGAAAATGATCAAATACGTAGGAGACAAATCTATACAGCTTATAAATGAGAATGTCTATATCGTCTCCGATTGCTTTAATCCCTAAAACCAGTGAACCAATTGCAATGCAGTTTTCACCACTGTATATGTCATTTACCCAGGCAGGTTTTAGTGTCATCAGGATTGGTTGTCAGGGGGCTGTGGGCGGGGCTCCGTAGAGAGTGTTCCCATGTACTGCTCTCAGCAAGCCAACAGCGATATACACCTCAATAGCAAATGCTATGTTGTAAGCAGGCTGTGGGAAGGAAAGAGTTCTAGGCAAGTTGTCAGCAACAGGCTAACGCACCTCAAAAGTGACCAATCAGAGCATTGTGGAATATGAAGATTTATTCGTAGAGAAGAGTCGTAAACCCCTCCCCCTTACCCCATATATTACTAAAATTTGAAAACCGTAGGTAATCTATATCACTGACTAAACTACACACGGGGCGATATCAGGGCATTTACTAAGTGATCTGACTTAATTTGACTAAACCGCATAGAAAATGCCCCTACATCGCTCCGTGCATAGAGGCCATAGCGATGCGTGGTCACACAAGCCGCTATCATCCGGCGATTAAGATCCAGCGTGCTGGTTAAATCTAACTAGATCGCTGGTCTGGGCCAGTGTTCTCACCGGAGAACACTGGCCCTGACAGATGATCTAGCAAAATCTCTACGTGGGTAGGCCCATGTATGTATGTATGTATGTATGTATGCATGTATATATATATATATATATGTGTATGTATGTATGTATGTGTATATATATATATATATATATATATATATATATATATATATATATATATATATATATTTTTTTTTTTTTTTTTCGGACAATATAAGGCCTCAATATAGCAGATATTACATCATTATTCGGAACCATGTTTAAGGACTACCTGTAAAACACCTTTATCGGTAATAATCTGGTTCTGTGTTGGTGCATCAATCTCCTACGATGTACGTCAGGAAGTCGGCCTTCTAACAATGCGGTTATGGTCTATGATAATTAAAGAGAACTTATTTATGTGTCGCCCTCTGAAGGTCCCGTTACTTCATTATGACGTGGCCATTGGAAAATCTTACTTTTAGGTATTAAATTGTATATTGCTAGTGTGCAAATCCTGCGGATGTACGTATAAAAAAAAAGCAGATGAAAAAAAAAAATGAATGAGACAAGACAGATGGGAGATGGACAAATCGCAGCATTATTAGATACAAATGAGCAGATTAATCTGGAATTCTAGTAGTCTGTAAAGAAAAAAGATGGCAGCGGCTAGTCTAGCTCTGGGTGGGAGCGTCTATTCTGTCCATAGCCTTGTAACTAAGTGCACAGTAGAGAGTGTACACAGCAATTACATGCACAGAGTGGGCACTGAGGGTTACCATGGCATTTATCTGCAAATCTGGGCTAAACCATACAAACCAATCAGCAATTAGCTTCCATCTGTCGGGAACAAGTCAAATGAAGCAAGCAAATGCCGGATTGGTTTCTATGGTTTAGTGCAAAATAAGAGAATAGCACTCACTGGGTAGTGGCATTAGAGGGGGGAGGGGGTGTTAAAGACTCACTATGCCTCAATTTAACTGTAAAAACTGTGTAACAGGCAGCTTGTGGCCCAGTCCAGGATCTGTGTTGGGTTTATATGTTCTCTTTTTTGCTTACAAGTCTCTCCTGGTGCTGGAGCACCACGGAGTTTAAGAACACACTGGTGGGGTAACTGGTTTTACAGGAAATGGACCCCATGTTCTTTTGTGTGGTGGGGAATTTAGATGGCGGGCAACAATGGTGTAGGGATCACCATCGTGCAGCCACCATCGATGGTTGCCATCAATGGTGATACTGCAACCAGCCGCGATAGTTTTACCTATTGATGGTCATCCATTTTCTTTGACTGACAGGCTCGTGGGGTGGGTGGGGCTTCAGGGTTGTCACCTTAAAATAAAATAATCCCAACACATCGGTTTTGCTGTGCCATCGATGGGGGAAAACCATCTGGTTCTTCCCATCGATGGCAAAAGTATTTAACATCAGTCATAAACCACTGATGACTTTGAATCATCGATGACGATGGGCCATCCCTACAATGGTGTGGGGACTATTGTTTAATTATTAGTAGTCTCTGTACAGTGTGCAAAATATGACACTGCCTTAAACAGCAATAATACAGAACAATGACAATACAATCTCTATAGACCCTGCGTGATTGCAGATTATAACTATAGTAGTAGATGGAGATTGCTCGCTTACCCACCCGGACTTGTGAGCCCTATTACAAATCAATTCTCCTTTGCTGGCTTGGGATTTTTTTGGTTGTCTTTCCTATGTGTGGTTATATATCGTAATATATATTACCCATCTTCTGCCAAGCAGGCAGCCAGAGCACCGTCTAATGACACGCTTTCTCATTACTATTATTAACTTTTATCTATTCTCTCTGGTGCCAATATATTACATGTAATCAGTCACATCAGTCCCTGTCCAGTGGAGCTTACATTCTAAACTCTCAACCACGCAGAAACATTATCCTACCAGTGTGTTGTTTTTTTTTGGTTTCTAGGAGGAATCAGAGAGAGACGATACAAACTCCTCACAGACAGAACCCTGACTGGCATAAATCTGCGATGCCAACCCCTGTGCCACAGATGATTTGCAGCAGATGAGGGCGGCATTGTCTGTTCCATGCGGAAAGGTGAAAATCACAGGCGGACCTTTTGAATGCAGCGTCAGGGTAAGCCGTACATCTGCCGTATGGCATTGCCCCACCTAATCATCCATGCAGATAAAAGGGACATCTTGCCAAACTGATGCTGCATGAAAGGGGTTAATCTCCTAATAGACGCGGCTCAGAAACTAATTAGTTGAAAAGGAATTACTAAATACATTAAATTAACAAAAATAATTGTTGGGTGCATTTGGAGTCGGACTTTTTAATGCCCTAATTGGGCTCTTATGCTCATTTCCTGCTGAGGTCTATTCATGCGAAGAGATACAAACATAACAAACCAAAAGCAGTACCCCGGCCCTCTACCACAAGGCCTGTCCAAGCTATGGCCCTCCAGCTGTTGTGAAACTACACATCCCAGCATGCCTTGCCACATTTTTAGCATAACCTGAGAGCAATACCATGGCAAGGCATGATGGGACTTGTAGTTTCACAACAGCGGGAGGGCCATAGTTCTGACATGCCTGCTCTACCAGAAACCGAAATCCGGCTGGCATAGGACACCGATACCTGTGTGGGAGCGCTGGGTCTCCTCTGAAGGAGGGGACTTACTGAGCTTCTCAAGCTGACTTGTGTGGGACGAGGACCGGTTTCGGTTATCCCCCCCCCCCCACACACACACACACACGCGTGTAGCCACTGCGTCACAATTTCCACTTATAACAGGAGGCGATACCAGTTTCAGATCATCCGCGACATCTCAGCCACTGTTTGTGACAATACGGCTATGCTTAGTACAAACTACCAACCGGGACAGGAAAACCTTGAACGTTGATATGATGCATTATTTGTCATTGACTATTTTATTGTGCTACAAAATGAACTCTCAAGTGCTGGGGTGATGCACCACACATTTATTTTTAATTCAAGGTTGCTGACTATGTAAACGTGTCCGTGCGCTTATTAATGTGCTCTGTGGCTCGCTGTCCTTGACCAATCTGCTGCAAATTCTGTGGCTTTTCAGCTAAACACAGGCCTGTCTATAGAACACGGCTCATTCTGAACACTATAATACTCTATATACATCACAGTAACAAGGCTGCAAGTGTGTTCTGTAAAATATTGGCCTGGAGGAGTAAAAGTCTGGCTTGCGCCATGCACTCATCTTCTGCGAGAAAACATGGTCACATAAATAAGGGTTGTGGGCAGTAGCACTGCATAAGAAACTGCTTGTGCATTCTAAGTGGCCATCTACTGGGCCGTAGCCATTCATTCGCTAGGAGCCAGTGACATCACTGAGGAGGCATAAGTCACCCGGCGAGAGGCGGGGCCGTGTGAGGAAGGTGCATTTAGTGCATGCAGATATGAAAAGGAAAGAATACAGTGACCAGGAGAGACGCTAAGAACATGGTGCAGGACAGACATACGGAACAGCAGCGGTGGTGGGCTATTAATAAAATGTATATCTGCGCAGTACTGAGAGGGGCTCATATGTTACACATTACAGTCAATAACCAGAAATGTGGCAACCAGGATATAAAATATGTTTCTTATTTTAGACCACAAAGAAATATGAAGGAAGCTCTCCTAATCCTTAGCCATATGCAGCAATGAAACTGCTTGTTAGGAGATAAAAGGTGTGTATTTTAGGAACAGAATAATAAGAAAATCTATGTTTATTCTGTGGCGGCAGATTCATATGGAGAGAGAGACACACAGAGACAGAGAGAGACACAGAGACAGAGACACACAGAGACAGAGACACACAGAGACAGAGAGAAAGGGGGAGAGAGAAATAGAGAGAGTGACAAATTAAGGGGGGAAAAAGATAAGGAGCTAGAGGGGAGAGAAGAATGGGAAGGAAAAGGGTGAGAAAAAAAGGGAAAGAAGGGGTAGAAGAGAGAGAAGGGGGAGAAGGTAGAAGAGAGAGAGAAGGGGGAGAAGGTAGAAGAGAGAGAGAAGGGGGAGAAGGGGTCGAAGAGAGAAGGGGTAGAAGGGGAAGAAGAGAGGCAAGGGGGAGAAGGGGAAGAAGAGAGGCAAGGGGAAGAAGAGAGGCAAGGGGGGAGGAAGGGGAAGAAGAGAGGCAAGGGGGGAGAAGAGAGGCAAGGGGGGAAAAGAGAGGCAAGGGGGGAAAAGAGAGGCAAGGGGGGAGAAGAGAGGCAAGGGGGGAGAAGAGAGGCAAGGGGGGAGAAGAGAGGCAAGGGGGGAGAAGAGAGAGGAGAGGAGAGAAGGGGAGACACAAAAGGGGGGGGGGGACAGAAGGGGGAGAGGGGGACATAGGGGATGTATAAGAGAGGAGACAAGGAGATAGGGATAGAATTGAAAGAAATAAATGTTGAGAGAGAGGGTATAGAAGGGGTGAGGGAGAGGGGGTAGACAGATAGGAACAGAGGTGAGAGAAAGGAACAGAAAGAGGAGATTGAGAGAGATCTATGGCCTAAACCCCAACATGTGCAATTAACATTAAGTACAGGAAATGTTACTGCCCCACTCAGCTTGGGGCAGCACAGGGTTTCAGTTATGAAAAGTATGCACTCCAAGCGTGTTCTAGCAGCTTAAATAAACAGTGTGTCCTCCTTTGGAGGAGAGGTGAGAAGCTACAGTCCCTAGGGGCTTGCAACAGCCACATTTAAAAGCAATCCTTTCATCGAAGAGCAACTGTGTCCAAAACATACCTCAACATGTAAGATAACGTTAACTCATTTCACATTGTATGTCTATTGTATACTGTATGTGTAATAGCCCATCAGATCTCCTGCAGAACACCACAAGATCACCTGCTCTGCTTTCTGACCAGGCCGCCATCCTTGCACATGGTGTAACGCTCAGTAACTTGCCGAGTTAACATTCAGTTCCAAAAACCAGTTAACTCTTGCCAAAAAGGCGACAATTTCATCTGCCAATCTGGTCAGCGCGTATTGCCAGGGAATTGGTCAGGGTGAGACATCCTATTGGCAGATGACAGAATAAGCAGGGGAGGGAAACGTCTGGCACACTATCCGTTTGTTGGGGCTGCTCCTAAAACAGCCAGATATGTGGCACATAACGCAAATCAGCAACAGACTTGGTCTTTCTGCAGTTCGCCGTGCATGGCGGCTACAATGAGGGGCTTGAGGCAACAATTAGATTTGATTTTCTTAATTGAATACGGATATTAAAAATATAAACAAACACAGGCTGTATCAAAACAGAAACCCGCAGAGATGATGTTTACTTAACACACCAAAAACATTCCTGACGATAATATGTCTGATATATTATTAATCTCACACAGAGCTGGATGCAATTGGTACAGACAGCTTCCACCCACCGAGAATTGCTACTATATACCAAAAGGGGTAGCGGTAAAAGAGGAGAGGGTATTTGTGTTTACAACGGTGCCCAGGTATTTGATTGGCTCATATTCTGACTACTGGGTTCCATTAGGGATCTTGTTAAAGCATATACTCCTGAATTCCTCCAATTCAATCTCGAGATCCTTAACAATGTGCTCTGGAGCTATAGGGGCCCAAGGCAACCGTTTGTGGGACAGCAGCCCCACTGCATTGCTAAGGACGGTGAACGTAAAGCCACGCTTGCATTAGGTTATGCGGATGAGGAGTCCTGTAGGCTCTGCACAGGGGTCCTCACTTCACTCCTTGGCTCTCCTGAGCAGAGCTGCAGACATCACCTGTCGATTCCAGAGTGATGGAGACAGAGTAGCGCTACCTGCTGTGCGGGTGAAATGTGACAATGCCATGTCACAGTTACAATGACAGAGTGGGTTATGGGGCCTACACACGGGGTGACTTTTCTAAGCGATCTGGCTGTGTGTGTATGTTCCCCGGCAATGACGCCATCGCCGGACTAGATTTATAATGCGTACAGTATAAATCTAGTCCGTGTTCTCTCTATTAATGACAAGGGTACTGGCAGATCGTTCAGCACACATCCCTGGTGCATCACTGTGTGCTGAGCGATCTGTGCTCAGCGCACTACACCATCTCCCCGTGTGTAGGCCTCTTTACAGCTATGATTGCACGTCACAGGACTGGAGTCATGGGTCTGCCTGTCACCAGGGACCCGACTGTGGAGTTTTGTCTCACCCCATGCATCAGTGTCCGGATCGCATACGATACATTGTATGCCGTTCTTTTGCATACAATGTATCACTGCGATCTCAGCATGGAAGCCAGTAAATGTTGATGGCAGCCCTTGCAATCTCTGGCAGTCCTGTGTGCATCGGATCGGAATTGGAGCTAAAACACATTGACAATTTTTATCCGATTTCTCTGCCAATGCATCGGAATCAGATGAAGGGGGGGGGGATAAAATCTGCATTGTTATTTGGAGCTGAATAGCTGTATCGTCTAACTATAGGTACACACCAGAATGGTCATGATCACATCGTACGATAGCCTGTTGGAGCACACAATCCGATCACCATCTGTACCCAGTTACAAAGCCTGACTACAGCAGGTAGGAGCTCTAAAACGACGCACACCGGATTGAATTGCCCAATTTACATACAAACCGTCGAAATTGCATCGAAATTGACTGGATTGAGGCCATAGGGTTCTGGTGTATACCCAGCATTGGCACAATTATTTCTTTATTACCGGTTTCTTATATAGCGCACAACCTCTAGGCACACATATAGCGCTCACATATTCAGGGATATCCCTATCTGTGCAGGCGTGGTATAATCCAACTGACCGAGATGATAATTAAGCCACCTGTGCCTAGGCAGGATATCCTTAAACCTGGGCTGTTGGGGGTGATTCGAGGACTGTGTTTGGGAACCACAAATCTATACTTGGCCTGCTAAATGATAACTGAAAGATCAGAGATTATCGGGGGGGGGGGGGGGGGCTGGGGAAGTTATACTATAGCGCTGGTGTCTAACCTTGACACTCCAGCTGTTGAAATACAAATCCCAGCATGCCCTGCATCAGTTTTAGCATGGCCAAATAGTAAAACTGTAGCAGGGCATGCTGGGATGTGTAGTTCAACAACAACTGGAGTGTCAAGGTTAGCAATCACTGTACTACAGCTATTACCTGTAATGTACAAAGACAACTGATAAGCAAAATCCCACAGGCTCTGATGGAGAAATACAACTCTGATGCCGGCTGATGGCCTCTCACCCCTGCAGGCATAAACAGTCTTCTGGTTCTGCTCTTTTCAAGTCACAGAAAACACTGTGAATCCAAAACGTCCACATAGTGGCCAACCATATCTGCATGTGTGTGTGCGCGCGCGTGTGTGTCTGTGGCCAACTTGTGAGACAGATCCACCCCAGGAGGTGAAAGGTTGATACTTTTACAGTGTCCGCTATCATTTACAGGAAAATACCCAAGCAGAATGGAAACGCATGCCCCGCACACTACAAACACTGATGGCCTCTTTCTGGGCGTCTTTGTTCTTTTTTTTTTTCTTCTTTTTTTTTCCCGAAATGCCTAATTAAATCCCTTTGAATTTAGTACTGGGAATTAAAAAAAAATCCTCTTTGAGGGATGAAAGAAACTGCATTTAAAAGTTTTCAGCAGCTGGAGGAAGGCTCTGGAGCTTCGCTATGCCCCCCCCCCCCCTGGAAACTTGCATGCCAAATGTTGTGTTTTAGGGGCTTTTGGAAGAAGTTAACTTAATTCCATCACCCTGGAAAAAAAAAATATCCTGTTTTACAAAGGGTGTCTGCTTACAAACAAGCAGCCCTTTCATGGCTGCGGCGCTGGGGTGTTGGGAATCACATGAGAGGGGGTGTCCTGTCCATGACAAGTGGAATATATTGTCTATCAGATATTAACACAAATGCTGGCTGAGAGCAGCACCTCACTGTGCATCACAATGACGGAAGCCTCGCACATACTACTACAAAGGGACTGGCTGGAACGTCCTGATGCTTTGGACGGGATTGCAGTGTGGCTGCTGGGTGTTTTTATCTATTATTAGTCAAATTAAGTATTTAATTATCTGCTCTGCCCCCTGCCTAAAAGCACATAAAAGGTATCGCGAATGATAAATATTGCTGATAAGAGCCAAAGCTGGGACCTGGGGCCGTCCCTGAAGACACCAAGCATTGTCCTGTGGCCTAAGCTGCAATCTACAGGCTGAGATATTGTATCACTAGGTGTCCCACTGACTGGCAGGAGGCTGAGTAGTGTGATTCGGGACACGGTACCTAGGTCCACACCATATTTCTTTATTAACAGCTTCTTATATAGCGCACACGTATTCCGCAGCGCTGTACAGAGAACATTTAAACCTTCACATCAGTCCCTGCCCCAGTGGAGTTTACAATCTATATTCCCTACCACATGTACACGTGCACACAGACATTCTAGAGTTTATTTGTTTGGAGCCAATTAGCCTCCCTGTATATTTTTGGATTGTGGGAGAAAACCGGAGTACCCGGAGTAAACCCACGCAAGTACGGGAAGAATATACAAACCCCGCACAGTTAGAGCCATGGCGGGAATCGAACCCATGACCTCAGTGCTGTGCGGCAGTAATGCTAACCATTACACCATCCGTACTGCCTAACTATCACAGTCGACATGGCTACGGTTGATAGGGACGGAAGGCCGGAGGGAGAATATAATAGTGTGCTGAGCGCGGTACATTGATACGGCGTCCATGTGGATTTCAATCGAAATTCGGGATAAAAAAATAAAGGTGAAAAATTCATGTCTACCTTTTGACTGTTGACCTAAAGTTTGTGTCGACCTTCCAGCCCTAAAGGTGCCCATACACGTCCCGATACTGCCGATGCGATGTGTGCTTTGAGATGCGCGCTCTCGCGGCATCTCATCGCAAAGTACAAAAAGTTTGTGCTGCACATACTTTTATTGCATCGCATCCACATCGCATGCAATGCTATGCTATATCAGCACAAAAAGTACGGCAGTATCGGGACGTGTGTCGGCACCTTTAGTCACGTCGATCTAAGCTGTGTTGACCTTTAGTGGTCGACCTAATGTACGTTATCCTACATATAGGACAGGAGCTGATAGACCAACCTACATAACATGGGCGGCTGCCTCGCAGCACTGACGTCACTGTGCAGAGTTTGTACATTCTCCCTGTGCTTGCGTGGGGTTTCCACCGGGTACTCCAGTTTCCTCCCACAATACAAAACATACTGGTAGGTTAATTGGCTCCTAACAAGATTAACCCTAGATTGTCTGTGTGTGCGTGTACATGTGGTAGGGAATATAGATTGTAAGCTCCAGTGGGGCAGGGACTGATGCGAATGTTCAACTATCCTCTGTACAGCGCTGCGGAATATGTGTGCGCTATATAAGAAACTGGTAATAAATAATTTGATGATTTCAATCGTACTATACTTGTGCGTTGTTTTCATTTTGATTTGCAGCCGAACATCCGATAACCTGGAAATGCTGCACTGGGCGGAGACGAACAGCAGGTATTCATCAGTGAAAAAAAAAAAAAAAGAACACTACTTAAATTAGAATTCTGCCCCCCACCCCCAGGAAAAGCGAAAAGGGCCAGATAGAAATACCTTGCCCCTTGACACTGCAGGAAGCGCAGCCCCTGCTTTCAGGCTGACAGCCGTGTGATTGTCTGGCCTAGGGATTTTACCCTACAAAGCCTGTTAGACTCAATCCACTGCTGATAAGAGGATGGGCGGCTGGGTGGGTATAGAGGTATAATCTGCCACCCCCCCTTGTCTGGAGAATGTCACTTATTAGCAAAGCTTCCTTTGTAACAAACATAATTACAGAATGCTCACAGGCTTTATATCTGCTTACTCTGCAGTTAAAGGGTTCTAGCTGATGAACCACGAGTATACAGTCACATATAATACTAAATGCTCTACATAAAAGGATAATAAACATTCTAGCTGCCAGAACTGGGGGCTACTGAGCCACGACTAATGAATATCCAGTGATCCATAACGGTCCTCTCAGGGGTAGGAGAGATTTATAAAATCACATACACAATCAAGACAGCACAACTGGAAGGAATAAGGTGTTGAGCACCAATAGTGGTTCAGGGAACGGCAACCTTTGGATCAGCGACAGAACCCATCAGTGTAAAGTCATTGTTCTGTCGCTTTCTAGCATTAATAATATATTCAATGTCCAAATGAAGAAAGAAAAGGTTACAGAGGAAACATTAAGCTACACGGTCAGTATATCTTGTAGTATGACCATTACAAAAGTTGCACCAAATCATATAGCAGGAACAATATAAAAAAACAAAACAATGTCATGCAAGTGAGCAGAGGAGACGTGAGGGGAGGTTTTGGTGGTACGGAATCAGATACAGCTCTTACAGGAAATAGGGTGCGCTAACAGGACGGGAGATGATTTGTTCAGTCATCAGCCTTATTGCAGGCACAGTGCGTTCATGAAAATGACTTGCAAACTGGTTTAACGATCAGTCAGTAGGCAGCCCTCGCACTATTATTGCTTATCCATGGTAGAATGCTCACCAGCTTCTCCTAAGGTCATTGTCCTAAACTGGTGCACCAGTCATTACCAAATAATCATGCGCAGTTCTTATTTACATACATCAACACTCTCATTCATAGTTAAAACTGGCCCATCACCAGTCATTCACAGTGTTGATCTGGTCCAATGATCACTTGATCAGTTCCGTTGCTCAATCGTAATCTAGTTTTGGTACCATAACTTGCATTCATTGTCCTAAATATGGTCCTGATCTGTTCCCATCACCCAATACTGGTCCCAGAAGTCATCCGTGTTCCTGATCTGATCCCATTACACATCCCTGGAAATTACGTATTCCCATAAATCATTAATGGTCCTGCTCCGGTGCCATCTCTCCATCCATGGCCCTAAGCTAGTCCCATCACTCTTCCCTGGAAGATGTGTGTTACAATCATTCAGCTATGTCCCATCACTCACTGATAGCAATAATCTGTATTAGTCCCATCACTCACCCATGGTATTAATCTGGCCGGCACAATCACTCAATTCTGGTGCAAATTTGACCCTAGTCTATGGTCTTGACCTCCTTATATCACATTCAACTGCAGTACTATCTCTCATCCATGGTACTGGTCTCATCCTATCACTCAGCCATTGTCTAAAACCTAGTCCAATCACATAGTTCTGGTACAAATATGGTTTAGTAACTTACCTCAGGTCGAGACCTTGTCTCAAAACTCACTCCTGGTCCCACCACCAATCATCCCTATTCCTGACCTGGCCATACCACTCACCCCAGTCCTTGGCCCTAGTCTGGTCCCACCACTCACCCCAGTCCTTGGCCCTAAGTCTGGTCCCACCACTCACCCCAGTCCTTGGCCCTAAGTCTGGTCCCACCACTCACCCCAGACCTTGGCCCTAAGTCTGGTCCCACCACTCACCCCAGTCCTTGGCCCTAGTCTGGTCCCACCACTCACCCCAGTCCTTGGCCCTAGTCTGGTCCCACCACACTCACCCCAGTCCTTGGCCCTAGTCTGGTCCCACCACACTCACCCCAGTCCTTGGCCCTAGTCTGGTCCCACCACTCACCCCAGTCCTTGGCCCTAGTCTGGTCCCACCACTCACCCCAGTCCTTGGCCCTAGTCTGGTCCCACCACTCACCCCAGTCCTTGGCCCTAGTCTGGTCCCACCACTCACCCCAGTCCTTGGCCCTAGTCTGGTCCCACCACTCACCCCAGTCCTTGGCCCTAGTCTGGTCCCACCACTCACCCCAGTCCTTGGCCCTAGTCCGGTCCCACCACTCACCCCAGTCCTTGGCCCTAGTCCGGTCCCACCACTCACCCCAGTCCTTGGCCCTAGTCTGGTCCCACCACTCACCCCACTCCTTGGCCCTAGTCTGATCCCACCACTCACCCCAGTCCTAGGCCCTAGTCTGGTCCCACCACTCACCCCAGTCCTTGCCCCTAGTCTGGTCCCACCACTCACCCCAGTCCTTGGCCCTAGTCTGGTCCCACCACTCACCCCAGTCCTTGGCCCTAGCCTGGTCCCACCACTCACACCAGTCCTTGGCACTAGCCTGATCCCACTGTTCACTGCAGTCCCCGGTCCTACCACTCATCTGGCTCCCTGGTCCTCGACTGGTCTCACCACTTACCCCAGTTCCTGGTCCCACTGCTCAGGTCCTAGCCTTGTCCTTCCACTCACCCAGTCCCTGGTACTACCATGGTTCCACCACTCACCCAGTCCCTGGTACTACCCTGGTTCCACCACTCACCACAGTCCTACCACTCACCCGGGTCCCTGGTCCTAGCCTGGTCTCATCACTTACCCCAGTCCCTGGTCCTAGCCTGGTCCCACCACTCATCACAGTTCCTGGCCCCACCACCGCTCACATCATGCATCACTCTCCCGGACACAGATGACCCCAGGCATTGGGACCCGCACACTCCCAGGGTCACTCACCGACTTGCAGAACGTTCTCTACACATCCGCTCTCAAGGAGCCGTATCCCTCGGCGGAACGGCAGCCCCTCGCCTCCTCCAGTAACCGGGGCCCCGGGCCCCCCGATGCCGGTGATGGCAGAGCTCTGTCCAGGCCCCAGGGCTCCCCCAATGGTGACCCCGGCTGGCACCACGGGATCCTCATTCCGGTACTGAAAGGACGAGTACATGCAGATCTCTCGCTCGTTGCGGGGGAAGGACCAGTAGACTATGCGGCGCTGTACCGGCTCCGGGATCCGCTCGAACCGTTCTTCCACCCGTTCAAAGGCCCATTTCTCTGCCACTGCCTTGGCGGCGCAGTCCAGCAGGGTCTCCGGCTGGTACTGGGGGCGGGCGGAGGGCCCCCGCTGCTGGTGACATTGCTGTGCGGGTGGAGGGGGCCGGGAGCACAGCCGCTTGGCCGGGGGTTGCGGGAGCGGTGGCGGCGGAGATCTCTCACCCTCCGCCATGTCCTCCGCTCTGCACTCTCTGACTGAGACTGACTGGGCATCGAGACCGCGCAGCGCGCCGCCGACACAGGCCAAACTGCCGCCGCCTGATTGGCCCCTCACCGGGATCGCGCAAGGGAAATGACCTCTGATTGGCCGCAACACGGGTGCGCGCAGGAGAGGAGGCTGTTGATTGGACGGTGACAAGAAAGGCCAGGAAGCCGGGGAGGAATGTGAGACTCAGCAGCTGTCAAACCCCACAGGTCAGTCAGTGAGTGTATACTCACTGCTGGTGATACAGAGCTCAGTGTACTCTGTGCTAGTCATGCAGGGCTCAGTGTACTCTGTGCTAGTCATGTAGGGCTCAGTGTACTCTGTGCTAGTCATGCAGGGCTCAGTGTTCTCTGTGCTGGTAATATATGTCTCAGTGTACTCAGTGCTAGTCGAGCAGGGCCCTCCTACATTTTGACTGTCTGTAAATACCCTGTTTTGTTGTATTACTGTCTGCTATTGTAAAGCGCAACGGAATATGCTGCGCTATATAAGAAACTGTTAATAAATAAATGCAAGGCTCAGTGTACTCAGTGCTAGTTATACAGGGCTCAGTGTTCTCTGTGCTGGTGATATCTTGCTCAGTGTACTCAGTGCTAGTCATGCAGGGCTCTGTTCTCTGTGCTATAAGGATAATATAGGGCTCGGTGTACAGAGTAGACAACTATGAGTATATACGGATTAGTGAGCACTATGGCCGGTTTCACACACTCCGGCTCCTGCCGGACGGTGAAATCCCGCACGGCCAGGGAGCCGTGCCACACACATTAGTTGTGAATGGACACTATTGTGTTCATTCACACGGGACAGCCACGGCCTGGCCGCACGGTTGCAGCCGGATCTGCCACTGGAAGGGATGGCTTCCGGGCTGTGGCCATCCCCTTCATGATAATCTACTATGTGCGGCGCGGCTCCCTGGCCGTGCGGGATTTCACCATCCGGCAGGAGCCGGAGTGTGTGAAACCGGCCTATGGGTAAATACACATCAGTCCACACTATGGCCCTTATTCTGATTGAGTTGGACGGCTGCGTATGCTGACGGCCAGCCGATGTTTTGTGTTTGCGCATGTGCAGAGGCGTTTTTGCGCATGTGCGAACGCCTTGCACGTCCGAACATGGCGTGAATTCCATGCAGAAATCGATTGGTTCGAACCATCCGAGCGGGGGTGTCAAGGGGCGTGAAGGGCTGTTTGGGCTCATTACCATATGCGTACGCCCCGCGTTTCATGGGCATTCCCATGAAACCCCTGGGCGAACGTATTGTAATGCGGCCGTGACGCACGTGTGGGGGGGGCGGACAGCTGACATAGCCAGATATCAGCTGGCCGCCCATATCCCTGCTTTCATACGGAGAAATGTCCGAGTGGTCTGGAGCACTCTGAGCTGTCTGATTGCTCGGTCCATCATTCAATGGTCGGCGACCATCGGAGAATGGGGAGGTTTCCACAGATGGGGGAGGTGTTCACATGAAACATCCACTCCCGGTCCATTCGCTCGGCGTCTTACCGCATTCGGACAGCGTGAGCGATCTATACGGTAGGCTGGGCTAAGAATACGCGGTGCCCGAGCAGAACACGTTATGGTAGATACAGATCAGTGCACACTATAGGTATATACAGATCAGTGCACACTATAGGTATGTATAGATCAGTGCACGCTATAGGTATATACAGATCAGTGCACCCTTTAGGTATATACAGATCAGTGCACGCTATAACTATATACAGATCAGTGCACGCTATAGGTAGATACAGATCAGTGCACGCTATAGGTAGATACAGATCAGTGCACGCTATAAGTATATACAGATCAATGCACACTATAGGTATATACAGATCAGTGCACACTATAGGTATATACAGATCAGTGCACACTATAGGTATATACAGATCAGTGCACACTATAGGTATGTACAGATCAGTGCACGCTATAGGTATATACAGATCAGTGCACGCTATAGGTATGTACAGATCAGTGCACACTATAGGTAGATACAGATCAGTGCACGCTATAGGTATATATAGATCAGTGCACGCTATAGGTATATATAGATCAGTGCACGCTATAGGTATATACAGATCAGTGCATGCTATCGGTATATACAGATCAGTGCACGCTATAGGTATGTACAGATCAGTGCACGCTATAGGTATATACAGATCAGTGCACGCTATAGGTATGTACAGATCAGTGCACGCTATAGGTATGTACAGATCAGTGCACGCTATAAGTATATACAGATCAGTGCGTGCACACTATAGGTATATACAGATCAGTGCACGCTATAGGTATGTACAGATCAGTGCACGCTATAAGTATATACAGATCAGTGCATGCACACTATAGGTATATACAGATTAGTGCATGCTATAGGTATATACAGATCAGTGCACGCTATAACTATATACAGATCAGTGCACGCTATAGGTATATACAGATTAGTGCATGCTATAGGTATATACAGATCAGTGCACGCTATAACTATATACAGATCAGTGCACGCTATAAGTATATACAGATCAGTGCACACTATAGGTATATACAGATCAGTGCACGCTATAGGTATATACAGATCAGTGCACACTATAGGTATATACAGATCAGTGCACGCTATAGGTATATACAGATCAGTGCACGCTATAACTATATACAGATCAGTGCATGCTATAGGTATGTACTGATCAGTGCACGCTATAGGTATATACAGATCAGTGCACGCTATAGGTATGTACAGATCAGTGCACACTATAGGTAGATACAGATCAGTGCACGCTATAGGTATATATAGATCAGTGCACGCTATAGGTATATATAGATCAGTGCACGCTATAGGTATATACAGATCAGTGCATGCTATCGGTATATACAGATCAGTGCACGCTATAGGTATGTACAGATCAGTGCACGCTATAGGTATATACAGATCAGTGCACGCTATAGGTATGTACAGATCAGTGCACGCTATAGGTATGTACAGATCAGTGCACGCTATAAGTATATACAGATCAGTGCGTGCACACTATAGGTATATACAGATCAGTGCACGCTATAACTATATACAGATCATTGCACGCTATAAGTATATACAGATCAGTGCACACTATAGGTATATACAGATCAGTGCACGCTATAGGTATATACAGATCAGTGCACACTATAGGTATATACAGATCAGTGCACGCTATAGGTATATACAGATCAGTGCACGCTATAACTATATACAGATCAGTGCATGCTATAGGTATGTACTGATCAGTGCACGCTATAGGTATATACAGATCAGTGCACGCTATAGGTATGTACAGATCAGTGCACTCTATGGGTATGTACAGAGCAGTGCACGCTATAGGTAGATACAGATCAGTGCACCCATTAAGTATATACAGATCAGTGCACACTATAGGTATATACAGATCAGTGCACGCTATAGGTAGATACAGATCAGTGCACGCTATAGGTAGATACAGATCAGTGCACGCTATAGGTATATACAGATCAGTGCACGCTATAGGTAGATACAGATCAGTGCACGCTATAACTATATACAGATCAGTGCATGCTATAGGTATGTACTGATCAGTGCACGCTATAGGTATATACAGATCAGTGCACGCTATAGGTAGATACAGATCAGTGCGTGCACACTATAGGTAGATACAGATCAGTGCACGCTATAGGAATATATAGATCAGTGCACGCTATAGGTATATGCAGATCAGTGCACGCTATAGGTATATACAGATCAGTGCACGCTATCGGTATATACAGATCAGTGCATGCTATAGGTAGATACAGATCAGTGCACGCTATAGGTACATACAGATCAGTGCACGCTATAGGTATGTACAGATCAGTGCACGCTATAGGTATATACAGATCAGTGCACACTATAGGTATATACAGATCAGTGCACACTATAGGTATATACAGATCAGTGCACCCTTTAGGTATGTACAGATCAGTGCACGCTATAAGTATATACAGATCAGTGCACACTATAACTATATACAGATCAGTGCACGCTATAGGTATGTACAGATCAGTGCATGCTATAGGTATATACAGATCAGTGCACGCTATAGGTATATACAGATCAGTGCATGCTATAGGTATATACAGATCAGTGCATGCTATCGGTATATACAGATCAGTGCACACTATAGGTATATACAGATCAGTGCACACTATAGGTATATACAGATCAGTGCACACTATAGGTATATACAGATCAGTGCACCCTTTAGGTATGTACAGATCAGTGCACGCTATAAGTATATACAGATCAGTGCACACTATAACTATATACAGATCAGTGCACGCTATAGGTATATACAGATCAGTGCACGCTATAGGTATATACAGATCAGTGCACGCTATAAGTATATACAGATCAGTGCACGCTATAAGTATATACAGATCAGTGCACGCTATAGGTATATACAGATCAGTGCACGCTATAACTATATACAGATCAGTGCACGCTATAAGTATATACAGATCAGTGCACGCTATAGGTATATACAGATCAGTGCACGCTATAGGTATGTACAGATCAGTGCACGCTATAGGTATATACAGATTAGTGCACGCTATAACTATATACAGATCAGTGCACGCTATAACTATATACAGATCAGTTCACGCTATAGGTATGTACAGATCAGTGCACGCTATAGGTATATACAGATCAGTGCACGCTATAACTATATACAGATCAGTGCACGCTATAAGTATATACAGATCAGTGCGCGCTATAGGTATATACAGATCAGTGCACGCTATAACTATATAGAGATCAGTGCATGCTATAGGTATGTACAGATCAGTGCACACTATAGGTATATACAGGTCAGTGCTTGCTATAGGTAGATACAGATCAGTGCACCCATTAAGTATATACAGATCAGTGCACGCTATAGGTATATACAGATCAGTGCACGCTATAGGTATGTACAGATCAGTGCACGCTATAGGTAGATACAGATCAGTGCACCCATTAAGTATATACAGATCAGTGCACGCTATAGGTATATACAGATCAGTGCACGCTATAGGTATGTACAGATCAGTGCACGCTATAGGTAGATACAGATCAGTGCACGCTATAGGTATATACAGATCAGTGCACGCTATAGGTAGATACAGATCAGTGCGTGCACACTATAGGTAGATACAGATCAGTGCACGCTATAGGTATATATAGATCAGTGCACGCTATCGGTATATACAGATCAGTGCATGCTATAGGTAGATACAGATCAGTGCACGCTATAGGTACATACAGATCAGTGCACGCTATAGGTACATACAGATCAGTGCACGCTATAACTATATACAGATCAGTGCACGCTATAGGTATGTACAGATCAGTGCACACTATAGGTATATACAGATCAGTGCACGCTATAGGTATGTACAGATCAGTGCACACTATAGGTATATACAGATCAGTGCATGCTATAGGTATATACAGATCAGTGCACACTATAGGTATATACAGATCAGTGCACCCTTTTGGTATGTACAGATCGGTGCACGCTATAAGTATATACAGATCAGTGCACGCTATAACTATATACAGATCAGTGCACGCTATAGGTATGTACAGATCAGTGCATGCTATAGGTATATACAGATCAGTGCACGCTATAGGTATATACAGATCAGTGCATGCTATAGGTATGTACAGATCAGTGCACGCTATAGGTATATACAGATCAGTGCACGCTATAGGTATGTGCAGATCAGTGCACGCTATAGGTATATACAGATCAGTGCACGCTATAACTATATACAGATCAGTGCACGCTATAAGTATATACAGATCAGTGCACGCTATAGGTATATACAGATCAGTGCACGCTATAACTATATAGAGATCAGTGCATGCTATAGGTATGTACAGATCAGTGCACACTATAGGTATATACAGATCAGTGCACGCTATAGGTATGTACAGATCAGTGCACGCTATAGGTATATACAGGTCAGTGAACGCTTTAGGTAGATACAGATCAGTGCACCCATTAAGTATATACAGATCAGTGCACGCTATAGGTATGTACAGATCAGTGCACGCTATAGGTAGATACAGATCAGTGCACCCATTAAGTATATACAGATCAGTGCACGCTATAGGTATATACAGATCAGTGCACGCTATAGGTATGTACAGATCAGTGCACGCTATAGGTAGATACAGATCAGTGCACGCTATAGGTATATACAGATCAGTGCACGCTATAGGTAGATACAGATCAGTGCGTGCACACTATAGGTAGATACAGATCAGTGCACGCTATAGGTATATATAGATCAGTGCACGCTATAGGTATATACAGATCAGTGCATGCTATCGGTATATACAGATCAGTGCATGCTATAAGTAGATACAGATCAGTGCACGCTATAGGTACATACAGATCAGTGCACGCTATAGGTACATACAGATCAGTGCACGCTATAACTATATACAGATCAGTGCACGCTATAGGTATGTACAGATCAGTGCACACTATAGGTATATACAGATCAGTGCACGCTATAGGTATATACAGATCAGTGCACGCTATAGGTATGTACAGATCAGTGCACGCTATAGGTATATACAGATCAGTGCACGCTATAGGTATGTACAGATCAGTGCACGCTATAGGTATGTACAGATCATTGCACGCTATAGGTATATATACAGAGCGGTGCACACTATGGAGTCGGGGTTGATGACTGAAAGCCCCGCCCCCCAATATAGGCAAATGCTGTGATTTGCGGGTCCGCGAGTAGGGGGCGGGGCTAAAATGATGCGAAATGACGCGATTTGCGCCATTTTGGTCCCGCCCCTTGCCGCTGACCCGTGAAAAACCGGTAATTAGTGCGATAAGGAAGGGGGGGTGCGGGGGCTGCCAGAAAAAAAGCGGGAGGATTGCCGACCTTCCCGGGGGTCCGGGAGGGGACCCAATTTTTGGGAGCCTCACGGCAATTCCAGAAGGGTAGGCAAGCCTGATGTACAGAGCAGTGCACACTATGGGTATGTACAGAGCAGTGCACACTATGGGTATGTAGCATGTACAGAGCAGTGGTTGCTTACCATAACACTTAAAAATAAAAAAAACTTTATTTTTTAGTAATTGTGGCATTCACTCACAGTTCTTTAGCCACTCGCTGTCAGCAGCTGCTGGCTGTGAAGCGCCGCATCCGTCGCGCCCTCTGACTCCGATCCATGCAGGAGGGAGAGGTGAACACTGCCTCCAGCTCCTGGAACTGGCCTTCCCACAGACTCCGCAGACCCCGCTGGCTCTTGCTCCTCCAAGCAGCCGCGGGGTCTACCTCACGGTGGCTACGCCACTGCTGCAATCAGATCTGAATAAGGGCCAATGGGTATGTACAGGTCAGTGCACACTATAGGCCCATACACACTGGGCGACATTAAGCTGAAAGCCTTTCAGCTCAAAGCAGCCCAGTGTGTATGGCCCAGCGATGAGCGGTGAGTGCTGCTGTGCGCTCCCGCATCATCGCCGGGAAAGCTGTTCATCTGCTGGTTATACCAGCAGATGAGCGGCGATGAGGACGGCTTTGCATAGCGCTCCGCTATGCAAAGCCACCCCCCTCCGTCGGCGCCGGGCAGGGGAAAACCCGCTCGGTGTGTATGCACTGAGCGGCTTTCCCCGCAGAGGTGATTGACATCATCGCTGTCCATACACAGTGTGTATGGACCTTATGAGTATGTACAGAGCAGTGCACACTATGGGTATGTAGCATGTACAGAGCAGTGCGCACTGTGGGTATGTACAGAGCAGTGCACACTATGGGTATGTACAGAGCAGTGCACACTATGGGTATGCACAGAGCAGTGCACACTATGGGTATGCACAGAGCAGTGCACACTATGGATATGTACAGAGCAGTGCACACTATGGGTATGTACAGAGCAGTGCACACCATATTGGTATGTACAGAGCAGTGCACACTCTAGGTATGTACAGAGCAGTGCACACTATGGGTATGTACAGAGCAGTGCACACTATAGGTATGTACAGAGCAGTGCACACTATGGGTATATACAGATCAGTGCACACATCCAGATAGCTGCTTCTTAGCCAGCAGGCACATCTATTTAGGCATCTCTCCCCCGCTGTTGGGCGTTTGCACCTCTGGGCCTGCCAGTGGAGAACACTCCATGACTCCGCTATAAATATGTTGCACATCTTAATAGGTTGAAGATTTCTTGGCTTCCAGAGCAGGATCCGGCCTCCAGTCATCCAGAACTAGCTGTAACTATGTCACGGGCAAGATGAGTCCAATGACATATTTCAGGGATAATACGCGGTTAAAAGAGCTTTTGTTTCATTTTTATTTTTATTCTCTTTAATCTTGCATCAACCAAAGTTGTCCCAATTACATTCCCCAGGGACCAAAGGACTCAAAGTGCGTCACAAAAGAGCCATTTTCCCATTGCGTCCTCACCAAATATTCATAGGTCTGTCATGTTCCCATTCTACAGATCTTCACTACTGCCAGGATCATCTATAATAATATTATACAGGGAGGAGGGGGCGGACTGCTGGATGCTTCGGGAAGAAACAACCTGGTTTTATCTAAAGAAATGCATAGAACAGAAGAACAATCTTGGGCAATGGATTTAAGAGACTCTTTGTTGTGACAAAAACTGTATTATCTCTGGGCAAGGGGAAGTGCGAGGAAACTATAGACTGTGACGCATGACCTAGGAGAAAGGGCAGAACATATTTATTGGGGCAGAGTGATAAAGTGGAGAGAGGTAAACTACAACCAATCAGTTCATAACTGTCATTTTTCAAAGGGGGTGCCGTTAAAGTCCAGACGGTCAGGATTACGACACTGTCCAAAGTCCCCATGCCAGAATCCTGGTTAGTGACATACTGGGGGGGGGGGGGGGTTTAAGGGATAGGCCGTGGGAGGAGGGAGGTTAGGGTTAGGCTGGGGGGGTTTACCTCCCTCCTCCTCCTGTTACCCTGTTAACATTGCCAGCATTCAGAATGCCGACATTGGAATATCGACCGCCTGAATCCTGACCATCCACAAATCATACTAAACCCTTTCAAACATAGCTGTAACCTGCCAGATAGAAGCTGATTAGAACTGTATCGCTCTCCACACTATCACTCTCCATGGCTTAGTACATGTCCTCAATATTGACTGAAACCAGTGTCACAGAGATTGCCCCATAGAACTCTCTGACATCATTCAATCAGTAACAACCTCCTCCTACAGCACCTGTCTCATCTATTACTGCCCTATATACACTAATGCCCCGTACACATGGGCAGGGGGCTGAGCGATCTAGTTAATCAAAGATCGCTCATCACAGATTGCCCAACACGCAGTTATGCACCAGTGATGTTTGCTGAGCGATCTGTCATGGTCAGTGTTCTCAACTGAGAGAACACTGGCGATGACTAGATTTATACTGAATGCAGTATAAATCCAATCAGGTGATGGCCTCATATGGGACCACGCATCACGGTCACTGGGGGCCATACACACGGAGCGATCCCTGCTTCATTTCTAAGCCGTCTAGACAAATCGCTTACAATCGCCCTGTGTGTATGGCCCATAAGGGGTCAATCCCATTCCACGCGTCGATCTCACGAGTGCGAGTAATTCTGGCCACACTTTACGGGTCCCGACCACTGTTGCACAACAGACATTAGGACTGGGATGATCTAACTCACAAGACGGGGACTGTGTCTGCTGTCCGTGTAAAGGTTCTGTGTTACAGCCTCTTTGCGGGAACTTCAGCTGGGACGTCACACATGCAGAACACGTGTCCCACAACCTGGTGCGATGTCTGGACACTTTATGTAGTGGAAAATTGTTTTCATCTGTGTCCGCGGCGGCTCCGTAACAGATCGCTAACAAGTCTTGTACAATCATGTTCAGAAATGGTTTTAGTTATGTCTAAGCAGTGTGTCTGCAAGATAGGGCCCGGTACAGGAACATGTATAATACAATACTTCCCACTGGAATGCGGCTTTGTTTATAAAACGTCAGGTCATAGCCGGGTTATCAGATCGGCCGTGTGAATCCAGACATGCATGACACACGTATCAGTTGGTGCATGTTTGCTTTGGTTCTATGACTGCTGCATGCATGAGAACTGTCTGCATCCCAGTCTGGCATAATCTTCCAAGTCATCGACAATAGAGGGGCAAATAATTGCTTACACAATGGCCCTTATTCAGATCTGACCGCAGTACAAATTTGTTCTCAAAATGGACAAAACCACGCTGCACTTCAGGTGGGGCAGATGTAACATGTGCAGAGAGAGTTAGATTTGGGTGAGTGATTTTGTTTCTGTGCAGGGTAAATACAGGCTGCATTATGGTCATCCGTTACATAGTAGCTGCCATTGATGACCACTTGCCATGCTGCCATTGATGCAGCCACACTATTGGCCAATCCCTACTTCTTCCTGATCCGGACAGCTCCACCCCTTGACATGACATGACAGTACAGTGTTTGGTGGTTGCTGGTTGGGGCCAGCATGGGGCAGATTGTAGATCCGCTACACTTTTTCCTCTCTTGAGAAGGTTTGATAAATGTTAGAATGAGCTTTGCTTGCTATGGAAAATCTACCATCAGATCAGTTACGGATCGCTGAGTGACTCACACTGAAGATGGATAAACCTGTATGCATCATTTATAAATACCAGTCGATGCTCAATGTTGCAATAGGGGATGATGTGATCTGGGCTGCAGTACATGGTTAATGACTTCCACTTTCCACACGGTAGATTTATAGCGCTGGAGTTACGATTAAAGTGCACGAGCCAGGGGTAGTGCCAGCACTGCAAGGGAAAACAGGATAAACTGGAAAAGAGACTGTCAGTTGTGGGAGACCCAGTTCCTGCTTTACGGGATACGGTCACTTGGTCTACAACAACAAGGTCCACAAGCATTAGGTAAACACCACTAGATCGACATGACTGAAGGTCGACATGGGGTTAGGTAGACAGGGTCATTAGGTCGACAGTTAAAAAGTCGACATGGGCTTTTTCATTAATATTTTTTTAGCCGACATGTGCCGACAGGCGGTATTTCATGCCCTACCGTACACTACCCACTAGGGCATGATGGGAGAATAAAATAGTGTGCCGAGCGTAGCAAGCGCAGCTGTGCACTTTTGTAGTGTCCATGTTGACTGTGTAGACATCAGGGACCGAAAAAAAAGTGAAAAACCCCATGTCGCCCTTTTGACTGTTGACCTTCCCCATGTCGACCTAATGTCCCTGTCGACCTAACCCCATGTCGACCTTCCTGCATGTCGACCTAGCGGTGTCAACCTAATGCTTTTCGACCCCTGCTTTACGTAAAAGTCCATTGTCAGGAGCAGATGAGATCCAAATGTACCATGGACTGATACATTAAGGCCCCCATACACTAGCCGATTTTGGTCAGATTTCGGCCAGATCAGTCGGAAATCGGACCAAAATCGGCTAGTTTTGATGTCCCCTCAGATCAGATGCGCGGTCCCGTGCGCATCGGATCTGCATCGGGTGGTCGGACCTGCTGCACGTCCGACCACCCGACTTGGGACTTAGTGGGGCGGCGCGGCGGTGGAGGGAGCAGAGGGGGCTGGGGACGCTGTGGGGGACACAGGCGGCATAGAGCCGGGCAGGGGGAGTCGGGAGCTGTCAGTACTGAATAAAAAAAAAAAGCCAATACAATGAATGGGCGGCCTGTGATTGGCTGAGCGCTCTCTCAGCCAGTCAGCAATTGGCTGAGAGAGCGCTCAGCCAATCACAGGCTGCCCATTCATTGTATATCTTTTTTTTTCTAGCACTGACAGCTCCCGGCTCCCTCTGCCCGGCTCTATGCCGCCTGTGTTCCCCGCAGCGTCCCCAGCCCCCCCTGCTCCCACCAGCAGCCCTGCTCTGTAGCCCCCCCCCCCCCCCCCCCCCCCCTGCTCCCCGGGTTTTTTACATGTGATAAATCGAGGCGATTTATCACATGTAAAAAACGGCACATAAAGTGCCAATCTAATCAAGCTCCCCCGGGGAGCAGCCGGGGAAGCTCAGGGGGAAGTCGGGGGCGACTTGTCCTAAGGACAAGTCGCCCTAGTGTATGGGGGCCTTTACAGTGCTCCTGCTGATTGCACCTCTCAGCCCTTGGCCACACCATGCGCTCAAACAGACACCTGTCCGTCAAGTGTCATTTACCTGTCTGCAGGTGGATTTGTTGTTCCTAGATGGTGGCAGCCTTGCCGCAGGCTAGGGTGGGCTGCTGAGCCGCTGTCATGCATTCCAATTCAAACGTAGCTGCTCCACACAGCGTGTCACTTTATACACAAAAGCAGCGTGATTACCTTTTATTACAACTGTCACCATGAGTGAAGCCAAATACTGACTTATCCAGTCCTTATATCTCTCTGCTCAATCTCCTCAGCCACAAGCATTATACTCAAATGCAAGGGAAGAGACTGATTCAGTAGATAGGTGACCTTTGACCAGTCACTTGGTTCCCCCTTTAATCCACGCACAAGAGAGAGAATGTGAGCCTAACGTTTACTAACAGTTTAAGGGGCCCATTTACTATTGAATAATTGTGGCTAATTCCCTGAAAACACCCATTTTCGGGGGTTTGCCACAAATATTAAGATCCCTCCTGCCCCACTCGCAGCCACTTGTCCCATAGGTTGCCATGGGGATGCATTGTTGCCATGATTAAAAATCATTGATGGTCTATGACCAATGTTGAATACTTTTGCCATCGATAGTGGAGAACCAAATCGTTTTCCACCATCAATGCTGCAGAAGCGAATCATTTTTGTTATTTTGAAAGTAATAGGACGTAGAGCTTCGCTCCATCCCGACACTGCTGTGAAACTCCGCCCCCAGGTCTTATTGGGCCCACAACCTTCTGTATTGTAAAGCAAGTGTGCCCTTGCAGATGGGTTCACACTACCAATGGGTAGCCATTGATGGGCATCCCAAGGAGGTAAGTCTGCCATGCTGGGACACAGCCATCAGTGAGATGGAGAGGGGTGGTAATTATGTTCAAACACACATCCTCCTTCCTCTCCACACTGTACACTCCATTGTGAACTGGAGAGATGAGGAGATCAGCACTATTTACGGGAGTCTCTCTGACCGTCAGGGTGTGTCAGCGAGTATGATGTAAGCAACTCAAAATACAGACATTGAAGCCTGATTCCTCAGAACTTTAAATCACCTATCTTTATGTTTAGTGACATGGTGGCCTACAAACTGTGGAGGGAGCCATATTGTGGACTGAACCAGAATTCAGGAGAACACCCCCCAGCAAGTACATTTATGCCTCATTGGTGATCGCTGGGAATTGAGAGGATGAATATTGGTTTACTGTATAATTTGGTTGGATTAACACACAGTGGCGTAACGATAAATTTAGCTCCCCCCTGCCAAAAACTTATTTAGTAAAACATGACAATGGTGTAAACTGGTTATCTGGGCTACTGTGCACCGCCATGTGTCACCCGAAGAGACCTGCGCATAACAGGGAGGACATCCCGTCCGCTGGCATACTGTAGCCTTCCGTCACCAACCTCAGCTTCCAAGGACCGACCAGGGATACTAGCGGGAGTGTGTGCGAGTAATGACACTGGCCTCCCATAGGCACAGAGGAGGTGAGGAGACTGGAAATGGGGGGGGGGGGGGGGGAGACTGTCACCTACGGTACGCAGCTACAGTACACAGCCACCGCCGCCCACTACTACTGAGTGACAGCAAACTGTGTATTCATACAGGACAGCACGCATTTTTCAGTGCGCCCCGAGACCGCTGGCTCCCCCAAGCCACAGCTGGGGCTGCCACACCATAGTTATGCAACTGTTAACACACTTTTCAGCAGCGAAACCATATACCAGACTACTCTACCTCATCATGCACGGCAATTGTGTACAACCAAACCAAGGCTGCTTCTGACGAATGCATGTAGCACAGCTCAGGCAGCACCCTGCAGTCTCTTGGCAGCGCCTGGATAGATGCCTGAATAAAGATATTCTGCCTAAGAGTGTGTGATGATGTCATCGGCCTCTTGTTTGTGCAGTGAGGTCACAAGTCCCTTGAATATCACATTACTGCCAACAAGTGTGTTTACCACTTGCGGTTTAAGTAGTTACACACGTACCATGTAAATACCAGAATGCATTTTGTACTGTTTATTTATATGTGTGTATTGGTGATATCAGCACCTTTATCATAGTGAACGTTGCACAAGGTCCCGAAGGAGCCCTGTATTATCCATACTTTTACACCACACGACTAATGCTGACATATGTTACGTATACATTCCTGTCAATGGTATCTGCATAACTGACTTATTCTAAGGTCATATACCTGTGGTTGGGATATATATATCATACTTGGCTATTATCCTAGCACAAATGGATTACGCAGATGAAGATGGGCCTTAATAACTGGATTTGTACCAAACCTACACCCACTTCTAGAGCACTTCCAGAGGGGAGTATTAATAAGTCAGCAAGTATGATGCATACGTATATATGCCTAGATTAAGTCAGGACCTTGCAGCAGCATTACCAGTCTTCCTTCTTTAGTTTCATTAGGGTACGGTGGATTTAGAGCCCTTTCATTTTGGGACACTCTGTAAGCCCTGTGCAACACAAGGCAATGGTCCAAATGTACACTGGTGAGATCTAGCAAGAGTGAAAATGGTCTGAACGTGAGATATGTGTTTCTCCATATCTATCTCTATACTAAAGATGCTGGTGGTTGATCAGATCTGGTTGGTTGTCCAAAATGAACACGTAAGGCGCTATTTGCATGTATTTCCTGTAGATGGTAAGTTTACAAGTAGGGGGTGGGGATCAAGGCGGGGCCTCAACTGTAATGTCATCAAGCCCTGCCCCCAAGACAAGAAAATGCTTGTGGGTCTGTGTGTAGAGGTGGGGCTAAATGATGTAATTTGCATCTTTTTTAGCTCCACCTTCTTTGCATCATCTCTGCCGTTTCAATGATTTTATCCTCATCTTACCTTACGGGAAAGCCACATACCCTTCCGGGGCTGCGGGGGACTAGATTAAACATTGTGAGTCTCCTGCAGCTTCCGGGAGGGTAGGTAAGTATACTTTTAGCTCTTTGTCTGTGTGGCATTACCCAGTCTTGTTTTATAACTGTTCTGTTCCCAGTTGTAAAGGGCAATGGATTCCAGCAACATTCTTCATTGTTTGTGATAATTCTGTGCAAAGGCAGGGCTGGCGCCACCACCAGGCAGCTCTAGGCATTTGCCTAGGGCGCCGGCCACTGGAGGGCGACAGTTCGCCCCTCGCCCCCCGCATGGAGGTGAGTGTAGGTGCTGGATCGGGCAGGGGTGTCCGTGCCACGACGGTACCTGCGGCGCTGTGTATAAAGCTGGCGGCGGCGGGGTCCCTGCAGTGAATAGGAAATAACTAGCGCTATGCGGCGGCGCAGGAAGCACTGCTGGGTTTGAAAACACTTGCCTCACGCTGAGTGGCTGAGGTTCAGCCAATCAGCGTGTGGCCAGTGTTTTCAAAATCAGAAGCGCTTCCCAGGCCGCCGCATAGCCCGGCGGATAGCGCTAGTTATTTTTTTAATCACTGCAGGGACGCCGCCGCTGCCGCCAGCTTTATACACAGTGCCGCAGGTACCCCCGCGGCACAGAGAGACACCCCTGCGCGCTCCTGTCCGACGCCGGCACGGACCCCCCTGCCAGCTCCCCAGACGGCACAGCAGGTACAGGTAAGAGAGATAAGAGTTACAGAGGATCCAGGTTATGCCATACTGTGTAGCACAGAAACAATGGCCCTTATTCCGATCTGATCGCAGTAAAAATTTGTCCTCAAAATGGGCAAAACCATGTGCACTGCAGGTGGGGCAGATGTAACATGTATAGAGAGAGTTCGATTTGGGTGAGTTATTTTGTTTCTGTGCAGGGTAAATACTGGCTGCATTATTTTTACACTGCAATTTAGATTTCAGTTTCAACACACCCCACCCAAATCTAAAGGCCCATACACACTGGGCGTCTTTGAGCTGAAAGTCGCTCAAAGCAGTAGGTTTGAGCGGCTTTCAGCGCAAAGCTGCCCGGTGTGTATGCCCGGACGATGAGCGGTGAGCGCTGCTCCGTGCTTGCAACATCGCCGGGAAAGCCGTTCATCTGCTGGTAATACCAGCAGATGAGCGGCTTTCAGGATGGCTTTGCATAGCGCTGCACTATGCAACGCCGTCCTCCCCCCCTCCCCCGTCGGCGCCGGGCCAAATTTGTACTGCGATCAGATCTGAATAAGGGCCAATGTCTGAATAAGGACACATCTGCATAAAGACACATCTGTACACACCAGAACGACCACGATCGGGCAGCAGGTACACACCAGAACGACCATGATTATGCGACGATTGTGAAACGATTTCCTTTGAAATCGCACGATGGTCGCCCGATCTGCACACAATCAGTACCCAAGCCAATGTAGATGACGAATCTTTAGTGCAGCAGGTAAAATCTCCAATGCGTCAAACGACCGGCGGGGGTGCGCATCGGATCTGAATTGTACTGATAACAGGTACGATTCTGCACTTTCTACATCCAATCGGTCGTACGACGCGTCGAAATGGAGGGGAACTGAGCCAAAATCACTCTGATGCGTACCCAGAATAACCTTGTTCCGGAGTAAATCAGGCGACAGCAGATGCACCTCTGTGCACACTATCGAGTTGTGGTTTGTCATCAGTGTTTCCGTATGACAAGATGATCATTACAAAGCAAATAGCTGCAGAGTGAGCCTTTGTCCCAGAGTGTTTGTAGGGTACTGTGTTGAAATGGCTGTTTGTGTGCTGCCCTCTATAAGCCAAAGGCTTTGTTTGTGTATTCATCATTAACACAACAGACCAGTGATCCCATTAGGGAATCCATGGAAAGAAAACAAGGTGGTGCTGGTGAGGGGCAGTTTATTTTTTTCATTACTCTTTCCTTGGGGTAGGAAACTTCTGGGATGAAAAAAAAAATCCATGACTGCTGGAAATCAATGGAAATTGAAGGGGAAATAAGCTTGGGATTAGTGGGAGAGAGCGCCCACTAGTGTCAGTAGCTCAGCACTGCAAAGTGCTGAGCTACTGACACTAGTGATTAGAATCATGCCGAGAAATCGAGTAAATTCAGTCCAAATCGCATGTGTATGACATCTGATCAGATCTTATGCGCAGTCCCGAGGTCGGACCTGCTGCCTGTCTGACCCCCAGAATGGTCCCCCTCCCGGATGCGGGGGAATGGGATCGCATGCGATGTAGCTACAAGTCCCAGAATACCCTGCTATGCTATACACTGTTTAAATAAGAGATGGGTCGTTCGCAAACGAAGCGGGTCTTTTGGACGGATCCCATAAAAGACTGAGGGAGCCGCCGATCCCAAAAAGGTGAACCGTTGTTCTTTTACTTTCAGTTTAATTTTAATTACAATGCATTTGCCTGAGCTCAGCACTGCCATCTGTGGCAGCTGAGATGTAAAAACTCTGGAGACTGAGTAGTTCAGTGCTGCGACTGCAAGTAAAAGAAAGAATAACAAGGCTGCTGCTGCTAGGGATGGCTATCGGTGCAGACGCAATCGATGGTTGCTATCGATGGCGAATCTGCATCCAGCCATTGATCAGTGTTTTACTTGGTCATGTATGTTCTTATTTTATATATAAAAACAAATGGCAAAAAATGATTGTAAAACAAATTATGCTTCATTATTATCAAATTACCCCTTCTTTCAAAGTGAACCAAAGATCCGTGCAAAAAAGATCTGGAACTTTTCACAGACTGATCTGCTGGTTCCCAGCTTTCGTTAGTGACCTGTTTTGCCCATCTCTAGTTTAAATTCATTCTATTGTGTGTTCACTCCTGTAAATGATGGAGTAGGTGTCCTCCTGCTGGTGATTTCTTATACTGAGATTTTACATTCTAGCAACTTTTTTTTTTTGACACACGTTGAATATTATATTTTCTACCACTCTGGAAATATAATAACTTGTAGATAGGCATGTCCATGTCCTTTATATGTCACATCTTCACCGTATGTACAAATGGGGCATAGGCTGGGGATCTGTGAGAACAAAAACCTTCCACAACCTTGTTACAAGAGTAACAGGATGTCTTAGAAATTGTTTCCCTTCTTCCCAGCCCAGATCCGCATAGTGGTCCTTATTCTGGTTGATTCGCAAACAAAATTCAAAAAGGGAGGAATTCAATTGGGATTTCTATATTTATGGCCAATCTCCTTTAGAATGTATAAGACATTGCAGAATATGTGCGGTGGACAGAGCTGGGTCTGCTTAGGAAATGTATTCATTTATTAACTGCATGAAGGCTGAAATATCTCAAGCAGACTTCAAAGTCAAGTACCAATGTCAGTCAATCAATCAAACGGAGTAGTAATCATCAGTCACGGGTCGTATGATTACTACTTGGCTAGATTTGTTCCCATGGTTACTAATGGACATTGTAATCACATTTAGACATCTGTACGAGGTATGTGGGATGTGAATATTGTTCTAGATATATTGCTCTGAGTTTTACCAAAACACGTAACGATTGAAGAATGTACCGTGTTCCTGATATGTGCGTAATGCTGGGCACACTCTATGCAACCTGCAGGCACCATATGCCATAGTTGCCTACCTTTTGCTTTTCCTTTCCAGGAGAAGCACATGGTGGGGGATGCATGGGGAGACTGATGTCATGTAGCCCCGCCCCATTCCACAAAACGATGTGATTCACGGGTCCGCGAAGAGGGGCGGGGCTTAAATGGTGCGAAATGACACGATTTACGACATTTTAGCCCCTCCCCTCCCCTGTACAGCCCAAATTCCAGCAGTTGTAGTTGCGGGGAAGGGGGGTGCCAGGTCTCCGAGGAAATTGCGGGAGACTTGCCCACCATCCCGGGGGGCCGGGAGGGGGACCCGATTTTCGGGAGACTCACGGCCATTCCGAGAGGGTAGGCAAGCCTGCCATATTCACAGTAACGGTATCGTTGTGTACCCCACTGTATCATTAACGATGGACGTTCCCGCAGATCTATAATGATATGCCCGATCATACA